>NC_080022.1:143371257-143674288 GCF_030020395.1 Manis pentadactyla
ACATCTGTTTAAGCAAGGACAAAACCAATTAGTTACACTCTGCCTACAATACGTGGAACCTGCATATGGCTAAATTAAGAATTAAAGTTAAAGAGAAATTATACTAATGCTTGTCACCTTCAGCTAGGGAAATAAGGACTAAATATATAAACTCCACAGGAGCAGGAATATGGATAAATTCAAAGGCTGGCACACAGTGGGTGTGCAAAACAACTTTTGTGAAAGAGAATCAATGGAATTGTCTTACCAGACTAAAAGATTTCCTTTACCCTTTCAAAAATGAAGATGCACTTCCAACCGTTGCCAGCAGATGGCACTGCGCAGTAAGGCTCGGGAAGGTGAAGCCCACTGAGTAAAGTGGAGCCTGCAGACCTTCCCAAACTGGTGTCCCCTTCTGTAAGATACATTAGCAGCTTCCTTGTCATGATGCAGGGGAAGGTACTGTGACAGACGCTTGTAAGGCAACAGCAAAGTGTCTCCTCCTGCTCTGCGAACTGGGTTTCTGCCACCTCCTGGCTGTGTGACCCTGGACAAGTTGCCTGCAATCTCTGTGCAAGAGGCTAGACAGGATGGATGCCAAGCTAGCCAAGGCACTTCCCCTGTGAAGGGCCCTCCTCAAGGCTACTTTCCCTGCCCTCTTACCCAGCCTCCACAAACAGTTGGCTCTCTAAGTAGGTGGGCATGAGCCTAGAGCACCTCTGAGGTGCCCAGGGACAGGTGCCCAGGGGGCTGTGCAGGGTGGGTCATGGCAAAGGACAGTTAGTGGAACCATGCAAAGGACTCACCTGGAAAGATAAACTGCTGTCTATGATGAATGAAGCAGGCAGCTTTAAACAGAAGAGGAGGTGAGTCACACACACAGAACCGCAAATGAAGCAGGGGAGGCAGGCGCACAGGCAAGGGCTCTGGAGAGAGGGGCTGGTTACTGGGTGTGGGGGTGCAGCCTGCCCCAGGTGGGCTTGGCCAGGACACAGCAATGCATGCAGGAAGGAGAAAAAGAGCCAGGAGTAAATGGGTGCTGGCAGGAGCCCCCAGGAGTAATGGGGATAGCGCTGGAGGACTGGGGTTCACCTGGCTGCTGAGCCCCCGACAATTCTGTTCAACTCCCAGGCCCACCTCTCTGCAATGTACAGGAACCCAGGAGGTCGAAAAACAATGGGGAGAAAAACAGTGATTCTAGAAACATTTAACTGTGCTGTGTGTAGAGGCAGGGTCCTCCTCAGCTCCACAGTCACCCCCAGAGGTGCTGAGGTCTCAGCAACTTGACCTCACCATGAAAAACAAACAAACCCTCTCTTAAGAGCAACTGAACGGGGCATGCTGGGGATCTGGACTCTGACACAGCACACTTCTAACCTCAGTTCTACCACTTACAAGGGGCTCTGGGACCTTGGGAAGTTGGCTACCCCCTCCAATTGTCCTATTATAAAAAGGGGGTACAAAAACCTTTCTCCATTTTTATCCTCAAAGATAAGCTGAAATGCTCCTGCACAGTACAGGTGGGTGGATGGTAGGAGTTGTTCCATCCCTGGGTTAACTGCTGGGCCAGCCCAGCCCCTGGTGCTGCTCTGACCAAAGAGATAATACATCCTGGAGAGAGGGAGTGCCCTGTGCAGGGGACAGTGATGGCCCAGCTTGGTGCCATTAAGGGAAGCTGAGAGGCTCTGGCTGACATTCCAAAACAAACTTTTTCTATGGCTATTGTTTTTCAAACAGGCCCTTCCTTTGGTAAAAATCCGAACTAGGAGGTTTAGCAAAAGGCTCAGTTTCAGAGCATAATGACAGAGCATAATGGGAGAAGCAGTTAATCAAATGGGTCATCGTGGGTGGGTGTGCTTGGGTGATGCAGGAGATACTCAGCCATGTGTGCATTAAGGCAAAAGGTAGACAAAGGAGAAAAAAGATTCCTACAAAAACAATCTCTCACCACCTCCAAAAAGTCCCTGGAACTCAGGGGAGATGGGCCCAGAGAGGCTGCCAGGCCTCTGCCGGCTGCATGTGGTCACAGCCAAGCCAGAGCTGTGCCTGTCCTCCTAGGCCTGGAGCCCTAGGGCCCTGCGGCAGGTGAGCCGGACTTGGACTCCTCAGCCGGAGCTGGCAGTGAGGCCTGGGCCCAGGGCACACTGGGGCACAGAGGCTGCTCCTTCCTCCGGGCTGCCAGCTGAAATACACCAAGGACTGAGGCTGACTGCGAGGAGCTGCCAGGCAGGCCGCGGCTGTGGCTCAGCCCTGAAATGGGCGAGTGGATCTCGCCCTGCTCCGTGGACAGGTGGGGGCTCCTGGCTCTTCAGGCCCAGGCAGCAGCTGGGCGGAGGTGGCATTAGAAGTCAGCTCTGGCTCCTGTCTGCCCCAGCAAACCCTCCCCTGTGGGGCTCCCTGTTGTCATCCACATAGGGGGGGTAACCCGAACTCCAACTTCACGTGGTCTCCTGCTTTATGGAAAAGGGAATGAACGCTCCCCCTTGGGCAGCTTGTCCAGATCACAGACTGGGTAAGTGGCAGAGCCCCGGATTCTCTCTCCCAGCCCTTCTGGGTCTGCCCTGGCTCCCTGTGCTGCCTGACATGCTTCCAGGGAGTTCGGAAGCCCAAGTGAGTGAACAACACCCAAGAGAAGCCACCCCATGCATGGGAGGGCAGCATGGGGACCACATCAAGAACCCATGCTCTACATCAGGCTGACTTGCTTTGATCCTGGCTTTGCCGCTTACATGCTATACAGCGCAGGGTGAGCCACCTCCTTTCTTGGAACCTCAGTGTTCCCATCTGTCAAATGGGTGCAATAGCACCATCTGCCACAGAGCTGTTACCACGTTTAAATACTTCAGTGTACTTGGGCTCAGCACAGTGCCTGGCCCCCTGCTCTTAGTGGTGACAGTGTTTGACGTGCTGGGGTGTGACTCCGTCCCTGAGGATCTGAGAAAGCCCCGAGGCGCGGTACCTGGGAAGCTGAACCTGCCGTCCCGCTGGCTGGGCGAGGGGTTGGGTGGTGTGGTGGCGCTGGGCGGGTTGGACGATGTCGGGAAGGGCGCCGGCGAGGAGGGCGTGGAGGACGTGGTGGAGGACGGGTTGCTGCTGGAGTCCAGGTGGTTCATGGCTGGGGGGTGCTCCTGCAGGGCCAGAGACACCGCAGTGGGGGGGGACGGCCGCTGCCCTGCCGGCCCCCACTGAACACGGGGACACTGACGTGTTACGGGTCTGACATCTGAGGGAAGGATGGCACCGAGCCCCTCACCTCAACACCCAGCCCCCAGAGGACTCCTGCTCGTCTTTCTTCAGTTCAGACACGCTTTCCTCCTAGAAGCCTTCCCTGAGCCCTGCCGGGACCACGTCCCTCCTATCTTCCCACAGCTCCTGCACTTCCCATCAGGGCACTGGAGCTGAGGTTTGTCAACTGCAGGCACGTTGGGCGGTTTTCTGAAGACTGTCCCCCCCAGCACGCCATGTGTCCTGTGAGGGCAGGGGCCATGCCTGCTCATCTCACACCCAGTGCCTGGCTCTGAGCTGGGCACATGGAAGGGTTTTTTAAGAAATTAAATTCAGACTCTGACAAGTGTTTACTTAGTGTGTGGTACACAGTGGTACCACAGAAATGCTCCTCCCTCTCTTCTGCACCTAGTGGTTTGGGTCCGAGCAAGGCCAGAGGACCACCTGAGAGGGGACTATGAGGGGAGTCTACATTGGGTGGGACCCTGAACCTGACTGGTGTTTCCTAGACCCAAACCCCATTCCTCAGTGGGGAAGAGTGAATTCCTTGGCCAAAAGAGTTGGGGCCAAATTAGGTTCAATAGGCTGACTCTAGAACCCACCGAAGCCACCAGTGGGCCATACCAGCCGGGGACAGCCACCGCCTGGTGCCATGTGAAAGTCAGGGGGGGAGCTGCATCCACTAAGCCCTCACTCTCCAAGCACCTAGACCCTCCGTCCTGTCCCTGCGGTCAGGCCAGCTGGGGCCGGGGGAGTGGCTATGAGGCCAACTGGATTCCAGCTCCCTCCCTTAGCACCTGTGCGAGTGAGAACCATCACTCCACCTTTCTGAGCCACAGTGTGTCATCTATACAGAGAGGGGTATCAGCTGTCACCTCATAAGGTTGCTCATTTGCTCACCATTCAATACAGACATTTCCTCACCACTTACTGTGTGCCAGGTTCCAAGGCGGCTGCAGGGACCCGGCAGAAGCAGAACAACACAGCCCTGCCCTCCTGGGCACCCCCACCACACGGGGAGCCAGGCAGGCAGGTGACGACAACATGTGACATCAGGTTGCTGGGAAGGGAAGCCCCTTAGGCCGTGTCCCTGCAAGGCCTCCCTGAGGAGGTGGATGGTATAAACGAGTGTTTCATGTGGGGCAACAGTGGGCACAAGAGCCTGTCTGAGCAAGGAGCCGGGAGGGTGGCCTTTGGAGAGAAACGGGTTAAACGCACAGCCCTCAGCCGATGCCTGGCACCTGTGAGAACTCAGGCACTGTTAGCCTGTCTGATGACAGGAGCACCAAGAACCGTGAAGGTGGAGGGCTAACGGGTGCGTGCAGGAGGGGCTTGCGCAGGAGCGACTCTCAGTGGGGTCTGAAGACCTGGCGGGAGGGTGGGGTGGGGGCAGGATATCCACACACACAGAAATGCAGTAGCAAACGTGCCAGGGCTCGTGACAGGACGTGAGCAAGGGGGTGGGGAGGGGTATAGGATGGGCAGTGCACTTGGCGTAGCCAGAGAGGAGAGGGCAGGCGAGAAAAATGTGCTGGCTAGGTGGGGGTGGCAGATCAGAGGCTGCTGTGCCTGCCGAGGAGCAGTGCCTCTCAGTGACAGCTGGACAACAAGCACTAGTTGACCAGACGGAATTGCTCCTGACAAGCACGTTCATGCACGAACATCATCTCATTACCTTTACAACCCTCCATGAAAGATTATCCCCACTTAACAAAATAGGCAGCTGAGGCTCTGAGAGGTGAAGGAACTCTCCAAGTTCACAGAAGCAGGAAAGGGAAAGAAGGGACTTGAACTCAGGGCTGTGGGTCCTGCCCCTGCCCACTCAGCCTCTCCATTCCTGGTGGGAACGCCCCCAGCAGAGCAGAAACGCAATGACAGGTGGAGAGAGGCAGGGGAGAAGCGGGCCCACGAGAGTTGCCGTGTCTGGAGCAGTGGCCTCCTGTGCTTGAACTGAGAGGTGGGCCTGGACCTTCCTGGAGCAGCTCGCGAAGCTGCATCTTCAGGGTCCCTGGTGTTAACTGACCAGGCCACTTGTCTCTCTTCTCTCTGCCACCCAGGCTGGCCCAAGCCACTGAAGGCCAGCCCTAAAGCCACATGCTCCTCAGCAGAGTGGCAAGTGCCTGCTAAGCCCTGGTCTGGAGCTGGGACACAACACACTTGAAGACACACAGCCACACCCACAGTGGACCCGGGGGAGGCCTGGTCCCCAGCATGGGGACTGCCATCTGAAGCCATGAGCATGGGCGACTTGTGTCCACAATTTATGCAACCATGACAGGTGTGCAGACCCTCCTGGGGACACAGGCTGCAGAGGTCGCCTGTCTGCATTAGCAGAGAAGCCTGCCCCCTGGTCATGGAAAGAAATGCACTTTTATGTATTACTGTTGAAGGTATATGTGCCACACTGTGACTAGGGCCCAGGCTTTGGGGCTGGGTGGACACTGAGGCTCCTGCTCCGGACCTGCATCCCACTCACAGGGGACCCCATGCTCAGTTTCCTCGTCTGTAAAATGGAGGTAATACCAATAGGTGACTTCAGAACTATTGTGAGGAACAAACAAAGCATCAATGGAGAAAGTCCCCAACTCACAGTAAGTGCTCGGGAAACATCAGGTCAAGAGGGCACAGGGGTCATGGCCACGTAACTACGATTTGGACATCAGTGTGATTTGAAGCGTATGAAATGGCTAACGATAGGCTCCCCGAAGGCCACCCTCTGGCCACGGATCCTGGACTGCGGTGCCATGTTTCCCTGCGGGACCCCCAGGCCAGGGGTGCCGTACAGGAGGGAATCCCGGGTGGGCGCTCCCAGAAGAAGCAGCTGCGGGTGGCCACCCAGCATACCTTCTTTGTCAGCGCCTTGGGGAGGGTTCCAAAGTGAGGTTCTGCTGCTCTGTCCACTGGGGTGTTGATATCTGAGGGCACAGATTCTGTCCTCCGAAGCCTGGGTACTGCTTAAGAAGAGGGGGGACGATCAGCAGGGCACAGATAGAGCTGAAGATTCACCCCAAACACAGAAGGCGGAGGAGAGAAGGGTAGAACACTCACGTGGAAGGAAGGATATTCTACAGGCGGGGGCTTCTTTTGTGCACTTGTTATGACACTTCAACCTGGGAAAGAAGGTGGGGTCAGCACACACAGAGCTGGCCCAGGTACTCCCAGGATGCACAGGGGTGCAAGGGCATTGCTCGGCAGCTTTGAGCACCACTCGCTCCTGCCTGCCTTGATTTCCACAAAGTGCTCCACAAACATTTGTTTCAGAGTGCAGGACTCCACCTGTCGAGAGCACTAGGGCTCCTGGCCACTGAGCATCGCCCTGTCCCCACTGCCGTGCCCCATCTTCACCGCAAGGCAGGTCTGGTTATTCCCACTTTAACCTGTTGTGGGTCACACACTTATTTCTCTTTTCCAAAGAAAAGGAGACTCTCTATTCACATTCAGAAAGCTCCAGACAAATCTAAACTAAACAAAAAAGATGAATTAGAAGGAGAAGGAAGGTTTGCATCACCAAAGGATCCCGGGGATGCGAGAAACTGCCCCCTGCTACCGTCCAGCCCGGCCCTGTGGCCTGCGGTCCGCTGGGGCCGGGGCTCTCAGTCTGCTCCTGCCTGCTGCACCACATCTGGGGGTTCTTATCCACCAAACAGGCTACCTGCTGAGGCCCACCAACCTCACACTGCAGTTGCAGGACAGTGTGGGGCTCAGAGGTCACCCTGTGCTCTCTGTATGAAATGCATTACTTGAAGGGAGCTGCAGGTCCCAGTTTAAAGCCAAATGCCCAGGAGCCACAGAAGACCTAGATTGGTGAGAAAATTCTGGCATCTTTTTGATGGTCAGGAGAGTCATCAGGAAAACACAATTTATGCAACTGATACACAGGAGACCCATCACCTCCAGTCTGCGGGGAGCCCAAATTCTTCCTGCCCACTAGCTCAGATTCCAGACCTGGAATCATTTTCCCTGATTATAAATGACAAAAGTGAGGCCCAGAAAGGGCAAGCACTTTGTCCCAGGTCACACAGCAATGCAGGGGCAAAGAAGGCCAGGAGCAGAGACTCCAGGTCCATCCTTTAAGGTGAGGGCAGCCAGACAGCAGGGTACAGGCTCTGCTTCCATTATTCCCTATCCTTGCCCTTTCCTCCTATCAGAAATGGACAATGGTGCAGAAAAGGTAGGGTTGTATAGAATCTACATTCTCCCCTTACTCTCCCTCCTCTGTAAGTAGCATGAGCCGTCTTCTTGATTCTTACCATTGCCTGCCCCCATTTCCCTACCCTTTATACTAAAATGTAAAGTTGAGCTTCAGAACCACTTACAGTTTCTGGAACAGTCCTCCCAATCCCCCTGTCTTTATACAAGATGCTCCCCTGGTCTGGAATTCTCTTTTCTCCTTGGTCCACCTTGTAAACTTCTATGAATCCTTCAAAACCCACCTCAACTATTCCCTTCTTCTGGGAATGCCTTGCGTGGTGCTTCCTCAATCTCCCCAGTGAGGGCTGATTACTCCCTGCGATACTGAGTGGGATTCCGAATAGCAGGATTAGGAACTCTCAAATGAGTTCCTTCAAACTCTGATTTAGCCTAAAGCCAAGAACCAAGGAGCAGGACTGTTAGGTGTGGTATTTGCCCCTCTCCCCCAGCCTTCCCCCCTTCCTCATCACCTGCAATGCTTGCATTTCACCCCAAACATCATGCTCTTCTGGCACACATGGCAGACCTGCGACAGCCAGGACTTGGTGGAGAACCTACAGGGGGGACACACAAAAATGCTCCTGTGGGCTGGGAGACCAGAGCCAGGCAGAGAAGTGTTCCCACACCGTCCCAGGGAAACCTGGAGACTTGGTTCTATCCCAGAGCCCCAGGCCCCCTCTCCCAGGGAAGGCCCACACCCAGAGAGGGGCCACTGCTCTCCCCAGGCATTCAGATATCCCAGCCACAAAGTCACCTTTGTCAAAATCTCAGAACAGCTGTGGCCACTGGTGCCAGCTCCCTGGCAGGCAATCTGGCAACAGTCATCAAAATTACAAGGGTGCATACTGAGCAATTCCAGTCTAGGGAATTTATCCAACAGGTAGCCATACAGGTGTCAGATGCTGTGTGGACAGGTTACACGCTGCAGCACGTTTGCAGCAGTGGAAGACTGGAAAACGTCCCACGTTGTTTAGCTGATTTTTAACTGATTACGCAAAGTAGGGTCCATCCACACATGAATGAACACCATGCGGCCAGAAAATAAAGCAAGGAAGCTCTTTTTATGCAACTATGGAATGATCTCCAAATTATGTCAGGGAAATAGGTACAATGTTGTATGATTTCATTTACATGAAGTTCACTTATAGGAAAAGCTAACTTATGATGACGAGTGAATAGTCACCTCTGGGTGATGGCTCTATCAACTGGAGAGGACCAAAGGCAACTATCTAGGGTGCCTGAATGCTCTGTGTATTTCTGGGTGGTAGACATGGGTGCATACACATGTAAAAATCCATTTGTGCACTTAGCTCTGTATACATTCGTTATGCCTCCGTTTTAAGAAGGAAAAGCAAACGATAAAACTGTGTGTGTAATATATGCAGTATTTGTGTGAAAACAAAAAAGGAGCTGGAAGAATATACATATGTATTTGCTTGTATGCAAATATCAAGATCTGCCTACAGGGAGATCAAAGGGGCTGGGGATGGCAGCAGGGGGGCGGGGAAGCTTTCTCTGTATGTATGCTTTTTTACCTCTTGAATTTTGAACGCATGAAAGTATTTCAATTCAAACGAAATAAAAATTTAAGTCATACTAAAATACAAAAGGTGGATTGAAAGGAAGGATGGTGCTTGAGTGGGTGGTATCCTTCAGAGAAAAAGCCCGAGGTGAGTCCATAAGGTGGGGAGTGCCTAAGGACACAAAGACCACATTGAAAAGGTTTTTATAAGCACAGTGCCATCACAGTAACCGCAGAACAAACAGCAACAGTATTGGGGAGCCGTTTGTAATGCATTCACAAATTCCAATCTGACAACCACCCCTGGGAGTTAGGCAGGTCCAGGATTCTTAGTACACAGTCAGGGACACCAGCTCTGAGAGGTTAGCCCACTTTCCTGAACTGGGATACTGCTCAGCGGGGGCCAGACCTCAGGTCTCTGAACTCAGAGCTGCATAGCTTCTCTGTAAGACAGACCCGAGGCAGGACACAGGGCAAGACAGACCCCTGAGGCAGGACACGGGGATAGAAAGACCATTGAGGCAGGGCACAAGGCTCTGGGGTCAAACCTCACTGGGACTCGGGAGGATACATGTGTGCTGCGTAAATGTGCAGGGCCTGGAATGTGGAAAAGGCTCATGAAATTACTGTCTGTACCCAGTCACGATGGGAGCTTGGGGGTTTAGCAGCAGGCCTTTTAAGGAGCCCTGATCCCATTTCCCTGGCATCCGCATTCTCTGTCTCACTCTCTGGGTTTTACTGTCCTCTCATGTGAACACCTGGGGTAAGGGGAGCAGCTCAGTGGTATCTGAGATGATCTCCATGAGGAAATCTTGAAAACAGGGCAAAATGACAGTCAGGTCTGGGCCTGGGAAAGGGCAGGTGCTAGGGAGGGGGTGTTGAATGGAGGTAAAAGCCTTCCCAGACCAGGCAAGGGTCCATCCCTGTCCACTGGGAGGGCAGCCTCTGCAAAGAGCTGCCCCCTGGGGCAGGAAGCAGGAAATACTTTGGGGCAGGCTGCACAGCCTCAAACACCCCGGGGGGCAGCCGAGACAAATGGAATGCAGCACCTGCCAATCCTCCTGTCACTCAGATCACATCAGCCTCTCCTGGGCTAGAGCCTGTGGTTAGATACCAAGCACTCCCCTCGGCTGGGCAAGTGAGCCCAGATGCACACCACCCCATTGTGTCCTCATGACAGGGCCGGAACTCCCATTTGTAATTGGGGAAACTGAGGCTTGGAGAGATTGCTGCCAACGGGCATGCAGCTCATGGGGGATGAGTGCAGAGACAGACGTGTCCACATACCTCCCTCTCACATGCCCTCATGGATGCACCCAAAGGCCATACGTTTTTGAGGACTCAATCGGGTCACCTCTTGCTATGTGAGTAAAAGCTGTCTGATTCTTGGTGGAGGGTCTGAAGCTGGTTAGCCAAGTAGCACATTAGGTACCTTTCCCCAGAAGCACCTGGAGAATTTTGGTCTGAGAGCCACCATCGCTAAATCTTGGCAGGTAGAGTGAGGCCAAGGTGAAGCTTTACTGTGCTCCCGTCTTGGAAGATCCTGCTCTCAACAGCTCTCGCGTTGGCCCTGGGAAGCTGCACTGAGCACCTTGGTATGGGGCCAAGGGAGGCTCTCAGACCTTCACTCACAGGGCTTTCCCTGGTTGTCTGTGGTGCTGGGGACTCTCCACCCCAGGGGCTCTGGGGTATAGGCATCCCAGCCCTGACAAGGCTCCAGAGGTGCCTGGCCACCAGCCAGTGGGCTCAAGGACTGTCTTACTGGCAGCATGACCTCTGGCAAATTGCTCAGCCCCTCAGAGCCAGAGCCGGGTCTTGCCCTCTGGGCAGGAATCCCAGATCAGCCTACTCCTGGGGCAATGAGGGCCCTGGCAGGTAGGAGCGCGCTTGACAAGCACGGCCTGTTGTGTGCACAGTAGCCTCTAACCGGGACCCCAGAGCACAGACAAGGTCCTGCCAGTCATCAGAGATGATGATGCTACACCCAGACCTGCTGTTTGCAGCACACGCCAGCCTGACAAGCACTGAAGCCAAGCCCTCTGGACGGTCCCTGTCATGGGCCCGCATCATGCATAAGCCAACATGCGTAAGCACCGGAGTCCCTGGAGGTTGTTGGAAATCTTGACTGCCAGGCAGGGCACCTGACAGACGGGGCCTGGGAGTCTGGAGTGTCGAACAAGCTCCACGGGACTCTGATGTGACAGTTGTTAGGACCACATGATATCATGCCAGACTGGGAGGAAGCTCTTGGCTCCTCTTCCCCCAAGACTGTGACCCTGTTTCTCCTGGGACCTGTGTTCTTCCTCAGCAGAGTGAGGAAGAGACCCAAGGAGGGGTGGGGCTGCAGGTGGGTGCAGGGCTGTGTCCACAGAGGTGATGGACAGACTGACCAGAGGCAGAGAGCTCTGTGAGACAGGGATCAAGGCAGACTTCCCACTGGTGGTGAAGAGCGACCCCTCAGTGGGGGCTCTGCATGTGGGGGTCCCAACCCAGCTCTATGCCCTGCCCGGCCCAGCCAGGCCTACCTGTGAGTCACCGGCAGCCCAATGTCCCTTCGTACCATCTGTGGGGATCCGTGTGGGAGATCTGCAGGGAAAGAGGCCAGGTGGGGTAGGCTGAGGAAGCCCTGCCAGGCAGCTGGGCCTATGACCTGATTCAGAGTTCACGGGCTAGAGGGGTGTGGATACTGCAGGGTGGAGAGAGGTTTCCTGAACCTGCATCTATCAAAATAGGGACAGGCCAGGCTGGACTAAGGGGACTCCCCTCCTTCCCAGCCTCTGCAGATGGTTCAGGAATGTCCTCATGTGGTTTCTAGCTTCGGTGGAAAGCAGGCTTGAGAGGCAGGAAGCAAAGCAAAGGTGAGGACAGACGTGTCCACACACCTCCCTCTCATACACCCTCATGGACGCACCTAAAGGCCATAACTGTTTGAGGGCTCAATCTGGGTCACCTCTTGTTATGTGGGTAAAAGCTACCTGATGCTTGGCAGAGGGTCTGAAGCTGGTTAGCCAAGTAGCACATCCAGTACCTTTCCATCCAGAAGCACCTGGAGAATTTTTCTCTGAGGGCCACCATTGCTAGACCTTGGCAGGTAGAGTGAGGCCAAGGTGCAGCTTTACCGTGCCCACACAGGTGCCCAGCCTGAGCCCCGGGGTAGTCTCGGCTCATGAGCTTTGAGATGCGCCTTCTGCCTGCCTTCCTGGAGGGCACCCCGGACTCCCTCTTCTAGTCCTGGGCTTCCTGATAAGAAGAGGTGTCCCCAGTGTTTGTGGCCTTACAGGGTGGGCAGCGAGGAGCAGCTGGGAACAATCTCTCCCCCGGCAGCCCACATGTCCAGCTCTCTCCTCCCCTCCTTCCCACACTCCTTCTGCACTGCGTATCTCCGCCCAGAGCAGGGGGTCCACCTGACGCAGGCATGGGCCTCGGGGGTCAGGGAACCCTGGGGACGGGTAAGCAGAATGTTGTTGCTTTTCCCTGGAAAGAGGGTCTAGACTTTTATTTGATTATCAAAGGGACCTGTAACCCAGAAAGGTCAGGAGCCCAGTGCTCAAGGGGCCCGTGGCCATCTCGTGTCCCCTGAGTCAGCCGCTGTGGCCCTGTCCTCACCTCAACCACCCCAAGAAGGGCCCTGCACCCTCCCTGGGCCCTAGGTTCTGGTCTGGCACACAGCCATGCTCATTAAATGATGGTTCACTTAAAGCCAAATACCGCATACTCAACCACGAGGGGAGGGCGCTGGATGCACTGACTCCTGCCCCCCAAGGGGAGTCTGACTGCATCCAGAAGGCCCTCTGCCGCCCTCTGATGACAGGGAGCCCAGTCATACCACTGGCACCTCTCTCTGGTGCCCTGTCGTGGGGCTGGCTCATCCAACTCCTTCCTGAGGCCCACCCCACCCCAGCCAGCAGCTGAGGCCATCAAAATACATGGGTCTAAAAGGTGATAGCCTGCCGGCTTTAGAGAAAGACTATGGGAAAACAAGATTTCAACCACCTACGTCTGAACACACGGCAGCCTGTGGTTGATTCGTAATGTCTGTCACAGGCAGGGGCTAGGAGGGAAGTGAGATGGTATGTGGGCGAGCTCTGACTGCCGCTGACCTAGCCGAACACTGGTGCTGAAGGCCTTGTCCGCCCTTCCCAACAAGCTATGGTCCCTGCATTACTACTGCAATGGGGAAGACGACAGGGCCAGGCTGTCACAGGGTGTGGGCACTGGGCTCTCTCAAGGGCCCTGAGACACGGAAGTATAGCCTCCCTCCTTCCTCACTCCATGCCTCCCTGTGGTCCCACAGCCAGCTGCCTCTTGGCACAGCCACTTACTGTCTGCTATCCTTGTCCTCATCTCTGAGACCCTGCCGACAGCCTCATCCCTCTGCTTAGCCAGCTCAGCATAGTACAAAAATAAATTGCTCTTTTGCTCAGGCAAAAACCAGACATCTCTGCATTTCCACTGAGACAATTAAAAACAGGCCCCAGAGGCATTGCTGTTTCCTTCTGCTTTGTCTCAGGAAGAGAGGCTCCCCAGCACAACCATGTGCAAGTCCCAGCTCCCACCCTGGACGCAGAGGGGTGGAAAAGGGGGTGTGAGGCTGCCTGGGCTTCCTCTCTCCTCCTCAGGGGGCATCTGCACCCTCCAGCCTCTCAGGGCCTCATCCACAGCTGAGCTGCGTTCCTACCTCTGAGGGTATCCCTCTCCTGAAGGGAGGGGTCCTGAGACATCAGCTGGGTTCTGCAGATGGCCAATGTCCACCTGCACCAGGCAGATGGTGCCTCCCTCCTGGGAGCACTGCGTTACCTTGGTGGGCCAGCACCCACTACCAGAGGTCACCTGGGGACGGCAAGGTGCAGACAGGGCCCGCTGCAAGAACTGCCCGCAGATGTGATGCTCTCAAGGTCCCTGCTCCGCAAAGAGCAGCTGCTGGCTGGGCTGAGGCCGCCCTGTCATCCTAAGGCCACCTGTCAGCACTATCTGCTGAGGCGGTCTCAACACCTCTGCTTCTGGGCAAAGGAAAGGCCAAGTGGACTAACAGAGGGTCAAAGGAATCCACTCTTGATGGGGACAATGACACAAACACGACTCCTGGGTGCCAGAGGGGATGAAAATGAATCACTCTTACCAAACCGCAAGAGACAAAAAGACAGAAAGCAGGACTGTCACTATGTTGGCTCAAGGTGTTCCCCAGAATGTCACCCCTCAGGAGGGGGTGGGCAAAGTGCTCAGAGGGCCTTGAGACCTGGGCTGTGGGGCCAGGCTGGCTGAGTGACTGAGAGGACATTTCCTAATGGAAGGGCGGGAAGTGCCCTCCCTGGGCCCCCCACTAATGTCACACCCTGTGCTGTGCACTTTCACACATCAGCCTCTCTGAGCCTCCCGCCACCCAGCAGGGTAGAGCTCACAGCTGAGGAGACAGAGAGGCTTGCAGAATCTCCCAATGTCGTGTGCCTGTAAGCGGGGAGCCCTGCCTAGGGCTCCGGGAGGAAGGGGGCTCGGGGTCCAGGTAGCAGAAGGGGCCAGTCTGCCAGAAAGGAAGAGGGCAGAGGGCACAGAGAAGAGCTGTGAGAGCAGAGAGGTGGCCCCACTGCCACTGAGGAGGGCCCGGTGGGGACAAGCCCCCAGCAACGCCTACCCAGGGCTGCTGTTCTCTCAGGGATGCAGCGGGCACCCACTCACCACGGGCAGTGAGGTGGCCTGAGCACCCATGTCAGTGCTCATGCTACTTCTGGTGGTGGGGACCAGCTCAGAGGGATCTGAAAAGTGGTATCATCTGCCTGAGGCATTGTTCTCTGCCCAGAACCCAGCATGACGGCAGAGTCCTCCTGATGCTATTTTCAGGAGGAAATGAGAAAACAGATGCACTGGGCTTTTCCCACGAGATGCCCTCGATCAGCCCACGTCCATGCATCCATGTGGTGGTCATCACCACGCTCTCTGAGAGAAGAGGATCCAGAGGGAAGGAAGTCACCTGTCCCTGAGGGAGGATCCACGCCCCGGCAGGACAGCCTGATGGGGAGTGGCAGGGTAGGTTCCAGCATGGCTTTCTCTCCTTGGGTGACACACTCAGAACCATCAGAGACGTCCAGGGTCCATCCCATAAGGGGCCCAAGACAGCCTGCTCTGGGACAAGGGGAACAAGCCTTCCCAAGACCAGAAAAGGGGTGCACAAGTCAGGAGAGAAGCCAGGTGCACCAACCCTCAGAGGCAGAAGACAGTAAGAAGCACCCGGTGAAAACTCCCACCTTCCTTCTGCCCTGCCTGCATGGGTATATTGAAAAGGGCGATTTTTGTGTAGAAAATGATGAGTTAATGTTCATCAAGAAGGGAAGAGTTAAACTGTGCAATGGAATGATATGAACAAGTTAAAAAGATGAGGTAGTTTGAATAATTATAAATACAAAACGGACAGCCTGGTTGGCTCCTACTAGGGGAACTGGGTGGCTGAGGAAAACAGTAGGGGTGACTTCATACTGCAGACACCCCCCCGAAACAAACCACATGAGCTACAAAGCTTTTGTATTCTGGACCATGTGACTGTTATTACCTACTTAAAATACTTAGATCAACATTTTTTATAAATAAAATAAGGTATTTCAAGGTGTACTGACATGAAGTTCTCAGAGATACCACGGTGAGTTTAAAAAATATGTTCTAGAAGAGAGTGCCTGGTATTTGGTAATCATTATACATTATAGTGTATAATGTACATTATAATCACTAGAAATTCCAGCCAGATATTCTGGTTCTCCTTTGCTGGGCACATGGGAGAATTACATTTCTTGGTTCCTTTGCTTAGGTGGGCCTGGGAATGGCAAGTGGAATTTTCAGGAAAGAGCATTGATCTGCTAGTGTGTAATGTCTAAGATTCTTTTCCCTTTGTCACAGTGGCGTGTTTTAGACAGTGTTCTGGACAGTGGCTGTTCCAGCAGCCTGGGTCCTGTAATGAGGCTGATTCATGAAGGGCTGGTAGCATGCGCAGAAAATCTGTTTTAAGACCCAGAGATCAGGGGTTCGTGTTACTGCAGCATAACCCAGTCTTATTCTGACTGATACGTGGCATCATTTCATTTGTGCATGTGTACACAGAAAATCGAGTAGGATTCAGCCCAAACTGGTAAGGTAGTCTGGGGAGTGGACTGAAAGATGGGGGTACCTTTCGTTTTTCACTATGCACATTTCTATGTTGATTGATTTTATTTGTCCTTTTAAAATGGAGCCTACATTACCTTTATAATGAGAAAACCAGAGTCAAAACTTTCAGGAGACAGCAAATTAAGCACCTGCCCTGGCAGGAACACTCACCTCATGGGGGAGACCTCGTCTATGCGGTTCCCCAGCTGAGACTCGTGGGACTTGCTCCGGGTGAGTGTGGGGAAACTGGGCAGCAGCTGGAAGACCTTGCGACTGGGTGGGGGCGGCGTCCGCGGTGGCTTCAGCTTGGTGTGCCGTCGCAGCTGGGGCGTGGTTGGGGGGGTGATAAAGCTCTGCAGGGCACGGGGGGTCAGCCGGCCTCCAGCATGCAGGGGGATATAGGTGTCTACAAGGCCCTCACTGGGGCCAGGGGCAGGGGAGTCCGAGGCAGGCAGAGCTGATACGGAGACAGAGCGCGGGCCCGGGGCACCGCTGCCCAACCTGCCCAGCTGGGAGCTCCCCAGGGGCCAGGGCAGGCTGGCTGGCGAGAGGGTGTCCACAGAAGGCCCTGAGCCACTTTCCCGCCGGGCATCCGACGAACTCCAGCCCGAGTCCTCTTTGTGCTCCCCTCCTGTGGGCCAACAAGTTGAGTCACGGGTGGTTGGGACTGTAAGAATTTGCAGGCAAGGTGGCTAGGGCCCAGGGAGGTTAACACTTTGCACAAGGTTGCACAGTATCTGAGTAGAAGGCATCAACTACCAGCCTTCACCTGGTTTATAAAGCCGCTCAGGCACATATGTTATCTTTCCTGTTATCCAGCTGGACTGTGAAGGGCACCAGCCAGATGTTACTGTCCCCGTGTTATAGAAGGACAATGAGGCCCAGAGAGGGAAAAGCTGGGAAACCCACCCCAGAGGTGAGCGAGGAAGAGAGAAGTGGTGGTTGATATTTAAGCATAAGGAAAGGGAAGCTGGGGGGTGTGAGGGGATAACTCCGTATCAAGAAAACCCAAACATCAGGAAAAGGGGCTACACCAACCTTCCAATAGCAAATTGCCCTGGAAATTTGTGAGTGACTTTCAGCTGCCCACACAGTGACCTGGAGGCTCTGTGGGACTCCAACTCAGCAGTACAGTCTGTGCATTCACTCAGGCAAATGTCATGCTGAGTGTCAAGGCGTAAAAAAGATGCCTCCACTGCACTTGAAGAGTCCAGTGAGGGTGCAGACCCTCCACAGCCTGGGGGTGAGGGGGCTTCCCTGAGGAGGTGGCACCTGGGCTCAGCCAGCTCGGGAAGAAGGTGGAACAGGTGTACCAGGCAGAGGGAACAGCACATGCAAAGGCAGAGAGCACAAAGCACCTTCTGGTAACTACAAAGAGCTCTGTGTGCCTTGAGAAGCCAGGACAAGCCAGGGAGGTGCAAGATATGAAGTTGGAGGGTGAACCCACTTGGGACCAGCTCAGAAGGGGCCTAGGACACCTTCCTAAGGACCTCATAGGAGATGGAGAGATACCGAAGAGCTGGGGGCAGGGAGAACGGACCCCAGCTACAGAGCCCCTGTCATGGGGAAGGAGACACTCCCACTCCTTGTATTTATCAGTGAGTAGAAAGCACAGGAAAGTAGATTTTGACTCAAGACCAAATGAACTTTTGCACTGGGATCCTTCAGTTTTGTGTTTGTACCTCATCTCCCTTAATCCTCTCAGCATGGGAGGTCGCTGAGATCAGAGGCCATGTACACTGCTGAGATCAGACGCCTAAGCAAGTGGTGGGATGGGGATGGAGCCCTGGATCCCAAACACAGCACTGGGCCTCCTTCCACAGGGCTCTCAATCCTGCACAAACCTACGTGGCACAGCCTTGGGAGGTAATGAGCTCTCTGCCACCAGAGGCGGTCAAGCCTAGCCCACACAGCCATTTGTCAGGGATAACGGAGAGAGATAAGCCTTCACAATTCTTAGGGCTTCTTTGAATATTCCGTCCCTCTTCAAATACCCTTCCTCCTACTTCACTGGTGACTTTTATTCATGAATCAACTCGGCAGAATGAGTTACTCACTCCGTGTGTTCCTGCACTTGCTCCCTTGGAGCTGCAGCCGTGACTTACACTGTAATGGATACACTGCCTACAGGAGGCACTGACATGTTTGGCGTTGAGGGGATGAACAAATGAGTTTCATGAACCCAAGTCTGCCACCAAAGGAAGCAACAAGAACCAGATTCTTCAAATTGCCTATTTAATCACCACTGCTTTGAGCAGGCTCGGGGTGGCAAATGGGTCTTGACATGCAAGCCAACACCAGTCAATTGGCAGTGGCTCTTGAGAATGACCCCGGAGTCAGTAGGACGAGTTTGGGAATCAAACTTAGCGAACTAGCGATGTCTGCTGTGTACAAGGGAGGAGGAGCATCAGCAGGAATGATCTTCCCTAAATGATCTTCACCAGAAAACTGGCGCAGAGAACCATCCTTCACTCCCCTTTCTCAAGACCAGAAACCACAAGGGAGATGACTTCAACATTTCCCATCACCCCATAAGCTTGATACTGAAAAAAGCACCTAATATGTGCCAGGCTTGGGTCTTAGCACTTGGCCTTGACTCACTTCAGTCCCAGAACAACCCTATGAGAGTGTTGTTATTATCTCTATTTTACAGATGAGGAAACCGAGGCATAGTGAGGTTAAGTGACTGACCAAGATCCCACGGGTTCCAAGTAGCCAGAGTGCTGGGCCCGGGCAGTCTGATTCCACAGTCCATCTGTACTGCAACTAGGCTGCTCCCACCAATTGGTGCAATGACGACTCTCTAACCACATGATCTCAGAGAAAGGTCAATCACTGGTACCCACCCAGTCCTCAGCAGGTGCCCTGTCAGTGTGGCCACCACTGGGTAGACCTGTTTGGGGGAGGTGTGGCCAGGACCCTCTTGGGAATGTGGGGGAACCACAAACTGAGATGGAATGAGAGAGAAGGGCCTGAAAAAGACCTTCTCACTAGGGGCCTCCTGTGGGGCACAGTGGAAAAACACCCTTAGGAAGAAACCTGAGTTCAAAGCCCAGTACTGCCACATGCTCGGTGTGGGACCCCAGACAACTCGCCCAAAGCCTCTGATGCTCTAGCTAAAAAAGGAGCTGGCCACCACCTCACAGAAGGCTGTTGCCACATGCATGCCACGTGCCTGGCTCAACAAATTAATACTTAATATGTTTGTGATCTCCCTATCTTGGCATCCAGGACAAGCAGACAGCAGCTTTCCTACACCAATGGGTCACCATCATTTGACATTTGGCTCCTCCACAATTCTTTACAATTTCAGCATAAGGAGGAAGGGCTGACAAGGTACCCCAAGATCGCAGCTTGGATGGCTTGTACAACGTGGAAACTACCTGACCACCATCAAAGACCAAGGCCGGAATCCCAGCTTTGCCATTGACTGCTGTGTGTCCTTGGCTAAGCCCCTTCCCCTCTCTGGGCTCAGCCGCCTCCTCTACAAAATGTGGGGATGAAAATGTTGACCATGTCATGTTTATTCCCTGGCACCTGCCAGGAGGCCTGGCCTGTAGAGATTTTTTTCAACTAAGTGAAGCTCTCCACACTGGGTTCTGTGTTCAGAGGAGGACTAGATACCATGGGCCCAATCTTCTCTGGGGGCAAAATAAAATCATGCAGAACATAAACCTCAGTGCCTTCCTAAGCCTCAGGGAGCAGGATGTAAGACAGGTGGCTCAGATAATTTTAAAATGTGGCTAATTCCATTCAGTATGCTCATTTAAAACCTTATCTGCGTGGCAGTGGGAGTGTTAAGTCAGGGCATTTGAAGCTGCTTCCAAGGCAAGATTTAGAAAGCCTGCCAACTATTCCTGAGGAGGTCATCAGAACACCAGGACCACACACTTAGCCTGGGGCAGCCATGTACACACTCAAGCTGCAACATCAGGCTAAGCCCACATTAGCCTCTGTTTTTTGGGCAGGTAGCCCTGCCAGCCCATGGGGAATCAGGGGAGAGGGATGGGGGTGACCCGGAGTGAGGCGGCAGCTGGAAGGCTAGGAGCTGCTGGAGGGGTCACAGAGCCCAACAAATGTGCTCAAAAGAGGAGAACTCTGCAGGCCCCGCCTAGCGGACCACCTTGGGGGTTCCTAACAATGACTAAAGCCTCCCCAGGTTTGTACTGGCCACAGCAGCTGAGATCCAAGCCTCCGTCTCAAGTCAGGCCCATCACACACTTTCTGAATGTCTACCCTGGCCTTCAGGCTGCCCCAGAAACCCTGAGCCATGCTTGCCCCACCCCATCATGTACCTCAGCAAAGGCTGTGGCCCACCCCCAGGGAACCAGGCCAGGCCTGGGACAGAAGGCTGGTGCCAGGCGAGGTGGAGGGAGAGCGCACCCATGGGGCTGGGCCTCGGCACGGGGAGGCAGGCCCTACCTACCCAGGCCTGTCACCTTCCGCAGGCAGGCGAGGGCGGCCTGCAGGCGGCCACACTCCTCGGCGCTGGCCCCGCAGCGCTGCAGCGTCTCCTTCACCCTGGCCTCGCTCATGTCCAGCAGGGCATCCAGCGTGAGCTCGTGGAGGATCTCCTGAGGAAGCAAGGGACGGGCAGAGAGCTGGGTGAGCAGCCGGCGGCCCCGGCGCCCCCTTCATCCTCCTCCTGGTCAGGGCCGGCCTCCCCGCTGAGTGGCAGGGGCCAGCTGCTGGCGGGCCGGCCTCGGACCAGAAGTGAGCACGTGTCTGAGGACAGAGGCAGCCAGCTCCCCCCCGCCCCCCGTGCTCCTAGAGGCGGCAGCTGATGAAGCAGAGGCGACAAAGCTTTGGGGGTGGGGGCTGGGGGAGGAAGGGAAAACACAACAAAAAGTTTTGACAGGGCATGTTGTCCCTCGTTTCTTTTTATTCCTCTGCACAGAAAAATGAAGCGTGACAACTTTTTAGAATGAAAAGTGCTTGAGATAAAGACAGCCCTTCACAATTTTGCTGTATCTGAACAAAAACAGATTTCAAATAAAATTGGCTTAACCAGAGAAAGAGTAAAAATAACCCTCCCTGAGCTCTGTATGGGCACTTACTACCTTGCCTTATTTCTCAAAGTTTTACAAGGGTTCGTGGTAACTGAGAGGAAGGGGGAGACTCAAAGCATGAAAAGGACTGTAGACTTTGAAGAGGGAAGAGCCATGTGAGGAGGAATGTGGGTGGCCTCTGGGAGAGGGAGTGGCCCCTGGCTGACCTGCAAGGGAAAGGGTGCCTCAGACCTACAGCCGCAAGGATCTGGATTCCGCCAACAACCTGGAGGCACTTGGATGTGGCTTCTTCCCAAAGCTTCCGGGTGAGAGGCCAGCCTGGCTGACACCTTAAGTCCAGCCTGGTAAGATCCTAAGCAGGGAAGCTAGTCGAGCCCACCTGGACTCCTCCATCCAGTCTTCCTCCTACAGAACTGGGAGCTAGTAAGTGGGGGATGTTTTAAGCCACTCGGTGTATGGCAATTTGTTACACAGGAACAGAAAACGAACGCAAAGAGTGAATGTTTGAATCAAGGCCCACAGACTTCAAAGCTTGTGCTCTTGTCTCTCACCAAGTTGTGAGGAAATGCCTCGGGCTCTGTACCTTGGAGCCACATGTGATACCAAGCCTGGAACAGACACACAGAACAATGGGACACCTTGCTGGCTTCGAGTGGCTTGCAGGGTGACTGACATGTGAACAAGTCATTGCAATGCAGTAAGGGGTGGCCTTGCAGAGAGAAGCCCGAAGAGCTATGGGACCAGTGATGAGATTGGTTTTCTTCTTCTTCTTTGGCCCCTTTCTATATTTTCCAGATTTTCCCTAGCAGGGAAGGCCAGACATCCCACATCAAATGATTCATATAAAGCTCACAGCTCTTGAGACTCTAAGCTGACTGACACTAAGCCAGCTGTGTCTAATTTTATTTTAAAAGAGTAAGGTTTTTATCAGTTAATCCACACTGTTGTAAATCTTAGACTCAACTGTTGAGCTGGGCCTGAGGAAGATACTGGCTATGACTCACTAGGGCAGTGGTTTGGGGGCTCAGTGGTGCCTGGGGGGGTGCTGGTGGCCGGCAATGTCCCTCCCTCCCCACCTTTGTGTCCCATGTCTTCACGCTCCAGGTTGTAGACAAGAATCTCTTAGCTATTTAGAAATGTTCACACTCAAAATCAGAAATAAACAGACATATAGAAACGCCAAGCAGCTCATCAGCAGCTGGACAAACCCTAGGTTGTCAGATATCCTCCCAGGTGGTTGTCGCAGGAAGCCATTGATAAGACAGCAGAGAGGAGGCTGAGATGATGGTCCCAGGGCAGAAGTTTTCCGTAAATCAACATGTCTTCCTTTATTGCCCTCAGGAACATTCTTCATGGAAATCTTTTCCCCTCATTTACATTCCCCTCATTTTACAATGAAAAGTCACTTTGCAATATTGTCAAGAGCAAATGGAAGTGAGGCTGACCTTAACAGAAGGCACAAACAACACTCCGCCTTTCCCTGGAGGGTCCTTAGGTCTCACCCACATGGGCAGTGTTTCAAAGAGGGAGCCCTGTATCTGATTTGGGGCCATGGAGGTAAGGGGCGGGGCTGGGGGATCACAGCCTAGACACCCAATCCCCAATCTAATGCAAAATAGGATTTTTTTCTTCCTTTATAAAATTCCTCTCCTTCCTACCCACACCAAGTTTCAGTTTCTCAAACCAAGTAACTATTATTACAAACAGTTTGCCAGGACAATATGCTCGTGTGCTTTGTATTTTGTCTCCACGCAAAACAATTCAGCAGCGAGATGCCCTGAAGCCCATGAAGGCTCCGATACCTCACACACCAGGCAACTTGATCAATGCTCGGGCCAGAACCGAAACCCAGGCGTGCCGGGTCCCAGAGCTCCTCCAATTTATGCCCTGCTGTCAGTCACTGACCCGGCAAAGCAGCGGGAGGCAGCAGCTGCCTTTTGGGGGAAATGATTTCTTTCCAAGTAAATTAAAAGAATTAATTTCTATCTGCTTTCTAGAAAAAAACGCAAACTGTACGGTAAAATGGAAATTCTCCATTCTTTAGCAAGTGAAGTAACTCCCTAAAAAAAGTCAATATGTTCAAGTCCCTAAAAAAGTCAATATGTTCAAGTCCATTCCCTTAAAAAAAAAGAATGAAAAGAAGGTACTCTCTTATAGCTTCAAATTAGCTGGGAAGTTTCTCTCACTCCCCTGCAGCCAAGATCAGCCCATCCCTCGACCCCGGGAACTGGGCAGCAGGGACTGCTTCCCCTTCCCTCCTTTGCCCCCTCATTATGCTCCAATTCAAACCAGGGGTTGGCAACACAAAACTGGGGGGCAGGTGGGAGTACTGGGACTGAAGAGAGAGCCAATCCAGGGTCCATTACACTGGAGCTGCTCCCACCTCTCCCAGGGCAAGCATGGCTCCCTGGGGTGTGACCTGTGCAAGGAAGTCGGTGGAAGGAGAGAGTTTAGTGCACGTCACTGCTATTATTTCTGACTGCCCCTTCCATTTCCGAATTCCTCCTGCCTGTAGGATTGGATCATTGCCCTGTGGGGAGGGGCCACCCCATTCTACCTAAAGGCTGTCATCAGTCAGTAAAGCTATCCACCGGTCAGTAGGTTACCTGGTAGAGTAAGGGGCTCAAACACACAACCTTAGGGCCAGGCCTTGGGAAGAAACGAGACAAGTGGGAATGTGGTCCCTTGATCTATCTTTTGAAAGAGATACATGTACTAGAAACACTTCTGTTGCTTCTTTACTGGACAAGAAAGTCAACTGTAGCAATGGCGATGCTAATCAGAAACTCACCCTGTGCCTCCACTCAGCGCTGGGGTAAGTGGGGAAGCTTTGGGTGGGGAGCCAGATTTTATTATAAAGACATCTGAATTTTTATTTTTAAATGGCTGGTTTCTACATGGTGGCAACGAATGCAAATCTGTGCAGACCAAACAATCACATCCTTGGGTCACATGGAGCCGCCAGGCCCCAGCACGGGCACCCTGTATGAAGAATCTGACACCTTCCAAAGGTCTGTCTGATCAGTGACTGCTGAAGCTTCATTTCTATAGGCAAACAGGAAGAGCCCTAGGCAACATATGGTGGGGTAGCCAGGCCTTCTTGGTGAGGTGCCCACCCTGGCTCTGGAACCCCACCATAGGAACAAAGTGCCCATGCCTTCCAGCTCCTACTGGTGATTTCAGACCCAAAGATACCTCAGTTGAGAGGGACAAGTACTCAAGGCAGGCATGCTGGAATCAGTACATGAAGAAAACGCACCTCCAGCTCTCAACTGGGCCTCTAGCTAGATAAGAGTGAGGCCGAGCTACTGGCTGTGCCCGGGAAGGCCCTGGGTGGCTGATTTCTCCTCCTATCACGACTTCAGCAGTGTCCCCAAGCAACTCAGCACCCCCAAACCTCACACACAGATGTAGCCTGCCTGCCCACAGGGACAGGCACAGCCAGGGCTGAGCTGGGAAGGTTTTTCAGGCCAGAGTAATCCATGTGCAGCTTTCCTGGATAACCGTTAAGCTGAAAGCAAAGCAGGGAGTCAGTTCCATCACCTGTGGAGGTGACCTCAGGCCTGTCAGCAACCTGGAAAGTGAAGCTGCTCTGAAACCCTCTGGTCTGAGAGGCACCAAGGTCCTAGGAGGGCCTCCCTCCTGACTGGAGGCACACAGAAGAGGCCAAGTGGTCTCAAAGCCAAAGGCCCATCATACCCTGGAGATCTGCAGAAGGGATGAAGGCTGAGAGTCATACTGCTTCAAGGAGAATCACTGCCCACCCCAGCTTCTGTCTAAGAAAGAGGATATGCACTAGAAACCAAGAGGGGAAGACATGGCCACCCAGCCCACTGCGGGAGACAGCAAGCCCTGGCTCCTGCGAGCCTCAGGTCAGCACATGAGCACAGACGTGGGGCAGTGAGAACACGGCTCCCTGCCTCTGCCCATTCCCTCGAGCCACAGTTTATGCTCTCCAGTAGGTGACATTAAGTTACTCTTTCTGACAATAATTAGAGAGCAGAAAGGGCCAGTCAGCCACTGAGGTCCCTCCCAGTATGTTCTCTACAGCAGAAGGAGGAATGGGCTGGGCCAAACACGGCTACCCCTCCCCTCAGCAGCTGGCAGCGGCTAGTGTCAGAGGCCAGGCTGGGTATCAAATGGTGTCCTGGGACTTCCCAGCAGCCATGGGGCTGCCTGGGCCTATACTTAGAAACCTGTACTGGCTGACACTGAGAGCCATCCACACTTGCTGCGGTCAGTCACGTGGTCTGTGGAAAGGCCAGGGGCTTCAGCCATGTGTGGGCCATGTACAAGAACATGGGCGAAGGCCTGGGTTGAAGGCCGCAACAAGGTGCAGACCCACATCTGTTCCTGTCTGGCTGCCTAGGCCTCGAGCTCAGGATGGGTCAGTCAGTAACGGCCTCATCGGTGCTGCTCCCACTTCAGGCCCACTCGTGGAACCGGGACTGCCGGCATGTATGGGCAGTGGTGTCTCCCACCTGGGGGTTAATGAAGGGGCCAGGGTCCTTCACTGCAGACACTTCCTTGGGACTGTTCACAGCAGAGAGACCAGAGGTGGACCCCTGAATCCTGAGGATGGTGGCATGGGACCTTGCACCCCCCTTTGAGGCCAGGGAGGCTGGAGAAGGAGAGGGAGAGGAGCAGGGTTTCACAGGCAGCCCGCTTGCAAGGGAGTACCCGACAGATGCTCCTTCTAGCCCTCCCCGCACTGCTGGGGCTGAGGGAGTGGGGGTGAGACTTGGGAAATAATAGTTGGATACTCTGCGAGGCACAGGAAGGACTGAGGAGGTAAGGGCCTGGGCCAGGCAGCCTCCTGGGTTTCCATGAAGGTCAGCAGTTTAGGTCACTATCCCAGCCCTGGGAAACAAGAAAAAGTCCCTCCTGGGAGAAGTCAGCCGCTTGCTAGAAGGCAAAGCCCAGCTTCTCTCCCCCACCTCCCAGCCGGCCAACGCAGTGAAGGAGAGGCCAGACATGGTCCTTGGAACCCCCTGGACCTTGGGCCAGTCCCTGACTCTCTCTCTGGGCTTTGGTTTCATAATTTATAAAATGCGTGGGTTTGGCTAGATCAGATCAGTAGCTCTCAACCCTGGCTGGTTGCACCCTAGAATTACCTGGAGGGCTTTAAAAAAGGATCCTGATGCGAGGCCCACCTCAGAGCAATTGAATCAGAATTTCTATGGGTGGGCATTGTGTGGGCAGATAGACTGCAGGGCCTTAGTCCAGTCAAAGTAGCCCAGGACAGAAAGGGTGTGAGAATGCCCAGTTCAGTAGACAGGTCTGCCTGGCAGGCTGCACCCTGGGGCTTGACTTTCTACCTGTTCTCTCTCAAGGCTCACATGCCTTCAACTCAACCCCAGCCCAGCCCAAGATGGCCTAGGAGATGTCCTCTCCCACACACTGGTGCCTCCCTCACTAGCATGAGGCAGGGTTGAAGTTCACAGAGTGGGGAGCCAGCTGGAATCTTCAAGGAGCTGCTGTGTCCGTTCTATGCATTGGTATGTCTGGGCTTGCAAGCCTCAGAGAGATGGTGCAGGGGTGGGGTGGGTGTGGAAGTGGATGGACGCAGGTCAAAGGAGGAGGGGGCTGCAAAAGGGCAAGTGATGAGCATGTATTACGCATCTCCTGGGTGCCCAGCACTCTGCTAGATGAACTATGGAGGTCAGTGCAGGCAGTCCTCACAACATCCTGAGATGGGTAGTAAGGCTCAGAGATGGCAGGACATTTGGTCAAGTCCACACAGCCCGACTGGTGAGACAGAGGCATGGCCATCCCCACCTATTCCCAGCCAGCTGGCCCTGCCTCGGCTGGTGCTCCCTTCTCTGCTCTGTTAAATGGGCTCTTTATCCCAGAGCAGAGTTTACCTGGCATCCCAGGCCACCTCTGGCTTCCCTGGCTGTATACCCTGCCCTCGCCCACCCTCAGTGGGGCGGGCTCCAGCTGTGGGGTAAAGGCAGCTGCAGCAGGGCCCCTGGCAGTCTTCTCTCCACATACCTTTTCCGTTCCCCTCGGTTCCCCTCCCCCTCTGGAGGAGGCAAGTGCTGTCCACCTCTGCCTGGGACCAGATCTCCAGGTCTCGTGGCATCTGCTTTCACCATGGCCATCACCAGCCCCCCAGGGGGCTACCTCCCTGGCTCCATTCTTCCTCCTGTAAACCCTGAGATACCTAGTACAGGAAAGTAAAATGCATTAAAAATGTAAAAACCATTCTTAGTTTGCAAGGCTGTATAAAAACCAGTGGTGGGGTGGATTTGGCCTTCATGGGCCATAGTTTGGCAACCCCTGGTCTAGTGGGTCATTCAGCCACTCAACAAACACCCATCAACTATGTTGGGCTCCATCTCCTTGTAGCCCCGGGCCTCAGTGCATCCTCCTTCCTGCCTCCCCCTGTGCTGACATGTCTTCTCCCCGTGTACCCCCCAACACAATCAGAAGAGGACACAGAGAATATGTTCCAAGGCAGGCCCACATCTGCCACCTCGACGTCTCCTGCACAGCTGCATTTTGTCACCTTTCTCTGTGTTATCAACGCTCATCTCCTAAACTGCTCCTCTTGGCTGCTGTTTGAAAATGGCCAGACATGTCCAGCATTAGAGAAACACACACACACACACACAGCTTAGGGGCCATGTGCTTCCCCCTAGTACAAGCTGCTCCCCAAATGGGGAGGGGGGCAGGTAGGCTTCTACAAGGGGTTCTCTGCACCCAGGATGCTTGCTGACTGTGGGGAAAAACCTCACTATTGTCTACCAGACTTCACAGTAGAACTCAAGTCAAAATGGGATACCCTGACACAGACAAACAAGAGAACATTCAAAAGTTAAGAGTGGGGTTCAGGGGGACAGGGTGTGGGTTTGCCAGTAGCCAAAGAGCTACACTAACCCTTGGGGGCTGCTTGGCTTCTGGGGAAGGGGCCAATGGGAAAGCCCCTCCCTGCACAAGCAGGGCAGTGTGGAGGGGCCAGAGGCCTTACACCAGGGCAGCAGAGTCCCCAGACCTGCAGGCCTTTCCTGGGGTCCCTGGCTGAGACAGCGGGTGAGGAGACGGTGAGCAGGGTGGCAATACGGACGGAGGTCAGGCCAGCAACCAGGTGAAGAGGAGGGCTCCAGAGGGAGGGCAGCTGTGTGATGCGCCATCCCCACAGGGACACCTCTGAGGAGGGGGAGCTGTGAGTACCTGCCACCTTCCCCAGCCCCCTAAACTGGGACTGTCCCCAGCAAACTGGCATGCCTGCTAATCCTATGCAGAGGTTCAGGGAGCCGGGTCTGGTTTGAACTGGGCCTCCCCAAGGGGAACCCCAGCTCTCCCAAGGGTAGAGGCACAGACAGAAATAAATGGGCTCTCGGGTGTGGCCACATCTGCGGCTGTCTTTATTCTTGCTGGTCTCCAACTTCTTCCCCTTCAATTCTCCCCTGTTCAAACACACCATTAAAGAGGATTCCTAGACACATGTACTCCGTCTCCTACTTTTGCCTCCTCCACATCTGCAGGGCAAGAGCTACAACTTCAGCCAGTCTGGCCCACCCAGCCAGAGCACACCTGCACAGGCACATGGGCCTAAGGCATAGTGACCTCGCTTAGAGCCCCGGCCTCAGGGCCCAGAGCCAAATCACAGACCCCTCGCCACAGGGGCACATCCCAGGGTTCGGTGTGTGGTCTGACCTTCGGGGTTGTCTGTCTGGGTGGGGATGAACCGGGCCAGAGGCAGCGCTCCCAGAGCTGGAGACCCGAGAACCTGCCTGCAGACAGGGGCCGCCTTGTTTCAGAGCTGCCCCAGGGTGTCCAGACCAGGAGACTGAGATCTCTCGGGAGGTCCTGGAGGCAGGCAGCCCTTCTCTGTAGTTTTCCAGACACCCTGTAAGTAACTCCTGCCCCACAGCAGCACCGGGCCTCCGAGTATGGGAGCCCAGTGGCGAGCCTGAGTGGGCCACCAGGACTCAGGCCCAGGGGGCCATCGGCAGTATTACCAGGGTCCGAGGGCATGAAGGGCCAACAGATATTCGTGAGGTTGAGAAGAGAGGAGAGGCTAAATCCTTCCTCTGCTAAGGCCAAGGAGCAGAGTTTGAAGGGATCTTAGGCACAATCTAGCCCGACATTCTTTTTCTGAAGGAGGAACCTGAGGCCCAGAGGGAAGGGGACTGGAAAGTCACCCAGGAGAACAGCACCAGGACAGGGCCCAGGCTACATGACACTCGTGCCCAGGAGCACAGGATACAGCACGCCCCTGGGGGAGCTCGCCATCTTCCACGGTGGGCCTTCCTTACCTAGATGTAAAGGCTTCATTCCTGCCAATTTTTTTTTTTTTTTGAGAGGGCATCTCTCATATTTATTGATCAAATGGTTGTTAACAATAATCATTCCTGCCAATTTTAAGATCTGCTCAAAGAGGTGG
Source organism: Manis pentadactyla (assembly GCF_030020395.1). Lineage (NCBI taxonomy): Eukaryota > Metazoa > Chordata > Mammalia > Pholidota > Manidae > Manis > Manis pentadactyla. The sequence continues at coordinate 143,400,704 of NC_080022.1, forward strand.
GCCAAGGGGAAGACTCCCTGAGCTTTGCCCTGAGAATCACCTCCAAAGGCGCGAGGCCTGAGCGATGCAAGCCGTGTGCTTGCCTGGTGGGCCCTGAGCTCTTCGGGATCCAGAGGCAACAGGACTCTGGGCTCATGGCCTCATCAGCAGCCTCGCAAGTCCCTAATGTCTTGATGGCTTAGAAGATGGTGGGTGGGCAGAAACCCTCAATTTCATGTTTTCGCCTACCCCTACCTGCACCCACTGTGGCAACAATGCATGCTTTTCTTCTTTTTGAAAAGCAGCAGCGCATCCCACATCACCAGCTACACCCAAACACCCAGGTTCTGAGCACGGACTAGACACACCCAGGGCCGGGCCACACTGACTCTCACTCCGCCTCTTCATGTGCTTCCTTTTTCCATGACGAGCTGCACTGTTCACATCACAGTTAGTGGTACGACTGCCACTCGTGAAGCAGCTTGGGCACAGCTGCTTGGTAGCTAAGGACAGTGAAGCTCAGAGGGATTAAGTTACTCATTCAAGATGCAGCAAGTGAGCGAGGAAGCCTGGATTGGACCCTGGTCCATGTAACTACAAAGCGAGCACTAGTAGCCTCTGCTCAGTTAGGACTTCCTGGCCTGGTTGACCAGGAGTCCTGAGACACAGGGCTGCATCTGCCTGTTTGGCTCCAGTTTCTTAAGCTCACTGCAGAGGCTCACTGCAAAACAAGTGTGTGTCCTGTTCAAGCCAAAAACATATAAACAGGCAAAAAAACATTCACTAGAAGGATGGGTAAGATCTATTGTAGGAAGATTCTGACAGTTACCCAGCCACTAACACAAGAAAGACCGGGAATGAAATAATGAAATGGAAATCCCATTCTACCCCAACATGCAGATTTCTCCAGACGCGATCTGTAGACAGTTGGCCAAGCAAGAACTGAGAGCCCAGCAAAATGTATGCATCCCAAGACTCATGGGAAGGCCACCTGATCCCAGCCAGGCCCCAGTGCCTACCTCACAACCCTCCGGCGAGGGCTGGTCCAGGCCTTGTGCCTTCCGCAGCACCACGGGTGGAGGGACCTCTGTGCAACTTGAGGCCTTGACCATGACCCAGCTCCAGAGGCAGTGCATGGTAAGGCGCCCAAACCCAGGGTCCCCAGCAGCTCTGGCCCCCGGTGTGGTGTCCCAGGGGAGGACGAGGCAGGGAGAGGAGCTTCTGTTTTCATGACTACAGTGAACAGTCACTACAGCCAAAAATAGTTTGTGCCTGGGAGCTGGGGAGTCAGCACATACCTCCCGGAACAGGTGCTGGGCTTGAGACACGCAGGCTGTGGTGGGCCCCCTGTAGGGGCCCTGGGACCCAGCACCCAGGATACCCAGCCACAGACAGAGAGGGTCTCTCTGCCCACCTCCGAAAAGTCTGAATGAGTCAGTAAGATCATCTCCCTCCTCCCAGTGAATCATCTGGGGAACCCCCACCCCTACACGAACTCCAGCTGCTCCCAACCCCCTGCAGTTCTCACACATTTGGGGCTGGGTGGTTTGGACGCCCACAGAAGAGTCGTATGAACTACAGTGAATGCACTGGATGGCACATAAGAGAGCCATTAAAACTGAAGCTCAGCTGTCAAAATTCATAAAACTGCACACCCAAAACAGTGAACTTTGACATAAGTAAATGTAAAAGATGGTGAAAAATATTAAGGAGCTGGTTATCAGTGGTTGGTGGAATTGTGGGACAATTTTATTTTGAGCTTTTCTCTATTTTCAGATTTTCCTACTATGAACATCTGTAATTCGATTTAGAAAATGTTACTTTGAAATAAAATTTTTTTTTTTGAGAGGGCATCTCTCATATTTATTGATCATATGGTTGTTAACAATAAAATTCTGTATAGGGGACTCAATGCACAATCATTAATCAACCCCAAGCCTAATTCTCAACAGTCTCCAATCTTCTGAAGCATAACGAACAAGTTTTTACATGGTGAACAAGTTCTTACATAGTGAATAAGTTCTTACATGGTGAACAGTGCAAGGGCAGTCATATCACAGAAACTTTTGGTTTTGATCACGCATCATGAACTATAAACAATCAAGTCAGATATGATTATTCGTTTGATTTTTATACTTGATTTATATGTGAATCCCACATTTCTCCCTTATTATTATTATTATTATTTTTTAAAATAAAATGCTGAAGTGGTAGGTAGATGCAAGATAAAGGTAGAAAACATAGTTTAGTGCTGTAAGAGAGCAAATGTAGATGATCAGGTGTGTGCCTGTAGACTAAGTATTAATCCAAGCTAGACAAGGGCAACAAAACATCCATGGATGCAGAAGATTTCTCTCAAAACAGGGGGGGTGAGGTTCTAAGCCTCACTTCTGTTGATCCCCAATTTCTCACCTGATGGCCCCCCTGCGACTGTGCCTGTCTTAGGTTGTTCCTCCCTTGAGGAATCTTACCCGTCTCTGGCTTGAAATAAAATTTTTAAAAAGGGAAGATGCTCAGGCATCACAGAGGGAATGTACAACCTCGTTCAACAGGTGAGAATTTAAACTGTGTGTGTGTGTGTGTGTGTGTCTGTGTGTGTGTGGTTTGTGACCCCTGCTTTGAAGCCAGACTTTCTGGATATCAATCCTCACTTTATCGCTTACCATTTAGGTGACCACTGCTAAGTGGCACTGTCACTTAGTCTATCTCTATTGTATACTGGAAATAAAAGCATTGCCTCCTGTTGTAGAATAAATATTCGTATCTCTCCAAAATTCATATGTTGAAACCGAATCCCCAATGTGATAGTATTAGCAGGTGGGGACTTTGGGAGGTGATTAGGTCATGAGGACGGAGCTCCAATGAATGGGATTAGTGCCCTTATAAGAGACCCAGACAGTTGCCTGGCCCCTTCCCACCATGTGAGGACAGAGCAGAAAGACTGCTGTCTGTGAACTGGGAAGCAGGTTCTCACCAGACACTGAATCTGTTGCACCTTGACCTTGGACTTCTCAGCCTCCAGAGTTGTGAGAAATAAATATCTGTTGTTTATAAGCCACCCAGTTTGCAGTATTCCTGGTACAGCAGCACAGATGGATGGAGACACCTCCTAAGGTTACTTGGAGGACTGAATGACACTCCAAGTGAAGCTCACAGCTCAGTCCCAAGCACACTGGGACACTCACTAAAGAATTATAACATAAATCACAAACTATATAAAAGAAGACAAAGAACCAGCAAACAAAGAAGGCTGACTGGAAGGAAATACATTAAAATACTTATAGCATTTCCTCGGAGTAGTAAGATAATGGGTAAACCACCAACAACCAGAGGTATAATTGTTTTCTTTAATTTCCTTATTTTTTCCATTCTGGAAATGAACATATGTATAAATTACTAGATATTAAGAAAAAAAACAAACCTAAAAGGCCAGGGAGTAGCTATTATCTCTGTGTAGGATTAGAGATGATTTATTTTACTTGCTTTTCTGTGTCTTCTAAAATAAGTAACTTTCATAGTAGAGTAAATGAGAAATGTTATTAAAAACAAAAACTGAGGGCTAGGTTCACCTATTATATTCTAGAAACAAGATCTCTGCAGAACCCCCCCCACCCCAGGGTCTAGGCCTTAGGCAGCATCTCTGAGCCTGAGACCCTCTGCCTCTGACACAGACCAAAGAGTTCTGTTCTCTGAAGGAAAATGGGGTGCAATGGTCGCCCCTGAGAAAGACAGGTACTCGTCCCCCAGTGAGCCCTGGATGAGGGTGGAGATGGGCACCTCAGTAGCTACAGTAGTGACTGTTATTGCTCTCTGGGGACTGAGGGTGTTTGTGCATGCCTCCTCTTCTCCCAGCAGGGCTATTCTTCCTCCAGGAACCCATTTCCCGAGGGCAGGTATCCCTGACCCTTCAGACCCGCCACCATGAGGATAAAGGGCTGAGCCCATGACCCAGTTTGGGTCCTGGTCCTGTGATTGGTTCTGGGATGAGCACATGACAAAAGCCAAGCCAACCCTGGGACTTTTTCAGCTACAGTTCTAGGTGAAGAAACTCTCCATAGGCAAGCACTACTACTATGCTAGAAAGAAAAGAGGCTTATTTAGCTGCGTGTGCCTTCATGCCTGCCACATGGAACAGGCCTGTCCAAGAGGTGTGGCCTGATAGCATCAACTGAGTCCCTGCCCCCAGACTTGTATTACCTAAGCTGATAAAAGTCTCTGCCTTGTTTAAGCCAGTTAGTATTGCAATTTGCTATAGAAAAGTTCTAACTAGTAGTAGGAGAATATAATAGCTTGAATTTAGTAAGTACTTACTATGTGCCCTGGTACCATGTGATTCCTCCACCTACTTATCCATCCATCTATCCAATGAACAGACAGCTACTGAATACCAAGAGTGTACCAGGCATTTTACTCAGCACTGGGACTAGAACAGCAAACAAAATAAATAGTTTTTTTCCTTAGGGAGCTTACATTATGATAGGAAACACGCTGTAATTGAAATCACTTGTGAATAAGTGAGTAAAAGGAAACAGCGTGCTGAGATAAAGTGACGGGTGGGGGACATCTAATTTTAGACAGCGTGGCCTCTCTGAAGAGCAGACTTCTAAGCTTCTGTCAGAGGATAAGAAGGCACTAGCCATGAAGAAACTTCCAGGCAGAGGAAACAGAACATACAAAGGCCCTGGGCTGTGACAGGAAACAATCGGACGTGTTCTAACATGATGGGAAGGGTGAGGAGGGGAAGGAGACAATGTGAAAGGAGGCAGCTGATAGAGTACTTCAGGGCCCTGAAGATCAAGGTGAGGGGGTTGGATTTTATGCTGAGTGCAACAAGACACTACTTAAGAACTACACTCAGAAGAGTGAGATGATCAGATTTGCATTTTAGGGAAAGTCACTCTTGGCTTGTGAAGAATGAAATTAAGAGGAGGACAAGATTGCATACAGAGAGCAATACAGGTGTGACTGCACAAGTCCATGCAGTAGCTAGGCCTCGGGAGGCAGCAGTGGTGAAAAAGCAGCATAGATGGATGAGAAGAATATTTGGAAATAAAGCCAGCAGTATTTGCTAGTCAATTAAATGTGGAAGTTGAGGAAGCAGGAGGACTCAGAAATGACTCCTCAGTTTTGAAGGCTAGAGAACTGACAGATGAGTAAACAGGCTCAAAGAGACAAGGGACTTGTCTAAACTAAGGTCACACTATTACCAAGTGGCAAAATCAAGATTTTGCCACCAAACACCAGGTTCTTAGCTGTCTATTTCCAATCTTGCTACCTGCCCAAAAAACATATAGAGGGGAGCAAGGGCCACTGAAATTTATATGTTCATTGTTTTTAAAAGAAGGGTTAATGAGAGGGAACTTTTGCTTTATAATAATTAAAACTGGTAGTTTTTTGAAGTATAGCTGATATATAATATATTGGTTTCAGGGGTATGACAGTGATTCATCATATACTTTATGAAATGCTTACCACAGTAAGTGCAGTTATAAACTGTCACCATACAAACTTACTCCAATATGACTGACTATATTGCCTATGCTGTACTCTTCATCCCTGTGACTTAATTCATAATTAGCAGTTTGTACCTCTTTATCCCTTTCACCTGTTTTGCTCCCCATCCCCCAGTAACCTCAGATAAAACTATGGTATAGATGTAAGAATTTCCCGGTAACATTGGTGGTGCTAGATGTGTCCTTGATCTGTTTTGCAGCACTCCTGCCTTTGAGAGGCAGTCCCCAGAGGAGGAGAGACCTAATATACGCCGACAGCCCAGGAGCCAGGTGGCCCCAGAGGGGCCCAGGCACACACCAAGTCAAAGCTATCTTGCAAAGCAGCTGCAAGCACACGGCCTTGCTCAAGTCCAGCCAGTCACCAACTGAAACCAGATGCAGCTCAGGAACCCCAGGCCTCGGCCGGCCACTGACAGCCCCCACACCCCCTGCAGTTCAACCTTAGCTACCCCAGATGAGAGTGCTCTTTAGGACCTCAGCCAAGGGTCCAAAATTCTTTGGATAATCTTCTTTGAATTATTGTTCAATATGAGCAACTACTACATGCCAGGCACTGGGGACAGAGCAGTGAACAAAACAGCCAGGCCCCCGTGCACATGACTCTTCCAGGGTACTCGGTTTTCACTAGACCTGGCCACTGAGACATTCAGAGGATCAAGGAGATGGGCTTGCCATTCAAAAGTGCCAGCCAGGGCAGGGCTAAGCAGAACAGTCATGCTCATGATTTTTCAGGTTTCTAGAAACCAGGGGCACCCCCACACTCAAAAGCTTAAAGGAGGGCACTTTGGCTTAGCACCAGAAAAATCAATCACTTTGTCAGTTGGCGAGAGTGATGTATGCAAGTTCCGTAAGGACAGACCTAGAACAGGACCTGGCACACAACAGGGAGGACTCTATTTTGTTCATCAATTAACCCCTGTGATCATTAATCTGGGTAAGTGATCAGTGGATGTAGAATGAGTGGGATGAAGGAAAGAAGGAAGGAGGGGAGCGAGGGAAGGAGGAAGGTGGGTGGGAAAGGGAGAAAGATCAATTCAATTACACAACTATGTACAGTAGCCCTAGGCTGGCTGGGCTGTTCTGGGTAAGACATCAGATGACCAGACTGAGCTGGGGAAGGAAGCCTGGCTTTGGAGTCACAGGACCTAAGTTTAAATCCTGGCCCAGCTATCTGCTCAATGTGTGAAGCTAACATGTCACTCAACTCTGAACCTCGGTTTGCTCAGCTATAAAATGAGGATCATAGGAGGATGGGTGGGAAGGGAGGGATAAGGGGGAAAAAAGGGGCATTACTACTAGCAGACATAAAGTAGGGGGGCATGGGAAGGGATGTACAGCACAGATAGACAAGTAGTGATTCTACAGCATCTTACTACGCTGATGGACAGTGACTGTAATGGGGTATGTGGGGGGGACTTGATGATAGGGGGAGTCTAGTAAACATAATGTTGCTCATGTGATTGTAGATTAATGATACCAAAATTATAAAAAAAAAAATTGAGGATCATATTGTCTCCTCCTTTCCCGACATCAAACAGGCATGAATGAATGAATGACTGAATGAACTCCATCCCACCTTCAGCCCTTCTCCTGCCTGGCTGGGTGACACAGGCACGCCAGATCACCACCCAGACCTCCATCTCCCTGCCCTAAGTGGAGAAAGCTCCGTGGCCCTGACACACTGGGCTGGTACCGAGACCCAGGGCTTGAGATCTCAAGTCTCGGTACAAAGGCAGCTCTGGGCCACTGGGGCTGACGCACCAGTGCACATCCCTCCATGCAGCCGGGTGAGGGTGTGTGCTGCATTTTGAGGGGGCTCCCAGCTGCTAAAGATGGAGGCTGTCAGAACAGCAGGGCCTCTGGCTCCCAAAGGGAGAGGGTGGGGACAACAGGAGGAGGAATGGGAGGAGGGGCTGCTAGGAGCGAGGGCAGCAGGATTCATGCTGATTAAAGCTGAACTCAGGAGCCAAGTACCAGCTCACTTTTCTGGTTCAAACTTACACATCCTCCCGCATCACACAGCCTACATCCCAGGGCCCACACAGCGCTCCAGTCACTCCCAGCCAATGGGAGACCAAGATGGTGGCAGAGCAACCGGTGCTTGTCCCCCAAAGGCAGCCTGATCCTAAACATGGGGATACAAGGACAGAGGGCAGGGGACCAAGAAACTCACCCGGCCAGGGCCACAGCAAAAATCCCTTACCAGATCTGCCTGCATCTTCAGTTCAAAAACTGCCTCCAGCAAGAGCTTATCCAGGGAGCCAGAGGTGCGGGGCTGGGCCCTGCAGTGCCGGCTCTGCAGCACCCACCTCTCTCTGCCAGGACTGATCCCAGCCAGCGCCTGCCACTTCCTCTAACAACTTCCAACAGGGAAACTGCTGAAGAAAATAATGGCTCCCTGCCAGCAGGCTCTGAAATCATTTCCCCGCAGCTGCAGCCATAACATGAAGCTGCGATTCTCAGGGTTTAATCTGGGGAAGGTGGGGGCAGGGCGGTGGTGGAAATAGTCACAGTGTGTGACTCTCAGTATCCAGGGAGGCAGAAGGGGCCCTGCCTCCAAACCCACTCCCCTGCTCACTCCCTAATCCCTGAGGGCTCCAGGCCTGGCCTCATACTCACACCAGCCAGGAGCACAGTCTCACCTCTCCCCCATCCCCATGAAGAAGAGCCTTCTCAGTGGTAGGAGTTTTATTTTCCTTAAAACAATTCTAATGTTCTCTCTCTCTCATACACACACACTTCAATGCTCTCCCAGATAAAACTCCAACCCCCACACCCCACACCTGGAGATTTCCATGGGTCAACCCAGTTTCCTCCCAGACAGACCATTCTTAAACACTCCCTTTGAGGACCAACACCACCAGCTCTCTCAGACCTCAGGGTCTTTGCAGGCACTGTTCCCTCCATCTCGTGTGCTCTTCCCCTTCCTGCCTGCTAGCTCCTGGCTCTCAAGGAAGTCCTCCCTGGTGTTGGTCCTCCCCTGTCCTCCCAGGGTGGGTGTCTGCTTGCTCCCAGACCCCAGGTGGGCTTCTGTTAGGGCACCCGGAGCCAGCTCTCAACCTGTACATCTGACCACTGCCTGTGAGCCCCTGGGGCTGGGGCGAGTGTCTTCAGCATCCCTTGCTCTCAGGGCAGGGTCCCCCCAGAGCAGGTGCCAGACCTGCCCTGCCCAATACAGCAATAGCATGTGTGTGTTTAAATTAAAATTCATTACAATAAAATAAAATTTAAATTTCATTTTCTCAGTTGCATTATGTGTATTTTGAGTGCTCCACATGTGGCGGGTGGCTGCCACACTGGAAGTGTAGAATGTTTCTATTGTCACAGAAAGTCCTACTGGACAGTGTCACTATAGATGAAGGTCTGACGAGTAGGTGAACACATCTGAAGGTGTCGCCCAAGCTGTGTGTTCCCAACATCCGTGGAGGGGAAATCCGAGGTCACACATGCCGGGTGCACCCACAGCAGGCTCTGGGGCTGCAGAGGGCTGAGATCTGACTGCGGCAGGACGGGAAGGAAGAGTGCAGTTTCTCCATCCTCACTAGACACCACAAAATGTGCCTCCTGCTCTGTGGCCACATCCACATCTGTCTCCTTTCTTCATGCAACAGAAAGGCATTAATTCCTAGAATCTTTATAACCACAAACTAGTGACCACAATCTAAGGCTAAAAGCTGAAATGATATTTAGATAGCCCTAAAGGGATGGACCCCAGGACAGAAATACTGAAAAGAAAGGAGAGTACACACACAAAAATGGCTACACAGGGAAAAATCAGGGCCCCACTCAGGAATCTGTGAAGGGTCAAGATGAGCAGAGAACTCAAAGAAGCCAAAGGGACAAGTCCCAGCACACAAAGACCATCCCCAGAAGCCTCCAGAGCAGTGCAGGGGCAAATCTTCTTCAGGTACAGACTGTACCAGTGCTGGGGCCCTCAGCACTGACTACTTAACAAAAGGAAATTGCCAGACCTCATGGATTTGGATCTCTTCCCCCCAAACCAACCAGCCAATCAAATAAGCACAGATAGAGACCCTGCTTTACAGCCTGGCATCTCTAGCCTACCCACTGTGACTTTCATTCAGTCCTCACTCTACCGGGCAAATACTTGCCAAGGGATCCCAGAGGCCAGGTGCCATGCTGCCAGGCACATGGCCTCTTCTGGGCATGAGTTCTCAGGCTTGTTCAGGTGCTGAGCCACTGGCACCATCAAGATCCCTTCTATGTGTGCCCCCCTGTGCACAGGTGGGCACCCCTCAAACACAGTCCTTCCTGAGACAGCCTGGAGAAATACTATTTTGTTAAAGAATGATGATTTGTATGGATTAACACAGAGATGAGATCAAGACTAAAACCCTGCAAAATGATACATATAGTATAATCCCATTTTGGCAACTATTTAAAAAAAGAAAAAGGAAACAAATTTGTATGTAAATAAAAAACCATGTGTCACCCTGGATTGGATCCTAGAATGACAGAAAGAGGACATTAATGGAAAAACTGGTGAAATCCAAATAGTCTGGAGTTTTGCTGATAGTAACATACCAGCCTTGTTTTCTTAGTTTTGACAAATGTACCATGGTAATGTCCCATGTTTACCATGGGGGAAACGGGGGTAAGAAAATAAACAATGGTTGAGATGACACTCAGAAGCCAAAGGATTCTATTTCTGAGGTCAGCTTTGGAGAGGCCTGGGTACCTGCTCCACAGGGGTGTTGGGACAACTGGATGCAACAGGGCATGCAGAGCACTGAGAACCCCACACCAGCCATGTGCTAAACATGTTAGCTTTGAGGCAAAGTGAGCATGGGGCTCTGAGGGGGCCATGGAGCCCACTACAGTCATGGTGCAGCCCAATGACCAAACAGGGGCCGGCTGGGCTCCCGGAAGCACAACCCCTCAATGAATGACAGGGTGCTGCCATGGTCAGAAAGGGAGTGCCAAGGTGGCCCAGGGACTCCTCGTGGTGCTGGCCCGCCGAGTCTCCCTGGAGAAGGCCCTCTCCCCTGGGTGCATCAACTCCCCCAGCGCTCTTTCTAGAGGCTGACTCTGGGGCAGCTGGGCATGGCTGGGAACACAGACTTGGGGAATATGGTCTCAGCTCTGCAGGACTTGACAAGCCAGGCTGAAGAGTAACCTGTGTCACTACCCATTCAGGACAAAACACTTGATTCCTGGGGACCCATGTCACGATGAGATTCACCTTCCTCCCTCTCAAACAAGCAATGGTCACAAGCAGGGGTTTTGTGGCAAACAACCCAGAGAAGGTAGGTCTCTGTCTCACAAAGCCTGTATTCTAGCGGGAGAGTAGGCAGATCATATACAACAAATAAGCTAGATAAACTCCAGAAAGTGGTCAGCATCATTGCAAAAATCAGCCAAGGTGCACTAATAGAGAATAAAGGATAGGAGCTATCTTTAGATCTGATCATTAGGGAAGACTGCTTGGAGGAGGTGTTGATGGACCTGACACTACAATGACGTTCCATGAGCCAAGGAAACACATTCCAGGGAGGGGAAAAGCAAGTGCAAAGATCAGACCAGAGAGAGCAAAGGGGAGGGTGAGTGACACGAGGGCAGAGGGAGCAGGCAGAGGCCAAAACGTGTGAGGCATCTCATGTTTATGCGGAAAGAAACAGGAAGCACTGGAAAAAGACATGATCCAACTTATGTTTCCCAGTGGGCACTCCAGCTGCTGCATGGAAAATGTCATGAGGGGGGAAATGACAAAGTAGGGAGTTCAGGGGCTGCTGCAAGAGTCTGGGGCAAGAGAGGCTGGTGGCCTGGACCACGGTGCTGGAGATGGGCATGGACACAGGTGGCCAGGTCTGCACAGTGTCTTGGGGCAGAGCCCACAGGACTCGTGAAGGGATTGAACAAGAGTGAGGGCAGCAGAGGACTCAGGGGTGGCCTCTTGGGTTTGTGGCCTGAGCAACTGGGTGGATAATGTCACCATTTTCTGAGATGGGAAGAAAAATATGTCTCTGAGTATGGGAGGGAAGGACAAGAGCTCTGCCTGAAACTGGTGTATGAGTCACCTCATGACCTCCAAGTGACTGGAAGTTCACTGGGCGGCTGGAGACCTTCCTGCTGTCTCGCCCTGACCCCTCCCTTCCCACAGAGTACTCTGTCCACACTCAGCCCCAAGTCCGCCCCACCCCCTCCACGGCCGCCAGGTAGCACCCTGGTTCTCAAACCACATCTGGCTTTTGGGCTCTCCCACCTGCCTGAGCCCTGCACACAAATGAGCTTGCCCCTCATTAACCACCCAGATGTGGCACATCACTCATGCCTTTGTGATCAAACACCAGACTCAGTATTCCACCTACGCCTCTCCACCCAGCTGGAAGACCCCGTGCCAGCTGCCACCACAGGGTGCTCTAGGGTCCAAAAAGCCCCCGGCAGCCAGCTTCCACAGGACAGGCTCCTGCCCTGTGCAGACCTGGCTCCCCTCTCAACGACACACGTGGGTGGAGCTGGGCCTCCTGCCCGCTTCAGACCTCCAGAGATCCGAGGGAAATCCCTTGAGGAGCTAAGCCCTCTGCCAACAATGTCTGAGGCCTGAGGAAGAAAGTCAGGAGGCACAATCTGGGGTCCCAGCAGACCTGGGTCTGAACCTCAAGTCTGTCCCCATGAAGCGCTGGACTCTCATCGCGTCCCTTGGCCCCTCTGATCCCAACGGTCCTCATCTATTAAGCTGGGATGACAGTGACGAGATGCTGGGCAAGTCACCACCCTTGTGGGGCCCTGGTGTCCTCGACTGTAAGCGACAAGCCCGAGGAGAAGCTGCCTTCCATCTCTCAGGTCTTAGGGAGGAGAGAGGTAAAGGCTGGGGTTGGCCTGGGGGGCTGGAGGGCCCACCCAAATCTTCATAGTCTCCAAGTCCATGATTTTAAATCTGTCACCATGGATTGACCGCTACATGTTCAAATCTGCCTCCGGCATGGCAGAACACCCTGGCAGGCGGTCGGTGGGGAGATGTAGCTCACTGTACATATTACATATGTGCGTGCCCACAGCTGTTAATAATGCTCAAAGAACCTCCATGTCACACAGCAGTCTCTCTCTCAGCCTTCACTTTGGCCACCTCCTTCCCGCCAGCTTCTGAGACGGCAGTGCACACCAGGAACATAAGGGCTGCCAGGGCCGGAGCATGTAAGGTGCTGAGAGCTCCCCAGGGGGTCCCCCCTCCCACCGCCCCCAGCCCCGCCCCTCATGACAGGAACCTTTTATGTCCATGGACTTCCTGTCCAGCAGTCTCTCCTAAGAAAAATTCCTAAATATTCAAGTAGCTTCATAAATAATATTAACCATGATGCTATGTATAATAGCCGACTGGAATTAATCTCTGCCTGGGAAACTACACCACGTATACTCAATCAAACAATGTACAGCCACTTGAAAAAGAAAAAAAAAGGCTTTACTAATAGTGCAAATATAGGGAAAACATGATGGTCAGTACAGCAAATGAAAAAATATAAAATATACTTACATTTTAATTTTGGAGTAGCCACATTTTTAAAAGTAAGTGTATATCAAACTAATTTAAATAACATTTTATTTCATTGAATATATCCAAAGTAGTGTTATCTCAACATACACTAAACATAAAAGTGATTTTTATTTTACTTTGGTTTTTTTTTGTACCAAGTCTTCAGAATTCAGCACATATTTGAATTTATATCTTTGAAACTATAGCATATCTCAGTATGTACTTCCCACATTCCAAGTACCTAACAGTCAGCCATATCGACTAGTAACTACCTTACTAGATGACATAGGTCTAACCTATTAAAATTTTAAAGAAGACTTAAGTATTAGGTAAAAACAAAAGACTCAAAGGAAATATCAAAATATTAATGATCACAGATTTTCTCTGAGTGGTGGGAATATGTATGTGATTTTTTTCCTCCTCTTCTTTCCAAAAATCTCTCTCTCTATATATATATATATAGGTAGATAGATAGAGATAGATAAATATATAGTGAATCCATGTTACTTCCAAAACAATTGCAAGAGTCCCTTTTTAAATATTAGAATAGAAGGGATTTAAGAGATGTGACTAGGTGAGCCACACCTGCCCCTCACTGATTTATGCCCCATGAGGGCAATCCCGTAGCCTAACACCCGTACAGGGTGCACGCTCTGTGATGCTAGTTAGTTGGCTGGGTGGGTGGAAAGAGGGAAAAAAGGAGGGAAAAGTATATAATATCATAGCAGTTACAAGAGAAAACTAAACTCAGACCCTTGTTCCCAAATCCCAAAGCTATCACTAGCTGTATGACTTTAAACAAGTTATTTAACCACTCTGTGCTTCTATTTCCTCAAGCATAAAGAGTCAATAATAAGAGTAACTCCTTCCAGGGTTCGGTGAGAACTCAAGTATTTATCACAATGTCAGCTGCACAGCCAGTGTTTCCAGAAATGTTGGCTGTTGTCTTCAGGATTAGCCAATGAACAACTACTGTGTCCAGGCTGCCTGGTTCATAAGGCAATGGGACCAGGACACACTAAAGCCACCTTGGCCCTGGGTCCCTCCTGTGGCCATTGCCCTGCATCACCCCTCAGTCATCCACAGTGGAGCTGGGGTCTCTGTGTGGTCTCTTTCCTTGATCTCCCAACCTGGGTCTTCACAGCCCGTGTACCTGCACCACCTCTGGCCTCACGTTGAAGGTGTACAGCCAGTCGGTGAAGCGAGGGTAGCTGTTCAGCTCTGCAGTCCTCTCTCCAGGAGCCACGCTCAGTTTGCACTGCCGCTGCTTGCAAATATACCGGACCAGCTTCGCCTGTGGGGAGCCCAGAAAAGACTGTTCATTTGGGCCACGTGCACATGGTAGCCGCAAGCACACTGGATACAGGGGAGCTCTGGCAAATGTGAGTAATCTGATAAGGACAGATTCCCCTTTGCTTCAAACAGCAGTGAGGCAGGAATGGGAAGGAGGAGGAGAGGAGAAGGGGCTGGGAAAGCCAGCGGGACACCTGGAGAACCACACACACCCACTACCTCACCCTCGGGTCATGATCCTCAGAGGCTAATGGGCAAGAAGAGAGAATGGGATACAACGTAAGAAGGGGGATCAGGTTGGAGGACATCAGTAAATGATGACATGGGAGACTAGGGGTTTGGGGAAGATGAGTAATCTTTCACTTAGGATGTTTCCAGTCTAGAATCAGACTCCCTGGGCCCTGTGACCTTGGACACACCTTCCCTATGTCCTTGGACAAATTACTTAACCTCCCCTGGCCCAGAAAAGCCTCAGTTTCCTCCTTCAGAGAATGGGGAGAATAATAGAACCTCCCCCTTGGTGATGCTGAGGAGAAATGAAGCACTCAGTGTGTGCCAGGCACACAGTGGGCACCTGGAGTACCACCCATGCCTCTCGGGCTGTGTAGCATACTGGCAAGGGGCCAGGACTTGGGTCCACCAATAGGCTTTCAGGACCCACACCCTGAAATGTATGCACATTTCAGACATGTGAGTCTGTGCATTTTCCAGGGGAAGGGTGTCCACAGCTTTCAAAAGACTTTCAAAAGCCTACGATTTCAAATAAAGTAAGTTTAAGTAAGGACAGCCTGGCTTAGGTCAGCTCAGTGATCTCTTTGACAAACACTGGGCTCCGGCCAGGTGTCCTGCATGATACCGAGGAATACGGGGGGCAAGGTGTGAAGGGAGGGCATAGCCTGGGGCTCAATAAAGAGAAGGCGGAGCTGACCCAAACAAATGGAAATGAGCACAGACCCTGAAGAGGACCAGGGAGCTGCCTGGCCTTGTTGCCACCCAATGACCCAGGGACCCTGTGAGAGCTGCCAGAACGTTGGTGAGACTCCTGTGGCCTCTTGCTGGTGAGCTTGCCCAGAAGGCGAGCACCACCTCCCAAGTCTCGCACAGGAACCCTGCCATTTGGAGTCATTTCTCTGCTACTTGGCTTGAGTTTTTGTTGTAGGTAATTTGTTCCTTTACCTTTCAGCTGTAAATATCTCAGTATATTTCTCTAAAAGGTGAAGACTCTTTTTGTTAGCACAGTCACAATACTAAAAAATAATAATTAATAATTTATATTTTCAACTATCTAGATAGGATGCCAATTTCCAAACAGGAGCTCTTGACCATTTTTGGACCATGGACCCCCTCCTGCAGTTGGGGAGGTCCATAATCCCTTTCTAAAAATAATGCTTTTAAAATGCATTTAACAAAGTGTTTAGGATTACAATTAAATTTACATCAATTATATTTAAATATAATTATCAAAATATTACTAAAACTGTGATCAAATACTAAAAGCTTCTTTAAGTAAGCTTTAATAACTAACCGTGGGTCTCATAACTATAACTCTGAAGTTGTGATAAGTATAAAGTGCTTTTTCAGAGATCGCCAGAACTGTAACATGATATGAAAACAGCTGCGATTTCTACTAGTGACCGAGTCACACATATCTGCTAAGATGACTGTTCCTTGTTGACTACATCCAAATAGGAAAACATACTAGACTTCAGTTAAGGTTAATGAAAATAAAGGTACAATTATTTTCCCAATTCAAGGACCCCCAGAATACAGACCCCAGGTAAAGAACCCTTGTGGCTAGAGGGATGTGAGGCGTGAAATGAGACCCATGATCACAACAAAACCATTGCTTCCCTGTGAACCTTTCTGAAATTTTCCCCAGAAACTTTGTCCCAGGCTCAAAATCTGCTAGACGCAGGGGCACTGGCCCTTTCCTGTGGCCCTGAGCTCTGTGAAGTCCTGCTATCTTCAGAGGGCTTCGTGGCAAGTAGGGACAATTGTTAGAGAGGGAATGCTCAGTTGGAATAAAAGTAATTCCCCTCAATTGTATGTTTTTGAGGTTTAGTGAAACCTAGGCAGAGGCAAACCCATGGCATCCCTGCACCGCATGCCCCTCGAATACCCAGGGCAGACATTGCTAATCAAACATTCTCTGCTGAGGCTTTACCCCTCTGAGCAGACATTGCTAATGGAACACTCTGCTGAGGCTGGCAACTCCATGTTGCTACACAAGAAGCATATCTGCTGTCCCACTACGGAACCTAACTCGTTCCTGGGGACACCTTTGGAGCATGAAGCTAACAAATGTGAAGACACGAGTGCCGCTTTTACCCTACAGAGCTAAGCAGAGGCACTCATGTCCTATGCCGGCCGATCCGTCCCTCTCAGTGCTCAGTGTGACCAGAGGGCAATTCCAAACTCAGGGCCCCAACCTTCTTTCCCAGACCCATCTCCACCCCATTCCACCCGTGGCCCACTCTGCCCTCCAGCACGCGCACACTCACCTAGGAGCTATTTCTCAAATGCTTCCAGTACTTTCTGACCTCTTGGGCCTCTACTCAAATTGTCTGCTCTGACCAGAAATCCCTCCCTCCTCCAGCCACAGTATCCTTGACCTGGCAAGACTTCCCAGGCCTAATTAGAATTCCCCATCTGCCCTTCAGAGTGTGCTATCTACGCCTCTATGGCAGCCCCTATTACAGTGGGCCTCCTTGAACAGAATCTGGGTTCAAATGTAGGTTCTGCCATTTAACAGTTATGTGACTTTGGGGAAGTTTGCTAATTTTTTCTGAGTCTTGGTTCTCCCGTCTGTAACAGGAATGATGCTATCTGGCTAGTGGTCTGTTGAGAGGACTAAACTACACAGTATGGAAACCCCCCAAAAGGCTAGGTTAGTCCTTCCGTCACTATGTATCAGGCATTATTTATCAGACTGTCCACCTCACTCATGTCTGTGCCCACACGCCTATGACTGCACTTGGCACATTAGCATGTGCTCAAGGAAACACATGGGCCTCATCCCAACATTAAAACGTTTGTCACAACCAGGCCTTCCCTCCACTCCAAACTGCTTTCAGACTGCAGCTTCAAAGAGCAGACCAAAGGCAGGACAATAAATCAAGGAACTGCAAAGTCAACACCATTCGTTTCCACATGAACTAAAGAAGTCGGGGCAGCTGGCAAACAGCAGCATCAGTGAACCGCCCATCTCCGGCACGATGCCAGACCTCTGGGAGACGATTAACAACGTCCCTTCTCTGGAGGACTTTCTCTAGCTCACCCCTTCCAACATGTCCAGCCCTTTCCAGCCTCCATGCCCTCAGCCCTCTGCCAAGAAGGCTCTTCCCAGTGACCCCTCAGCCTCCCCAACTCAGCTTAGAAAGCTTCAGGAAGCTTCCCCCAAGCCTGCTCCTCAGCCCCCTGCCCTTCCCCTCCTGCAGAACACCCATCGTGGTTCTGGTTTTTCCTTGTCTGCTTCCAGCTTTAGGCTGCAATCTCTGTGAAGCCAGGTCTGTGTCTGGCCACTGCTAGATGCCTAGGAACCAGGAGCGCCTGGTACATAGTCTGCTACTGTAAAACCTTAATTGAATGAGTGAACAAATGAACAAGATACATTTTAGCTCCGATGGCACATATTTACCAAAATGACAGTGGAAAACAAATGCCAATTAGGCAAGTGATAGCTCAAGAGCCCTAGGATCTCAAAAACTAGGGAAAGGTCCCCAGAAGAGGAGTGAATAGGTTCTTTTTTTAAAGGCTGTCAGAGACCCCCCCACTAGGCAGCACAGAGCCGGCCCGTGGGTAGGACTGGGCAGAACTTGAAGTGATTGCTCACTTGCCCCAGTAACGGGCCATAAGCGAGGCAGCTGAGCCGGGACAGGCAAAGAGGCAGACAAGCAGCAAGCATGCTGTGACCCAGTTGCCAGCAGGTCTGGTGTCCTATCTCCTGGAGCTCTTAAAGAAGAAATTATACCTGCAGATTCAGGTTCTGCTGCAGCTGCAGAGCTGTCCACATTCACGCAGGATGCAGGTGGCTGGTGCGCAGCAGCCCCCATCCAAGCAAACTTCTCACTTTCCTGAGAGTCAGTCAGTCACAGATGCACCCAAGGGCTACTTTCCCAGACAAACCACAGCAGGACCTGCCAGCCCAGCCCCAGGGGACGACAAGGGGGCCTTTCATGAGTAGTATCATTTTTTATTAACCACAAAACCGCCAGATATAAAATTTCCAGAATAGAAAAACACCTGGGGGTTCAGTTTTTCACCTGGCCCAACAGCAGGAAGGAAAGAATCATTAGTATTTTGGCAGCAGGGGAGGACCCCAGGGTGAAACTAAGTCTCCGCACCCACCCCAGTATTCTTCTGCTCCATGAATATGTGCCCGACCCCAACCCTCATGCTCTGCCTGCTTTATAGAAAACCCAGTCAGCCCCCAGAGAGGTGGTTATCACAGACACACAGTACACAGCAGGTGCTTCCTAAGTATTCTTGGCTGGAAGATCTAGGCTTTGGCCCCAGCTTTGACATTTAAGATCAAGGATCTTGGTGAAATTCCTCTTAGTTCAGCTTTAAGCTCACCATAAAAAGGATATCATTTTATGGAAGTTGGGGCCACTATATGCAAAACTGCTTGAAAGAGGGGGTAATGTACAGGTCCTGCCATGTTACTGTTGGTTACCACAACCATATCCAGGAGGCAGCACGGCTCTGTGGGGAAGTCTGCCCCTCAAGACAGCGGACCTGGCCTCAAAGCCCCTCGTCAACACACTGCCTCCGTGGGTGAAAGCAGATTTAACCTTTGGCCTCAGTTTCCCCACCTGTAAAATGGGGTTGATCTACCTCAAAGGGCTGTTGTGAAGATTTACATGAGGACATATGGATGTAAACTTTTCAGCAAAATGCTTGCAACAAGGGGAAACAACATGTCCAGTGGTGGCTGTAGTGGGGGGTGTCCTTGCCCAGCTGTCTTCAGGTTCTGTGACAATCTCCTTGGGCAACAGGGAAGATGTGGGTAAGATCAGGTCCATTTCAGAGCTGGGCTACAGAGGACCCCCAAAGCTGGTGTAGGCCTTCAGGAAAGTGCTGGTGGAACTCACAGTCAGGGACGTCTATTTTAAAGGCAAGAGGGCCTAGGCCCAGCTCACAGGTGGACTCTGGGGAACCTGAGTCCTCCATTTCCTCAGAGTGCTCACGCCCCCACCGTCAGCACCTGAGGACACGGCTGGAGTGTGCCTGCACCCCTAACCTGGCACCCCGATCAACCTCGTGTAACCTGCCACCTTAGCTGCTCCAGTGGGACTGACATAGGCCTCCCAGGCTGCTCTGGGCATCACATCTATGGAGGCCCGTCAGACATCCCTGAAGAACAGACACCTGTCAGAGCTCCTGAAGTACATGCCGTTGAAAGAGAGAAACTTCCACAGGGACAGGAAGCAGCTCCAAGAACTGCAAAGGGCACAGGACCCCAAGAGGCCTGCACCTCTGCTCTGCCGAAAGCTCCTAAGTGCTGGGACCGCAGCCTCCCAGGGAAGGCCCTTTCCACTGGGCCCAAACCTGCCTCCTGGTAGCTGGCACCCGCGGATCCCAGGTTCACCGATGAGTGAATCACATTGTCACAGGCAACCTGCAGGCCAGGCTGATCTGGGACGCTGGCTTCTTGGAGGCTATAGAAACCTTGGAGGCTATATAGACATGCCTTGGAGGCAGCCACAGTGGTACTGCAGCTGGAGCTGCCCTGCCTCTGGGAGAGGGAGAGGGAGAGGGAAAGGGGGAGGGGGAAGAGGAGAGGGAGAGAGGGGGAAGAAAAAGGGGGGAGGGGCAGACATGCAGGCTGAAACAGTTGCCCTGGCAGAAACCTGCTGTTCCACAGAGCTGCCTCCAGCCATTGTGCTGGACAGGCCAGGCGGTGCAGTGGTGATGGCTGGGCAAACATCCCACCCAGCACCTGCTCCAACGGGTCGGGGTCCGCGCCGACCACTTGTTACCCGTTGCACCACCGCCAGCAGGAGCCAGGGCTTCATGGCCAGGCCGTCCTGCTCAGCCTGTAAGCCCAACCTTGACGAGGAAGAATATAAAGGCTTTTGGCTGGTGCCACTTGGATTACTCCTTACCCAGGCTTTTGTACCTTTGTAAATACATCTTTCTGGAAAACTGACTTTGGCAACAAAGTCAGCTGCACCCTAAAACTGCAGTGTCTGTCGGGAAAATCCCCTTCTGTGGGAGGCCCCCAGATCCAGGCTGTGGAAGTGGCCGGATGCCAAGACACTTGTCACCCTAAGTCTGACCGGACGTTGGCACTGCAGGACCCTGAGCAGAATGCTGCCCCTGTCCCTATCCCATGTGTTCACATCTCAAGCAGGGCAGGCAGTTCTGTCTATGGGGTAGATGTCACAGATGTTGAATTATAAAGACAGTTAATCTCAGGTACAGGTAGAGATGGACACCAGATTCCCATGTACAGCAGTAGACTCTCAATTATGGATATCATGTCAATACTCAGTTATCAACCCTAGCAGTAATAATGATTTCCATGACATAGTACCTTATCATCTTCTTTCCCTGGATTTTCAATGAAAATCCAGGAGAAAGGAATTGCAGTAGATCCCTGACAGTACAAGAGTGATGTCCCAACCTTCCCACAACCCCAAAGCTAGCCAGGTCCCTAAGCATATCATTCTTCCCACAAAACACAGTTGTGTACAAATGAAAATGTCACAATTCCTTCCAGACTCTTGATGGGAAGTACTGTGCACTCAACAGCAAGTGGAGAAAAACAGAGCTGTGTTGAGACACCAGTGCTGGGCAGCCTGCTTGGCTCACTCAGTGGCTAAGGGACACCCACCCACCCTACAGCCATGTGCAATTCTGAGTCAGGCCCAAGCACAATGACAAGTAGAGCTCATTGCTCAGGGTCACTCACAAATAGTCAAATCCCATGGGCTAAGTCATGACACTTAAAGTGTATTTATTATTCCCATTTTACAGGTGAGGAAACTGAGGCACCAAGAACCTTGTAACTTTCTCAAATCTTGAAAGGACTCAGACCTTAACCCAGCACTCTGTTTTTATGTACCATACCACCCCCAAATAATGACTCCTGCTATCCACCCCCTACAAAGCCTATCTAAGCTATCCTGACCAACACAAGCAGGGTGGCAGTGAGCAGGGTTTACCTCTCTTGCAGCTTGAGGCTGAAAATCCAGCAGTGCCCAGACTGTTCCAGGCAGCAAATGCTCTGAATAAAAGCCACAGGCTGCCCCACACTCTCCAAATGTGTCCAGTCACACAATAGGCCACTGCTGCTGGTCCTGATTTGCTGTACCCTGTCCTCTGGGCTATACCCAACCCCTGGCTCCAAACCAGCTCTGGGTGCATTGAAACTAGTCACCACTCTGCCTGGTACCTGGGTCCACCACTTCCCAAGAGACCCCAGAGTGCTTTGCAGAGAAAAGTGAGGTGCCTGGATGGCCACTCCACACACCCATTCTCCTCCCCTCGGCTCACTCAGTCCTCCAGCCAGCAGACAGTTTGGGGTCCTGCCTTCAGCTCTCCAAACACCTAGGAGGCCCTAACTCCTACCTCCCAGCTAGGCAGCACTGTACTCTTAAGAGGACATCCACAGCAGGCATTGCTAGTGACAGGTCCCTATCCACCTCGCCACAAACTTCAGGAAGTCACCAAAGTCCTCGTGACTTACTCCAGCCTTCCCTAGGTGCCCCTGAGGCTGCCGCGTCGGCTCCAGCGCCACGGCTCTGCCCAGGGGTCAGGGCTGTCCCTGCCACTTCTCCTGCCTCCTCCCTAAAGCTGGAGTTCGCTTCTGGGGACCTCCTGCCAGTGCAGCCAGTGAAGCAGTCTGCTCTGGCTGCCATGCCAGTGTGTTACAAAATGATTTCTGAGAATGTAAAGAGGCCCCTGGAGGTTGTGACGCAGCTGACAGTCCCCCACACAGGCGCGGGCCGACCACAGCACTTGGCTCCAAGATGCCAGCCTTGGTCCCTGGCCCCAGCACTCCGCACCTCATGGAGCCAAGGGTACCCAGCAGGGCTGCCCTTAGAGGGCAAGGGGTAGACAAGCAACAGCACCAGGGGAGGCGGGGTGAGGAGAGGAGAAAGTGACCTCCATCCTCGAGCCAGGCATTTCTCAACCAGCCACCCTTTGCCGACTCTGCCCAGAGCCCGTGCTCTCCCGGGGAAGCTGCCAGATGTGCGCACTTGTGCAGAGACCATCTCCCCGCCAAGCCTTCCACCAGCAACCCTGCCCTGACGTCAAACTCGGAGTTGGGGAACTTCAAACACAAACAAACAAGTCTGCCCGACCACAAGTGGAGCCGTTCCCAAGGAGGCCAGGGGAGAGCGGCCAGGGCTGGGAACTCAGGGCTTCCTGCCCTTCCGTGGCTCCCCTGGGGCTGCGGGCTCAGGGCTATGACAACAGGCAGCAGAAGGGATGTTCAAACCCAGGCTGAGACAGCATTGGCTCAGTCTTTGGCCTCACAGATGGGGCCAGCACAGCAGTGCCTACAGGAGATCCTGCCCAGAAGCACTGACAAGTTAGTTAACTTCCTCTGTGCAATTAGCACCCCCATCAGATAACATCTCACATTCTAATGGTGCTGGGAAAGGAGAGAGTCATGTGGCTTAGAAGCACTTACAAAGCTTCCTGGGAAAGACAGAGCTTGAGCTGGGCCAGAATGGATGGCCAAGAACCCGAGTTTTCTCAGCAACACCTGCTACCCTATCTCAGGCTCCACTGAGGCCATGAGACTCAACAGGAAAGATTTTCAAGAGGAAGGCATTTCCCTGACCTAAATATCCTAAGACAGCTCCCACCTAAGAAGACCAGGGTGCGTCAAACAAAGATGCTCTTCTGGAAGCAATCTTTACCTTGAAAAGCTGGTGAATAAACTGTCTCGTGGCTGCCCTTCTAGTGGTGCTTCATGCCTCAATTCCATTATGAGCCCCCAACACTCCGTGTGTATTTTAGAACCAGCAGTTCTTGGGGGCTGTGAGGATAAAGTGGACTAGGCACAGGGACGTGGCTATAAGCAACCCAGTCTGTAAGCTTGAGGAGTTCACACAGTGTGGGCGACAGATGTGTCCCCAGATGGACCCTACCAGGGAACTGTGGGAGGCAAAGAAAAGCAGTAGGTATGCCCACCCTCAGCATCCCAGACGCAGCCCCAGTGCCCAGGGTTTCTGCTGGAACATTGAGAGTACAGCAGATGTCAGGAGCCACAGGTGTAGTGTCACCCACAAACCAGACGTCCCAGTCAAACACTTAACTCTGCATGCCTGTCTGAAGTCTGCCAGGCCCAGGGAGCAGAGCTTAGCCCCCAGTCCCTTGTCCACAAGAGGTAATCCCAGAGAAGTTCTGAGACTATGCATTAGAAGGGACCTGTGTGTGAATTACGATGCGGAAGCCTAGGAAAAAAGGCAGAGGGTGTGCCCAACAGCCAAGGAGGACTCCTGTCCATGGGCCCCTACCCCTTACTTGCCCTGAAGACCTGGTCCCCTGGAAACCACTAGAAGGGAGGGATGGGGGCAGGTAAGGCACTGTGAACTCTGATCTGAAAGCATCTGCTATTAGTAGGAGATTGTGCCAAATGCTCAGGAGAGAAAAAGCCTTCCTTTCCCGGAACATGATGGTTTGCCCAGCAGCTCAGGCCATCACTGAAAAAGGGAAAGGGCTGTGCAGGGGCACACTCAAGGGCAGGTGAGTGCACCAGGTACCAGGGTCAACTAACGCGATGACGAGCTTCCCTGGATGATCATGGGCACTGTGTTTGGTGCTGCATTACCTACCTAATATCCATTCCTGACTTCTTCCTTGCTCACAGGCCAATTTTGTTTTGGCCAGCACTGGTCTGGGGTCAGAGGCTCCCTACCCCAATTTCACAGCACAGTAACACAAGCCCCAGCTTCAGAGATTCCCACGTAATTGACCTGGGATAGGGTCCCAGCATGGTTCCCTTGATGGTCCAGTCCCCACTTTCAGCCTTGCTTGAAGCTAGCTATGTGTGACAGTTCTGGCCAATAACGCAAGGACGCATCCACTGAACTGCTGGGAAGGTGTTTGCTGTCCTTACTGGTGGGACAGTCTCTGAGGCTGCCCACCACTCCTCTTCCCACTCTGAAGATTAGAACTGCCCGGAGTGGTCCAGAGAACCAGAGACACCAGCACTGTTTGGCTACTGAACCAACATGTGAGCCACCTAACTCTAAAATGCTCATTGTGGGAGAAACACAATGGACTATTTGTTGAAGTCACATTTTCTGTTACTTGCAACCAAAAGCAGTCCTTTCTGCTGACATTTATTAAGCCCGATGCTATTGCAAACCTCTTTCTAAGGCTATCATTTCTAAGGCTAGAGCTTCCTGTTGGCTTCCAGACAGTGTGCAAAAGGAAAAAGAAGGTATCCCTTCATTCTTCTTGGGACCACATGCCATCCAAAAGCATTCCTCTAAAAGCCTATCCAAATTTCAAAGAGCCACTTTTTATGAAATCCACTTTATCAATTTTTATTTTTTGGTTTGTTCTTTTTCTTTCCTAAGAAATGTTTGCCAAGCCCACATTTCCAAAGATGTTCTCCTATGTTCTATAAGTTTTATAGTCTTCTCTTTTTTGTATAGGTCATTCGATTCACTTTGAAGCAATTTTTGTATTCCAGGACTATTTTTAACCACAACTGTACAGTGATTTTTTTTTTAACTGGATATTCCTATGTGCCAGGCATTGTGTTCTGCATTGTTTTGGGTACTGTCTCAGCTAATACCCACATTAATCTGTGAATGGTATTATCATAGGGCCTTCTGGGCCATCCAGCCCACAACAGCTGATGCCACATGAAACATGCCACTTCAGTGCCACAACAGAGGTCTGTGTACTTGCTGCGGGATCCCAAGGAGACTAAGTCTAACCAGGCAGTGGGGTGGCTGAGACCCCAGGAAGGCGTCAAAGAGAAGGTGACCCCTAAAATGAGCTCAACAGGTTGACACAAATGATGACACAAAATGAGGACACAAGGTATGGCACATAGAGAGTAAGGGGCAGGGAGGGCACTCCTGGAAGTCAGGCACGAG
The DNA here is from genome assembly GCF_030020395.1 of Manis pentadactyla. NCBI lineage: Eukaryota > Metazoa > Chordata > Mammalia > Pholidota > Manidae > Manis > Manis pentadactyla. Next base: position 143,426,053 of record NC_080022.1, read on the forward strand.
CAAAGACCAGAGTCACAAACGAACATTTTTTTTTTAAAGGATATAGCAAGTAGCTGGCAGCTAGAGGGGAATGGGGAAAGGATGGAGAGCAAAGTCAGCCAGCGGGCACTGCCAGCTCATGCAGGTCCTGGGAGGCCACACTAAACCGTTTGCACTCAATCTTGCAGGCGCAGGGAGGGAAGCAAAGGAAGAAACGTAATCAGATTTGCATTTTTGACAATCATCACTCTGGAAACCATGTGGAGGACAGACTGAAGTGGGTGTGGAGAAACCAGAGACAGGAAAATCAATTAAGAAACCACCGCAATTTAGCAAATGATGAGAACAAAAGGTGATTTAGTGGCAATGTGGGTGGAAAGGAAGGAGCAGATTCTAGAGATGTTTTATTGGCATTTATACTATGAAGACCAGACTTCCCTGCTGGCTTGTCCAGGGAATTTCTGGCATACCAGCACCCTGGAATGCAGGAAGCTGAAGGGCTGAGTTTCTCCTACAGATGAGCCAACAGAGCCGAGAGCTCCATCTGTTTCACTTACTGTGACCCGGCACTTCACGCAGGAGGGGGCCTGTACCTGGCAGAAGCCTTTGGCTGAAGGTCCAACTTGGCAAGGGTATTTCAGCCCACAAACAGCTCCCAGCCCAGGTGTCTCCCCGCTCCTGAGCTCTGCCCCTTCCCTATCCTCCCAGACAGAGGGGAAACCTGCATTTACCAATAACAGAAGTCCCAGCTCCCACTTTTCCTGGCAGCCCCCAAAGGTGGTCAGACGGGCTGGAGAGAGGCAGCATTTGCCAGAGTGGCCAGACCCCAGAGGTGATTTCTCCAGCCAGCCATGGGCTACTCATTCTGTTCTCACATGTGCAGGCAGCATGCTACCCCATAAAGGAGAGTTGGCCCAGGCTTTCTGGGTAGAGAGAGAGGGCTCCCCCTATCTTAATCAGAAAGTTCACAGGGATTAGAGTCAGACTCAAGTTCAAACTGACCCCTACTTCCTCCCAGCTATGGGAATGTGGGCAATTGACAGCGCCTGTGGGCAATGTCTCTGAGCCTTTATTTCCTCTGTTGTAAATGAGGGGGGAAAGATCAGCCTCAAAAAATCACTCTGAAGGCAAAATGATACAATGCATGTGTCCTATCTCCCTTCTCTGCAGCCTTAATTGTGGAAATAGGCCAGGCTTTGACAGCTGATGGGGAGACTGGGGCAGCAGGGTGCAGAAGACCTCATAAGGCAAGTGCCCGAATGCAGGTGTCGATTATTAAGCTGCTGGTGCATCTGCAGGCTCCCCATAGAACAAGAATGAGCAGCTATAGAAACAAAGAGCTCTGAGCACAAGATGTTCTCCTCGTACCCCAACCCTGGAGCAGACAGCATGACTTTAAGTTAGTAGCTTAAAACTAACCATTCCTGAAGCATTGAGTCCCATTGGGGTCACACCTAGTTGGAGACCCCTTGATGCCTCTTAGGCAAGGGAGGGTGCGGGACAGCTTGAAGAAGACATCCACACATCCTTTCATAAGGGATCTTGCAGGCCATTCTATTACCTACGACTTTCTTCATTATAAAGTCAAAGCTCTCTTCTTAAGGGATTATTTTATCTGGACAGAGGAAGGTAAGGAAATAGGGGGTTTAAGATGGAATTGCAGTGGGGTTCAGGTGACATCAGCTCTGGGAGACAGAAGGAGTGGGACCATCCTAATAAACAATGGCCAAAGGCTACAGGATTTTTCTCCCTGAGCCCCATGCACCCCAGTTGACACAGCTGTAATTGGGCTTACATCACCAACACTATCATCAGTGGAGAGTAAGAAAGGGCTCAGAGAACAGAGTATCTGTTGAGCTGTCCCAGGAATGCCAGCCAGATGTATGGTGAGGGGAAGTCAGGGGCTTGGGCCTAGAGTCCAAAAGATGTGGGTTCAAATCCCAACTGTACTGCTGTTCAGTCCCCTCAACTTGGGTTAAGTTAATCTCTCTCAGTTTCCCTACCTGTAAAGTGGGGGAATAATAATACGTCCTTAATGGGAGGGAGATATAAAGCACTTAGCACTAGGCCTGATGGATGATTAACCCTCATCGACAGCCATCTTTATCATGAGAATTCCAGTATCTTGCTATCTTTGAAAGCAGTTAAATTCTCATGTGCTTTTTGCTTTAAGATTCTTAACCATGTTACTGAATGAGTCCATTTACATGGCAAATCCCAAGCTACTCTCGTGTGTTCCTTGAAAGGGGGTAAATGCAGACGAGGTCAGGGAAGGCTGGAGCACACTCATGGCCGAGGGCGGCCTTCCTGACCCCTGCTTTCATTCCTGGGAGGTCACGAGGGCAACACACAAGCCCACCTGTGCTATGTGAACCCCTGCCTGTGGGCTGAGCAGAAGAGCCAGGTGCGCTAGGACAGCTATTAAGATGCAGGCAAGCTGAGGAAGCAAGCAGAGGGGCAGGCATGGCAACCACCAGCCTAGGCACACGGCTGTACTGTGACAGGGGTTTGACACATCTCAAGGATACAAACAGGCAAGAATGCACACACCATACAAACCTGGCACCCTGGACAAGCTCCAGTGGAACAGAGAGAAGCCCCATTTCGAAATAAATGTAGCCAGTGGGCTGCCAGCCTCCCAAGAAGTCAACTAACCACCCCTTCGTGAAGAAATTAGATTATAGAATAATTAGATAGTAACCCTGACAAGGCATTTAGTACATGCCAGGCATTGCTTTAAGCACTTTAATCCCCATAACAAACCTGCCCTACACCACCCCCATTTTATAGAGAGGTAAACTGAGGCCAAGGAGCTGTCTCAAGTCACACAGCTAGTAAGTGGCAGAGCAAGGACTTAAACCCAGGCAATTTAACTGCTGAGTCCACACTCTAACCATAGGCTACATCACATTCCTGACTGACTGTGATGTTTGGATCACCTACTGCGAGCCAGTTCATGCTGGGCATCCTGGAATGAAGATCCTCCTTTATAAAGGAGGACCCAGAGGCTAAGGGAGCCAGCCCAGCGTCTGGTACGTGCTGGAGCCGACTTCAACACAGTGAGGCCTCATGATCCAGGCTGCCCCTCCCGACTTGGGGCACTGGGTTTGACCTTATAGTAGGCGACCCTGCCCTGAACTCTTCCCACTGTGCTCCACCAGTGGTGCAGATGCATCACTGACAGCACACGAACTCAGGGGAGGTTCCGCCATCTGGCCCAGAGGAGGCCAGAACCTTCTAGAAGGCCTGGAGGATCAGTAGAGGCTGGGAGAAAACCCAACAGCCTTGACCTCTTCCTCCACCCACAGTCATCTCCTCCTGGGCCCGCCATCCACACTACCCCTTCCCATCTGTCTGCAGGAAGGTCTAGAGCAAGAGCCTACTGCTGGGCCCCAATCATAAGGGCTCTGCATATTTAGCCTTCTGATGTAACTCAAGGTAGAGACACACACACAGGCTCTTGCATAAGACCTGATTTCCTTCACACACAGACCTCAGGCAAGTGGTGACTCTGCAGGCCGGGGTACCCTGTGGCCAGACAGAGCAGAGGCACTGGTGGCCACACCTCAGGCCTGCTCGACCGCACATGACGACACACATGTCACATTGCTGAGGTGGCTGGTTCTCCCAGAGCCTGTTCCCAGGTGATGCAGATACTTTACTTCACTCTCCAGGTATAGGAGAGCTCACCAATGTAGGGAAAAACCTGGGTAAATCCTAACAGTCTCTAGGTCTCCTGCCTGCCAGTCTTTGCAGTCACCTGGACTGAGGATCAGGCTGACCAGGAAGGGCTACTGGCAGGACTGGACACTTCTTGCAATATCTGAAGTACCTTTACACCACAAAATCCTCGAATGTTCTAAAATGAGGAGGGCCTTAAGGTCATCTCACATATACAATAAATAACAGATGAGGAAACTGAAGCCCAGGGCAGGACAGTGACTTAGTCAAAGAAACACAGAAAGTCAAAATGCAGCGCCAGGACGGAACCCTAGTCTCCTGGCTCCTGCCCAGTGTCCTTCCCCCCATGCTGGATGGCAGAAGGCCTGGTTCAACCTGCTGCAAGGGCAAGAAGCTTAGCTGGGCCTCTGGTTCCTTATTTTTATTTAGCAAATCATGGACTACTTAAAGAAGTTTATAAGTGCTAACTCATTTCATTGGAGAAGGTAAGTATTATTATCATATCTGCGTGGGGGTGAAAGTAAGACACAGAGATTATTAAGTAACTGTCAAGAGCAGGCTGTGAACCCAAGTGGTGTTCCTCCAAGTCCAAGCCCTGGACTGTTGGGCCATGCTGCCTTCATAACTGCAGCCCCTCAGGGGGACAGTTGGGTAGACGAGCTCCGCGGCATGCCCTGAGCAGCTCTTTAGAGGAGTGGGACTGCAGACAACTCCAGGACTGCTCCCGTCCCTGCAGCCCCCATAGGGCTCGTTCAGGGGATGCAGGGAGCAGATTGCCATGCAGGATCTGAGTCCGGACCCAGCCTGCAAGGGGACCCAGGTGCTCACCATAAACTCCTATGGGGACCTGGGAAATGTGACGAGAGCGTACTGTTGGGGAGAAGAGCTTCGCCAGGTCCCTGACCTGTGGCCCCTCCAGAAGCTCTGCACGCCTCCCCTGCAGGCTCTGCAGCTCTGGACCTGAGAGGAGAGGAGGGGCCGGCTGTGCAGCGCCCAGGCCTTCACCCACAGGCATGATTCTGCACTCTGGTGTGGCTTCCTCGAGGCTCAAGCACTTGAGTTTTCGTCCTGAAAAAGGAAGCCATTTCTCAATATGTTGCTACACATGGATACTGAGAAACCTAAACCAAGAGGCAAACGAGGCACTTGCCGCAGCGGGAGGAGGGAGGGGGGGCTCGTATGGGTCAGTCGACCTGGGTGTGCAGCTGAAGAAATGTCAAGGGGATACTGAGCATGACCGTGACCATCCTGGTTCACAAGAGTGACACAGTGGGAACAGCCCACAGCCCAACAACAGCAGCAAGGCTGAGTGGGTTACGGTCAAACGACGTGAAGTATTACAAAACCATGGAGCGAGTTTACGAAAACATGGGAAGTTTCTTGTGTTCTACTGAGTGACAAAGGCAGACAAAAGAACCATGGGATAAACAGCTACAACTATGTGGGGGAAAAACTCAAAACACTTTTGCCTAGAGAATGCAAGGAGAACAGAAATGTCAGCCGCAAGTGAACTGAGTTTGAGTGGGAAAGCTCTAGATAATCATTTTCTTCCTCCTACTTTTCTGTTTTCCAAATGTTCTATAATCACCACGTACGGATTTTATAAGGCAATTACTGATAATAATATATTTTAAGTTGTCAAAGGAGGAAAATGGAGGGTGGTGGTGATTCTCTTCCAGCAAGAGGAGAAAAGTCTGGGTAGGTAGCCAACGATCCATGTCGTATTTGAAGTGGTTTGCTTAGGGCCACCATGCCCAGCCTTCCCACAAAGGGTGGCATGGCCGGTTACTTCACCTGCCCTGCTGGGTCTCAGATGGAGCAACCCTCTCTGATTCAGAGGGAAAAGAGGAGGAAAGGGAGAACACAACTTGGTAAGCTGGCATGAGATTCATTTTGCCAAATTAAAAAAAATTTAAGAACAGTGTGTGTCTGTCCATCTATCCATCCACCATCCATCCATCCAAGAATATCAAGTACCTAACTAATTACCAGCACTGCGCTAGGCCATTTCTCACCTTAAAGACTAAATTCTAGCAGGGGCCAAAGACGCCAAGTTACAATGCAAAGGAATATTTTACAAGTTGTTCTCCTACAAAAGCTGCTATGAGAAGTCAGGGGTGAAAATAAAAATAACTTCCAGCCTCAGAGAAATGACAAGTAGCAGGAAAGGGACTGTGGAAAAAGTGGGCTTTGACCTGGGTCTTGAAGCACAAGTAGGAGCCCATGAAAGGGTTAAGAAAATAGGCCAGGGAAATACACTTATCTCAGAGGAAAGCTACAGACACAAGCAATCAAAACAAACCTCTCTACCATAATACTCAAGGAAATGCAAAATGAAAACAAATGGTGTTTTGGCAGTGCTAGGAGAGTCCCTAGTGTGCACTGCTGTGAGAGCACTGAGAGGTGCAGCCTTCCTGGAGGGCAGTCGAGAAACAGCACAGTAGCAGAGACAAGAGGGGACATGCTTTGAGCCAGTCATTCCACTTCTAGGAATTTATCCTACAGAAAGAATCAAGCATTGAGCATAAGGCTATTCACAGAAGTGTAACTTCAAATAGACAATCATGGGGAAGTGGGTGACTACATTCTGGTGTGTTTCTATAGCAGAAAGTTATACAGCAACCAAAAAAAAAATCCCCACTTGCAAAGACTATTTAATGACATGAGCAATGCCCTTGATAGAGTAAGTTAACAACTCAAGAAAACTACATATACAATATCATCCTAGTTTATCCTTCAAAAATTTTTTCTTCTTCAGCTTTATTGAGGTCAATTTCTATTTTATAGCAAACTACATATAACAAAGTTTAAACACTAGAAATATAGGACCTTATTTTGATGTTTTTACTTTTTTGTATTTTCTACAAAGAACACGTGGTCTTTTAGAATCACAAAATATTATTATTCAAAATGAAAGAATTATAGGTGGGATTTCAACGGGAGGATAAGGGGGCACTGCAGACTTAGAAAATAGCATAAGTCAGAAGCAGAGAGGTATAGATCTGTCTGTGGAGGAGAGATGAACTTTAAAGTCGGAGCTGGGCTCAAATCCTGGATCCATTATTTTCTAGCTATGTGACCTTAATAAATTACTGACCCACTCTCGAGCTTCAGTTTCCTTCAAAGACTAACTGCCTTAACTACTACGGAGCACCTACTTGATACACTGGCCCCCCCATTAACTCTCTCTCAGAAGTAAACAAAGTTAGAGCCCTTTCTACTGACCAAGGAAACAAAATCCATTCTGCACACACACAGGCGAGGTAGGAACACTCATTTATAAGATACACCATCCATGTAAGAAAAGCATGTGGTGCAAATTAAAACCACAATGGGATATCACCTCACACCAGTTAGGATGGCCAACATCCAGAAGACAAATGCTGGGGAGGATGTAGAGAAAGGGGAACCCTCCTACACTGCTGGTGGGAATGTAAATTAGTTCAGCAATTGTGGAAAGCAATATGGAGGTTCCTCAAAAAACTAAAAATAGAAATACCATTCCACTCTTAGGAATTTACCTAAAGAAAACAAGATCCCTGATTCAAAAAGACATATGCACCCCTATGTTTACTGCAGCAGTATTTACAATAGCCACGATACGGAAGAAACCTAAGTGTCCATCAGTAGATGAATGGAAAAAGAAGATGTGGTACATATACACAATGGAATATTATTCAGCCATAAGAAGAAAGCAAATCCTACCATTTGCAACAACATGGATGGAGCCAGAGGGTATTGTGTTCATTGAAATAAGCAGGCAGAGAAAGACAAATACTAAATAATTTCACTCATTTGTGGAGTATAACAACAAAGCAAAACTGAAGGAACAGAACAGCAGCAGACTCACAGACTCCAAGAAGGGACTAGCGGTTACCAAAGGGAAGGGAGGAAGAAGGGGATTAAGGAGCATTATAATTGCACACACAATGTAGGTAGGTCATAGGGAAGGCAGTACAGCATGGAGAAGATAAGTAATGACTCTATAGCATCTCACTATGCTGATGGACAGTGACTGCAATGGGGTGGGTGGGGGACTTGATAATATGGGTGAATGTTGAAATCACAATGTTGCTCATGTGAAACCTTCATAAGAGTGTATATCAATGATACCTTAATTAAAAAAAAAACCCAAAACTTAAAAATGAAAAGAATTTGGGGAAAATAAATAATAAAGGTAGTGTACAATGCATCCCAATTTCAGAAATATTCAACTACAAAGATATCTGCCTAAAAATCAATAGAATATGAAAATTTCTCTTCTAAAGATGGTGATTACCAACAGGAAGCATTTGGTCATAGCCCAAGACATTAATGCTGTTCTCTTGCTTCTTTTATGGTCTGATTTGTGTCCAAAATGAGGAAATAGACAAGAAGTCAGGCTCAGTTCCTAAGCAGACCTGATTGCCATAGGGTAAGTCCCCACCCTCTTCAGCCACAGCTCTGGATTGGAGAGCTCTGCTCTCAGCCTGCCTGGACCCGGCCTAATACTGTTCCAGTCTGACACTTAGGGAGAGAATTCAGGCAAAATTCTGAACCAAAAGTCTTTCCAGCTCACCTGGGGTGTCCTTGGCCCCAACCAGCCCAACCTCTTTCAGATGAGGAAGGCACCCTAAAAGCCTTGAGAGTAAGCAGCTGCACCTGGAAAAGCTTACTGCTGGGTAAGTCCTTTTCCCACCTTCTGTCTCCTCCTGTTCAGGCCCAAAGGCTTGGGACATTCTCTCAGCTGTTCACTTCTTTACTTCTTCCCCCATCTGCCTCAGTCTCTCTGATTCACTTAAACTGCCCACACAGGTGGCCCCAGCAGCCTCAGTCTTCGTACTTGTGTGCTCACCCTGCTGACCTCACTAGGGCATCTGGCACAGGGAGCCTCTCCTCCTCCCAGACATACCTGCCCCTGGCTTCCTAGCTGTCCTACCTCTCTGACAGCTCAGCAGCCTTCCTCCCAAGTGGCACCACATATATACTGATGCCTCCCTAACCATAAACTTGCAAGTTCCAGGCCCAGTTCCCAAACAGACAGTCTGCCAGCATGGCCCAGAGGCACCTCCAACTCCACAGGTCTGAGCCACCCTCATGTTCTCTTGCCTCTCATCATCTACTGCCTCCCATCTCCCATTCTCCATTCTTCCTAAAGAATGCTGATGTTTAGCTGGGCCATTCCCATCCTCCCTTGTAGCTAGCTGTAGCTGTATGACGAACATCTGGCCAACGACATGTAAATGCAAGCGTCATGTGGTAATTTCAAAAAGAATATTTAAAGAACACATCCTTCCCCTCCAGGCCTCCATCCATCCTACTGCCTGGAGTTGATGTGATAGCTGGAGCTGTAGTAGCTATCTTGGACATGAGGACAAAGAATCACAGAGCAGTAAGCTAGAAGGCATTTGCCTTCTTTATGACTTTGTGGATCCACTATGCAAACCCCAAGCTACCTACCTCCAGACTTCTTTTATGTAAGAAAAAGTAACTTGTTTGAGTCACTTGTTTTACTTTGCTGATGTTGTGAATGAAGCTGAACTTAATTTTAACTAATACTCCACCCACAGCAGTCTCCTCTTGTGCTTCTTGTCTTGATCAAGAATATCAACATTCATATCTGGGGGCCCCTTTTCATTTTCCAGTTTTCCCCATTAGATTATAAGCAACTAAATGACAGGAACACGTACCTCATTTTTAAAAATAAAATACTTCACACATCCAAAAAAAAAAGAGAGAGCAATAAAACATTTGTCACCAGATTTAACAAATACTAAAATTATCACATTTGCTTCAGACATTTGTAAGATGAAATATGATAAATAAGTTTAAAGTTCCCTTTAAACTCCTCCCAGAGCCTTCTGCTTCCCCTCCCTCCTCACAAGCAGCCACTATGGTGAAGCTGGGGGTACCATTCCTGTCTAGGATTTTATACTTTTGCTACATTGCTTTGATTGTTTTAATTTACACAAATGGTTATCATTACTACACATATTCTGTAACGTTTCTACTATTCTTTTTCTTAAATGTAGTGGGGCTGATTCATGTATGGTACATTTAACCTCTGAATAGCTCTACATTATGTCAATATACCACCACTTACCAATATCTTTCCCTCTGAGAGGCATTTAGGTTGCTCCCAGCTTTTCATAATAAAAAATGCTATAATGCATATCCCTGTCTATTTCTCTTTTGAGCACCTGCAGAGTAGCTTTTCTAGGACAGACACCAGAAGTGAAATTTCTGGCTGTTGGGCATGTGTACCCTCAACTTTACCACATAGAGTCAACTTCCTCTTGAGAGTGGCTGTATCAACTTACACTGCCCCCAAGTCCTGTGAGAGAGGGGCCTTTCCCCCTGCCACGCCATATTCATTTCTGAACCACCAGTTCCTACCTGGCATGAAGGTGGCAGGAAACATTCCCATTCCCAGTCCCTTATTCATGTCTCCCTCCCTCCTCCTTAATACTCTGAATTAGCCACAGCAGAAATACAGGAATACCCTCAGCCCGAGTGCCTTCTCCCAGCTGTACTGAGGATGGGCCACCCTATAAAAAGCAATCTAGCTGGGCGGCCAACATTCACGTGATGGCATGCGTTATTCTCCCTGTATCACATGCCCCTGCAAGACTGAGACAGACCTTTCTCCCTTGTAGCATTTGAAGGAAAAAAAAAAAAGTCCTTTGCATCTACCCCCCACCAAATTGTTTCATATCAGGCCCACTCCCCCCAGCCCTCCCCAAATACCAACGTGAAGACAGAAGAGAACCATTTAGAAGTACCTGAGCCACCTCAAGCCCTCCCTCTTTGCTCCTGAGTTCTCCAGCTGCTGCAAAGGAACACCTCATCTCAGGTGGTGGCTTCTGAATATCTCCTGATAAAGTCCCAGCAGAAAAAGGGGCCAAGTTGTTTATTTCCAGACACAAACCCGGCTGTGACATGTACACAGGATCTGCCTAATGCGAAAGGGAGCCGGGCGATAGGGCTTGGGGGAGGCGGAACCGGGGCTGCACGGGAGGAGCTGCGGTTGTTTATTTTCGGTAAGCCAGACTTCCCAGGATCAAGTACACAGTCCCTTTCCAGTCTTGTTTTTCCTGACTCCACCTGGCTGTGCGTTTTTCATCTGGACTTGCCTCAAATGCAGAAAGGTAGTTGCCTTGGCCCACTTAACCCAGGGGCTCAGAAGAGCAACAAAACCCTCCTGGACAGGTATTCACCCTCCCATTCCGCATTCACTGAATGCCTGCTCTGTCCAGGCACCGGTTTACATGGCTGGCTATAACACAGAACCTGTCCCAGGAAGCTCACAGCCTAGAAAATAAATAATCATGATATACGTGAAAAGACTCGATGGTAAATAAAGTGCAAGATAAAGGGAGCACGGAGAATGGAAAGATTAAACACTAGCTGGGAGCTTCTGGCAAGCCCTCCTGGACGAGGTGACGCTAAGCTCGGTCTCCCCACCACACATCATCAACATCCTAATCCCAACCAACGGCCTTCCTTTCCCACAACCATGAACACGAGGACTGACAAGGCAGCAGTCCGCGTCTGGGGGAAACCTTGGGTTGCACCACGGGGGACCAGGTCCTAACCCGATCTGCCTCTTCCAGAGCAGCCTCGGCCAACTCACTGTCCTTCTGTGGGTACACCCAACAGTGGGACATGTGACTCAGAACAGTCCCCTGGGCTCTGGTATTCTAACCGGCAGTCCTCACCCACACTCTGGGTTGGAGTCACTGGGAGGGAGTACAGGAACAGAGGTGCCCAGGACCCTCCCCAGAGATACCAAGTCAATAGGGCTGGGGCTGTGCACCCAACATCAGTATGTTTTAAAGGCATCCCAAGTGATGTGAAGTGCAGGCAGGCTTAAGAACCACCGACATCAAGTGTTCAGGGTGGTGGCAGCCCCCAGTGCTTGAGGGCTGGAAATCCCATTTCACAGACTGACTCAGAACTTGCCCAAGTCAGGAGCAGATGGAAGCCAAACAGCCCGAGCACCTCTTCTCTTCTCTTCTCTTCTCTTCTCACAGGGATGTAATGATTCAACGCCAAATTCTCTAGCCCACTTGGGAGGACAGGCACATGGAGAACCACACCATCTCCAAGCCCACCCTCTCTCCCTGCTCTCAGCCAGCTAGATGCCCCCTCTTAGGGCAGTTCTTGCTCTCTCCTCTTGCCCTTTAGCAGAAGAGGTGAAGGTAGCATCTCCTCCTGTCCACTGAACGGGGGTCACCTCCCCCTCAGGGGAGCCCCTGGTGGAAAACAGCAGGGGCTGGAGGCAGCGGGGGGCCTGAGAAACTTGGGCAGGCATGGCCTGGCCTCCTGCCCATGAGTCAGCCACGGAGAGGCCTCTTTCAGACAGAGGGGCAGACGAACAAAGCTTCATTGTACATGAGCCACACAGAACAGCCAGTTGGGACAAGGGGGCTTCAGGGCCAACGGGGTGTTATTAGCATTTGACTTATTTATTTATTGGGGCTCCCTTTATCTAACACACTTAGTGGGCACAGCCCTTAGCATATGGCCAGGCACCGTCCAAAGCCCTGCCAAACATTAACTCACTTAGTTTCTGATCATGCTGTTCCAAAGTTAGTGTCCAGGGAGGGGGAAAATGTCATCCTCCCTCCTCTCCAGGCACAGGGACCATCATCTAAGGATGACATTAACCTACTGCATTCTGCTACTGCCTGGCCTGCAACATGATACCCACACCCCTTGGATGTAGGAAAGCACCCCCAGGGTGTGACCTAAACCCCTTGGCTGCAATTTATGGAAGGCTGTCTTTGGGAGAAATGGAAATTTTGTCATGGAGAGGGAGGAAGAATTTGAGTCGAGCTCCACTTGCTATGTGAATGTGGGCAAGCTGCATCCCTTCTCAGAACCTTGCCTCTATGTCTGTAAATGGGAACAGTGCCACCTACCTCAGAGGAGGTGTTAGGAAATGAAATAATTAGATATAAAAAGCTTGGCAAAGGGCATCACCCGCAGGCTCCTTCCCTTCCCCACCAGCAAAGCGCCACTGCTGCTGGGCGTGGGCCCTCACTTTGCCTCAAACCCACTATCTTGCAGCAGCCCTGCAGGATTCAGTGTTACTCTCCCCATTTCCAGATGGGGAAAGCGAGGCTGCCCTGGCGGAAGAGCTTCTCCCCAGGCAGTAGAGCCCACATTCAAAGCCTGTACCACAGACTTTCCTCTGGTCCTGGCTCTGGATCACTCACCTCTGCCCCCCTCCCACCCAGCCTAGGGTTTAAACAGTCCTAAAGCTCAGGTGTACGCCTGCTTTTTTGTTTGGTTTGCTTTGGTTTTAACTGTCAAAAATCGCCCCACGACCTGGCAGCCCTAGACATTCACACTGCAGGCCCCACAGAGCAGCGACCTCAGTTCTGGCCCCATTCAGGTGTCCGAGGCGAGGCCTTGCAGAGAAGGGAGCGCTCACTCCAGGCACAGCTGGAGTCCCGTGGCATTCAGTGCGGCAGACTAACTGTCACCGTCCCAGTTACTTGTTCTTGGCACCAAGCCTGCCTTGGCCGGAAAGTTAGAGAGGAAATCATACTGATACCACAGAAGCACCAAGTGCTTGGGGCTGAGCGAGCCTCAGTTTCCTTAGCTGTAAAATGGGCGTGGGGAAGAATGTTGCCAAACTTAACCACCTTGAAGGGATTTCCTGTCCTCTTGTGGTTGATTCAACCCAACACTGACCCCCCGCTTGAGCCAGAGGGCAGGCCTGGACCTGCATCTGGGGAGTGGGAAACCAGAGTGGGAAACCAAGGCGTAGAGAAGGGCAGTGACTCCTAGATTCCCATGTCTGAGGGGCGTGGAGCTACTGGAGATTGTGAAGGGGTGGGGGCCATCCAGATAATTTACTAATTGATTAAACGGAAACCTCATTTCCAAGTCATCAGGACTGCACCTCTGCAGGGGGACTGCAGCCAGGGGTTCCGAGTGCTGACCACCACAAGCCATCCTTTGGGGAGGCCTCTGGTCAGGCAGTGCGCCCCCACCTGATGGCAGCAGCAGCTGGCAAGGCCTGGGAGTGAGTTTTGCAAGATCCACAGCTTCAGGATCAAGCAAGCCTGGGGTACATGCCAGCCCCACCACTACTAGGCAACGTGACTAGGACAGATCACCCAACAACTGAGCCACAATTTCTCTGTTCTGAAATGCTACACAGGGGTAATGACACATGTATCTTACCAGCATCCAGCCAGGGCAGGCCCCAGGGCACAGCAGCTCCCTCAAAGGCTGTGCGGCTTTCCCAGCACTACTAAGACCACGCCCTGTTACTGGGGGGAGTCCTGACACACCTTTTCTCCCCTTTGAGCGTGGCAGGCCTAAGCTTCCCCCTCCCTCTCCAGCTGACAGAATTCTTGCTCCCACCTCCACTTTCCCACAGGACTTGTCAGCACAGAACACCAATTGTTAAGAAGCCATCCACCTCCCTGCCACACTGGGAGGTGCAGCAAGGGCAGGCTCTGGGTCCCCAGCACAGTGCCTAGTAGAGAGAAGGTGCTCAGATGATAGATGGACTGGTGGACAGGTGGGTGGGTGGGTGGACTGCAACCACTGGAATTATTGGAAACTACTTCTGTGATGTTCTGAGGGAACACTGTACTTCCCGAAGTACGGAATGAACACCTTCAGGTGTTTTCAAAATACAATAACTTTGGCCTTTTCTTTTCACTTTAAGAATATTACAGTTCACACTACGTTTCACAAGTGCAGCCTTCCTGAGTAGCATTAAAAAGTTTGAAAACTGAAAAGATATAGAGATTGCTGCTAACCTCACCCATGCGAGCTGTTGCATATACTTCCAGGGCCCTGCTCCCAAGGCTCCCTGGTCTGGAATGTCCTTGTCCCCACAAGTCTTTGTGGCTCCAAATGCCCCCTCTTCCTTCTCACCCCCTAGGGAAGACTGACCTCCCCATCCCCAGGGCTCCCTTTGAGGAGAGCATCCCTAACAACTTACCCACCAACTGATTTTCCAAGTCTTTGCCACAGATTGTGACTAAGACTGGAAGTTCCTTGAGAGCCCAGCCCTGCCTTATTTCCGTATCAAGAACATGTAAGCTGATGTGGGGCCCACACGAGGGCCTCAAGAGTAAACAGCTTGAACTCCTTGACTGCTTTAGGTTACAATGGTTCCTCTTCCTTGATTACGCACCTGCCTGTATCTGAAACCATTGCAGGCCCCCAAATCTTCCACTCCCACTCCCAGCTTACAAATCTATGACAACAGAGCACAGAGGCCAGACTGCACTTCACTCCATCCCTCAGCCAGACAGAAGCAGGTTTTACAATACGGAAGTGGGCCCAGGGAGTTTTCCCTAAATCACCCGGGGAAAGCCGGTCAGTGTACAAAAATCCTCAAGGGTCTCTTCTAGCTTCAGGTAAAAATCCACCCAGCAGACCCACCACACAGCTATACTTAACAAATGAGTTACTGTGCCATGAAAATACAAGGTTACAGAGCAGAAGGCAGAGGATGGCCTGCCTCTTCAAAGCTCTCTCTCTCCATATATAAAGGTGTGTACTGCACTCACACACATGTGTACCTGTTTTTTAAGAGGGATTTTAAATATTTTTCTTATGTTTTTATGTTTCCCAAGTTTTCCACAAGGAACATCTACTAGTTCTATAACCAGTTGTAAAAATCATTCCTGGAACAAAGGAAGGAAGAAAAGAAACTGCATTCTGCACTGTCACAGGAAGGGAACTAAGACATCTGGGCTCGGTTTCCCAGGGTTGTCCAAACAACAGATTTATCTCTATCATCAGGTAAATAGGGCTCATATAGGTGTCCTTCCACATACTTTCCCAGGAGGCCCCATCCCACACTGAATACACCCCATCTATTATGATGACAATATTAATAATAGTTTTTATTGAGCACTTACTAGGTGCTAGGCACTATTCCATTTTTTAACCTATTCTCATTTACTTCTTACAATGACTCCAAGGCAATTATTATTATCCTCCTTTTACAGATGAGGAGAGAGGCACAGAGAGATGAGGTAACTTGCCCAAAGTCAGCTACCTAGTCTTGATTTTTACCTTTGGTTACTGCCTGAATGTGACAGGTCTGTTAATTAGATAAAACTAGATTTTATAAATGTTGTGCTTATAAAATGGGGCTTTACACTCCCAGGGACAGGAGAGACAAGGAGGGAGTTATTTTGAATGGTAATGGGAAAATTAGCTTTAAGTCAGCCACATAAAACCAACTGCAATGTCACCTTGTCTGGAGAGTATGACTGGAAACTGGAAACATCCCCCCCCTTTTTTTTTAGTATAATAATTATTTCTCTTATCTCATAGGCCAGAAGCGATCGCATGCCTCTGAGCTGATGAAACAGACGCCGCAGCTGCATGTGAAGACGCTCCCTAACCAGAGCCCCTCCTGCTCTCACCCAGGGCCGCTCGCACGTCCGGGCATCTTCCAGTCATAGAAGATCAAAACCAGAGAACGTGAAGGTGAGAAGAAACACAGTTCCCAGACATAAGTGCAGGGAGACCACAAGACAGAATAACAATAATGGAACAAATGGAAAAAACTGCAAAGCAGATCCAAGATCCAAAAAGTGTCCCGTTTTGAGACTGTGATGTGAGAGGCAAAGTAGCCCTTCATACTACCTCAAGAGAGGTATTGAGACTCTCGGCCTCAGTGAAAGACACGCCATTAGACTATTTCAGAGAAAATGCATGTATCTTCTTGTACCATTTAAAATGATTAAAATACATTTTAGTGTTCACAGGAATAATTCTGTCACCAAGGAAACTCACTTTATTTGCAACACTTCATTCCCTATGCTATCTAGTAAATTGTGGCACCTGATGTTAGCTGCCTACCCATCTCTCTTCTCCCCTTCTTCCTGAACTTTGGGGGTCTCCGATTTTGTTCAAAGTGATAATGTGCTTGGCTCTCAGGCTCCCTTGTAACTGGTAGTTGTCATGTGAACCAGTTCTAGCCAATGAGGTGTAAGGAGAAGCCTACCTCTTGGTACTTTGAGGACATTAGTTATCCTCAATAAAATGGATGAGTCAGTTGGCAAAAGCCAGCTTCCTACTCCCCTTTGTCCTACCTGGAATGAAGATGCGAAGTGAAGAGATGCAGCAGCTGTTTTGAGAGCACAAGAGGAAATGTCATATGCTAAGTCTGACAGAGCAAAAAGATATAAGGAGTCAACATGGAGCCCCAGAACAGCCTGCCTTTGAACTTGCTTCATTAGAAAAAATAACCTCTTACTTATTTAACCCAGTGTTATTTGGATTTTCTAAACAGGGAGCTAAGTGAACCCTGATACATTAATATCAGATTATAATTCCAGGATGATAAAAATGACTCCTAATATCTTACTGTGTTCCTCCAAGTAGCCTGCAAAGTACTTTTGTGTCTTTGGAGTGCTGCAGTAAAACACAGGCTGGCCAATCGTTACTTACTAGGAGCTTGCTTAGCTGCTGCAAGTGGCAAATGGCCATTAACTGGTATTGTGTCCTTACTAAACTGACTTGCTCTTGCAACTTGGAATTTTGTTAGAAAACAAAAAGCGCTTTATGGCAAAGGCATTAGTGCCACAATGGGACCTTTCTGCTTTAATTATGAAAACACATTAAGAGCTTAGCTGCACTGCAAAGAGGGGCCAGGAGACTCGGCTGTGGCCTCAGCCTTCCTGACCATTCTCCACTCAATATGCTGGAGGGGCACCAAAGCCACTTGGGAGGAAATGCTGCAGGCAGACACCAAAACTTTAAGGGGCTAGGCATTTGGATCCACCTGGAGGACTGTGAGGTACATACTGTGCCCCCAACACACCACTTACATATCCTACCTGGAGTTACCTATGTGCAGCACACAAGCTTTAGTGTCTAATTCTCACACCTGACAAAGTGATGTGGCACCAGTAGGAGCTCAGAGATGACCCAAGGGGTACGTACAGAGGCAGGACAGTGAGCCAAGATTCCCACACATCCTGAGCTGAGCCAAATATACCCACCTGCTGACAAGGCTGATACAACAATGGAATAAGATGACACGATTCCACCAACACAAAGCATACAGACGTGCACACACAGGCTTACCAAGAGACGTTCCAACAGTGATCATAGCAGTATCTTTTGGTATCATCCCCAAACTGTAAACAAACCAAACGTCCTTCAATAGGAGAATGGATATAAAAACTGCTAATTATTCTACTGAATGATTATGGGCAATGAAAATGGGCAAATAATAGCTACATGCAACAAAATGCATGAATTTCACAAACATAATGTTGAGCAAAAGAAGTCAAATACAAAACCATATATACATACAGTACATACCTTATACAAAGTTCAAAAAAACTAAATCATATCAAAAAATAGTTAAAAATAAAAATGAAAAGGAATGATACCCAGATCACAAACCCAGCCTATTGTACACATCTTAACTGAACGTGAATCTCTTGCTACCTTATTACCAGCCCCCCGGAGGGTGCTTGACACCCTTCTTTTCAGGGGGTGAGGGGTGCTCCCATGTGTGCCCAGCCAGAAACTGGCAGTGGTAGAGCATTTCATCCCTCCTCAGATGCTTCAAGTATATTCATGTCTATCTCCCAAAGCCACAATTGTAAGCTCTTTGGAGGAAGGAAACAGACTGGGAAATACACATTTATTTGCAGATAAGTAATAGATACCTAAGATAGGAGAAGCTCAGAAAGCACTAGAAAAGTCACTGCAGGAGAGAGAGGTGGATGTTTTGTTAGACCATCTGAGCAAAGGCTAGAGCTCAGTCTGTGGTAAGGACCTCAATAAGGAGACAAGGGATCCAGGGTCTGGTCCACTCCCAGCTGTGAGAGTGGACCCAAGCTAACTCTATGCACACAGGACTGCTGCAGGTTGCGCAAATTTGTTTTATAGTGAGAAAGTGCCATCTTGGGTTCTGTTATTCTAGCAAGTCCACGTAAATCAGTATATTCTCTCCTGGTGAGCAACTTACACTTCAGCAGATGTTTTTTGGGCCAGCTTGTCCTTACCTAACACCTAATTTTAAAACTGCCATGTATGGTGGCATCAAGAAAACAAAACAAAATCTGGACGCCTGCAGCTAACCAGACTGATGGCATGCACAGGAGTGTAATGGCTGGGATCGCTTTTCCCCTGTGCAACCTGGCTGGGGCACTGCCACAGTTGACTCAGGGCCTCTTCCCTTTCCTCAGCTTCTGTGGCTGACCAAGCTGCCCTTAAGTCACATGTTCTCTTTACAGAGATACCTCAACCAAGCCCCAGCCAGTCCCTCCAGGGTCCTGCAGGACACTGCCTAAACTTCTCCAGACCCCTCCGTGAGTGGAATCTAACCTCCTTTTCTGAGTCCTAGTCCCCAAGTGCCCACTGATGCCCCCTGCCCCACTGATGGATGTTGAGCATCTTCCCAGCAGAGAACAGGCAGCCTGCAGTCCCTGGCACTCCACTGCTCCCACCCCTTCGCAAGCAAAGCTCCTCCTGAGGGCCTGCTTACCACCGTCCCAGAGTCCTTCAAGTTCTCAGGCTGGAGGGAGACAAAAATCAGGGACCCTTCCTGGCTCTGAGTTGTCATGGTGTCTACACCCAACAGTCAGCTCTCCATAGGTGGCATGGGGTTTATCAACGGCAGGTTTCCAGCCCCAGCCAGCTTTCTGTCCCCACACCACACTTTTTGCCCACCTCTTCACAGCCAACCATTCTGCAAGAGCAAAATGTACTAAAATGTCTATAGCACCTTTCTTACTTTTTTTCTGAGACAGAAGTGAACAGCAGAGAAGCTGATGGCAAGGTTTTCTTTACAGCTTCTACACACACACATTGTTCCTCCAAGGGCTGTGTATACACAGGTGTACTCACCTACACCTTCTGAGAGCCTGTCTTCTAAGATGGGACCACGGCTATCTCGCACTCTGTAGGGACAGCTGTGGCTCTCCGTGATGTACTGAGATGCCACATTGTTACTGGGGCAGAGCAGCTGTCAATCCTGAGATAACACTGGCCCAGAAGTGTGCATGGGAGGCACTGCGGGATGCTGAAAGGATTAACACTCATCCGCTGCAAAGGAGTGAGCCAGGAAATGGTATTTGTACACTTCAAAAAGAAACGAGACAAGCACTCTCTTGATAGCCTTCAGCTAAGCAGATCATAGCGCTGCCCAAGCGTTTGGAAAAAAAGAGAGGTGACGGAGCATCTATGTGCACATGCCAGGCGCACAGAGGCTCACTCAAACCCCACGCTACAGACCAGGCAAGGCGGCTTGGGAAATTACGTTGCCTGAATTACCTCAGGCTAAGGCCACTCAGCTATTCAGTGTTGGAGCTCAGATTTCTCTAGCTCCCATGTCCTTTCCAATTCCTTTGTGTCTGAAAAATGTCCATGAAGCTATAAAAATGACCACTCACATTGGTATCCCATACCCATACTTCACTGGGCCCTTTTAGTGCTCTCTCTCAATCCTTACAACTCCTCAGGGCACATTTTATCATCACTAACATTGTCCTTTTCCAGATGAGGAAACTGAGGCTCGGGGAGGTAGTGTGGCTCGCACAAGGTCCCTGAGGTCGAGGAGAGCCATGTGGAGGGCAGCTCCTGCTACCTCTGCAAGCTAATCAGGAATAGTTTTCCGGATTGTTGGTTCTGCCACGACTCAACAGGAAGGGTCGGAAGTCCACGGAAAAAGTGAAAACCACAAAAGTTATCTCAGGTCAGGGTGGACCAAGCAGTGAGGAAGTGTCCCAGGTGGATTTATGTGGAGACAGAGACTGCCCAATTCCCTAGGTGCTAACAGCAAGCGGATGGAGGTGCTGGCCTTCGCGGCTCCCAAATGCAGGCACGGAAGACCCTCCATTGCCCATGAGCCAAATCTGCCCCACCCCTGGCACCAGGAAAAGGGGTTGTGGCCCAGGCTGGGCTTTGTCCCTCCTCCCCAACACACACCTAACAGAGGCCTCTGGCCTCTTTAACCAATATTTATTCAGTGTTTAAGAGGCACTCAGCCTGGGAAGCAGGGTTGTGCCCAGATGCCTTGGAACACAGAAACCTGGGCCTTCCCACCTCACTCTGCAGAGGATTTCTTGGGGCATCTAACTGGCTGCCCAGCCTCTGGGCACCTGGGTTATCTGATAGGTCTGTTCAAAATTCGGGCCAAAACTCAGTTAACACAGGAAGAAGCATCCAGTGGAGACAAGTGCAGGCGTCCTCTCTCCAGGGCAGGCACCCTGATCTATCCCCTGGCCTCCACTTACTGTGACTGAGTGGCCAGCCCCTTGTTTTCATCAGGGATGAGGGAAAGAGAGGGACCTCGCCCAGAGAGGAGTGGTGCGGGGCAGAGCTGCCCAAGTCAGGGTTTCTCTGTAAGTTGTGGCACCTACCAAACAGCAAAACTCTGGACCGATACATTACTACCTGGGCCCTCAGTCACCTCGCTTGCAAAATGGACATCGCAGAACCTCCCAGCCAGGGAGAGGAGGATTCACTGGGATGATAAAGTGCCAAGCACAGGGCACCCAGCCAATGGTAGCCGTTATTCTTACTGCCCAGAGCCAGGATTCCAACCAGGGCTCATGATGTTATGTCCAGCATTGATACCTTTGAGCCCGTGTCCATGCCCCCCAAATCCACCCTCAGCCAGCCGCTCCACCCCATGAGAAGTTCCTTCAGTGGCCTGACTCCCCATGACCAACCCCAGAGGTATTACCAGGGAGGCTGCCTTAGTGGCCACTCTGCCCCGAGGCCCCTGCTCCTCCATCCCCCAGACAGCAGGTCCCAGAGCAGGAGGCACTGGGCCGCATGGGTAGCAGGGGGTGCCCAGGTGGGCTCTGCTCCTCCCCCTCCAAGCCAAACCAGCCCTTCGTGCAGCAGGACAGCAGCGGTCTACACTCTAGAGCAGTATAATGCCAGCTCCTATGGAACTGGGCACTTTGTAGTGGCCACATTATTAAAAGAAACAGATGCTGTCAAGTTCAACGATACATATTTAACCAAATGCACCCCAAATATCACTTCAATGTATAATATAAAATAAACAAAATGTAAAAGATGAGAAATTTTACATTCTTTTGTTCATATTGTCTTCTAGATCTGCCATGCAGTTCTATAGTGAGAGCACTTCCCAGTTCAGACTAGCCACATATTTAAGGCTCAACCGCCACACGTGGCTAATGCTGCCATACTGGAAAGAGCAGAATGAACATTTCCATTATTGCACAAAGTTCTATTGGCCAGTGCAGCTGTCCCCTTGCATTAAATCTTGGGACTTTCTGGCTCTTGGGGGGTGAGGAGCAGCATGGGTGGGGCTCCTCTTTCTGAATTACCAGGGGGGCTGATTTCTTGACAGCTGGAGGCTGACAGGAAATACCTGTTTGTCAGCCAGGAGAAAGTTTTCCCCTCCCTCTTCCTCAGGCTTGGGCAGGGCTGGGGGGTTTCCATGACACCTGCAAACCCAAAACACTGTCCCCCAGGGAACTGAACCAATACCCAGACCACTTAGAGAAAAATCTAACCTGGAGGTTCTGGTGAGGCGGCTATGGGCAGGAGATGAAGGCTGATCCTCAGCAGGGCTCCGGGCAGCCTCTCAGCCAAATCCCTGAAAACACCAAGTTACCAACTGCAAAAGGAAACGGCTCAGCTCCAGGGCCTCCCGTCTGCCAGCCCCCAGGACTGCTGCCTCCAGAGAGACAACCAAGAAGGGAGGGAGGTGGAAATAATCAAAATGTCCAACCCCACACACAGGCTGCCTAACTGTGGCTGTACCCATTCAAACAAATATCAGCTGTTCAACTCTACAGTGAACCCACACAGCTTTTCTGATAAAAAGTATGCTTTGCTAAATAAACATACCTAACTAAAATTTTTACCTGCACTACCTCTTTTCATTATTACAAAGTCATGAGTTAGGTTGGCATTATTCCCATGCTATACAAAAGGGGGTAAGGCTTCCCCCAAGTCAAACTGACGTGCCCAAGGCAGCCCAGCCAGCAGGGGCTAAGGCCACCTTGAGCCAAAGCCCACCAGCCCTCAGGCCCCAATTTTATTACTATCCTATTGCCTTAAGGTGTGTTTTGTTTGGGGTGCAGTGGAGAGGATAACATTGTGAAAAAGCTCCTTTTATTACAATCTCCATTGCCAGACGCCTGCAGACAAGGACAGAGAGGAGAGAGCAAGCGTGAAGGTATGAAAACATTCTGGGTTAGGTCAAGGGCAGTGAGCCAACAATTTTTTAACATTGTTATGCTGTTTATGCAATGCTTCATTTTTTTCCAAAGGCAGCTATCTTCTGGGAAGAAAAAACATGGGACAAGCACCAAGAAAGCCAAGCACATACAAAGCAGTCCCTGGTTACCCCTGAGGAGTGTGAGTCCCTTACCTCACCACAGTAGGTGGGCCAAGACTTCAGCTATGTTTGCCTGGTGCCACCAGAGAGACTGAAGACAATTGTTTACATCAGAAAACTGGATAGAGACATGGCCGATTGTAATTCCTTGGTGACACCAATACCTGGCACAAAATGAGACAAACAGCAACAAATATTAACACCTACTGTGTTTACAGTGTACTGGCACTGCCATGAACACTCTGCATATACCAAATACACTAGCTCATTAAACCAAGCCTATTGAGGCAGGCATTGTTATCACTTCCATTTTACTGATAAAGCAACTGAGTCATGGGCAGATTAATAACTCGCTCAAGATCGCACAGCTAGGGATCGGCAGGCTGGGATTCGAACCCAGGCAGTCCGGCTCCACAGTGGGGCCCTCAGCCTCTATACCACATTGCTTCCGTTACAACAATAATAATCACCCTCTGCTGCCTGAATCACCTGGATGAACTGGAGACTGCTGGCACCTTGCTGGATTAAGAACCAATCCCTTCTGGATCAACGAGAGCAGTACAAGGGGGAAGGGGCAGACGTCACGACGCCACCCCGGCCCCTGCAGGCTTGTGGGCGCTGTGGGGGAGGAGTCTTGCTGGAGAAGTAGGGTGTACCGTGGAGCCCCCACAAATTAGTGTCTGCTCCTGAAGCCGGAGCCCTCAGAACCGGGAGTACGAAGGACAGAACCCTCTGGCCAGCGGCCAGAGATCCATGGGGACGATCCCACTCAGAGCATTTTCAGCACAGTCCCTGTCCATAGCCCTTTCAGCAGGTGCTGTCAGAGCTGCCCCAAAGTGCCCGTCCTGTCCCCCTCTAGGCAGGAGTCCCTTGAAGACCTGACCTGAGGGGCGAGTGACGTGTCATTCCTCCCTTGCTGACCTGTAAGGGTATTCGTCCCTGGCTTTAAGGACAGAGCCCTCGGACATGACCACTTCAGTGAAAGGTGGATAGGGCGAGCTCTCCTGATTCGGCCCCTTTTGTCAACAGGAACACTGAGGCGCCTGGGAGCATGAGTCAAGCTGACTTTGTTCTGAGCTGCTGGGAAAGGCTCTGGCTCTGGGCCAGGGTAAGCCTGCTCCTGGCACTAAATGATCATCCCTGAGCCTCTGAGGGAGATGAGCACAACTGACTATTCTTCTGAGCAATTCGTGTACAGTGACACCCCCTCCAAGGGCATGTGCTGCTCAGACAAGCCAAGGAGACCAGGCCTCGCCAGGGCTGGCTAGGAGGATGACACCCCAGCCTACAATACTCCTCCAAGGAGACCCTGGAAAGGGGTGCTTCCTGCATGTCTGAAACCCAGAAAAAAATGAAAACTGCCCAGCTCCCCTCCTCCCTGTCCTGGCCCCACCCGCCTCTAACACAGGCTCTGCTGTCCCTGCCAGCCACCTCAGGTCACGTCTCCCCCAGAGCCCTCAGGCCTTCCAGTTGCAATCCATTAAGATACTGCTCACCCCGTCTCCCCATCCCAACCCACTCAACCGGCATTACTGTGCCAGATGTCACAAGCGGCAGCTAAAGAGGGACTTTGCCCTTGAAGCATTCCCAGACCAGTAATTGATTTAAACCAGTTGGGATCTGGGTGAGCAGAGCTGCAGTCTGGGTGGGGCTGCAGGATACCAGCAGGGGACTCACAGATGGTTTGGGTAAGTTACTTAACGTCCAGATCTCAGAGAGGTCTAGATGCGTCTCAACACATCTTCTAAAAACCCTTCCATTTCTTCTATGAAGTAATCTGCCGGCAACTCTAAACCTCCCACAGGTAAGCCCAATATCTACTCTAGAGCAGGCAGTCCACAAATACTGAATGCTCGAGCTTTATCCACAGTACCCAGACAAAAAGGAAAACACATACCACCTGCCTAATCCAAGTCCTAACTTCTCCTTATTTTTGTTCTGTCGAGAATACGTCAGTCAGGATCGGACAGGCTATGCTGTGGGAACAGGCAACGCTGAACTCTGGGAGGTTATCTCTTCACACTGCACATCACAGGCATTGACCGGGAGCTCTGCCCTTGGCCTCCTCACTCCAGGACAGGCCAGTGGTGCCTCCACATCTGGGAATGTTGGTGGGCGCCACAGGACGGGGGAAGGAATGTGGCAAATTGTACCCGAGCTCTTGCAGGTTGCCACCCCAAAGTGTCACGTTACTTCTTACTTACAGTTCATTGGCCAACACAAGTCACATCTCCTCCTAACTTCAAGAAGTTAGCAAAGACCAAGCCTGCCACATGTTCAGTAGGAGAACCAGAAATAGATGGTGAATTGCACCAATGAGTACAAGCAGGGGTTGAGCAGAAGCTAATGATATCAAACTGGGTGAAAGGTTGAGTACTGTTTCTTATCCTCTTTAGATCAGTTTCTCAACCCTCCACTACTGATGTTTGGGGCTGGATAGCTCTTTGTATGGGGGTCTGTCCTGTGTGCAGTAGGGAAGTTGAGCAGCATCCCTGGCCTACACCCACAAGATGACAGCAGCCAAAGCCTCCGCAAACTGTGACAAGCAGAAATGGCCCCCCCCATGTTGCTGAATGTCCCCTGGAAGGCAAAATGGCCCTCAGCTGAGAATCTGTGCTTTAAAGGAAGCATCATCTCTCTTAAAGAGAAAATAACAGCACCCTCCTACCTCAAGATACTCTACTCGGCTGTCTTAAGAGACGGTTTTCTCATTTGCAATATAGGAGTAATCATCATACCCATCTCAAAGGGTCATTGTGAGGATTAAACCAGCAAATGCTCACAATGCACTCAGCACAGGGCTGGCACACACTGCGGGTGAGCCGGCACTAATGCTGCCTGTGAGTACTAAGGACCTGCTGGATTACTACCACTACAGTGCTGGCTGCCAGCATCGCTGGCATGAGAAGACGTAGGGACGGCCAGGCACAGATTCCTTCCTGGGAGAGCAGCAGAGCCGCTCACTGGACCCAAGGTCATCCCTGCATGCTCTCCCCCAGCAGGAGTCCAGGGCTGGGAGGGTGCTGCAGAATTCTTGCCATGTGCACTCCAGCCCCCGAAGCCTGAAGTCAAACATCTGTGTCATGACTGTGCTGGACTGTCGGGGCAGAATGTGCTGACGCACAAGTACAGACGAGCACAGAAAGATGATAAACAAGCATCTGCCCTGAGAAGGGCTCCTGACCAGCGACATGGCCACCCGCTGGCCTACAGTGACCAACTATGAGGCTGCACATGGCTGGAAGCCAGCCCCACCCTTCCTGGCATCCACCAGCCCCCAAAGAGTCCCTTGGAGTGAGGGCTGGAGGGCATGGGATGGTGGAGTTGATTTTTTTATTATTATTATATAAAGTTTCAGGTGTACAGCTTTATAATGTGACATCTGTGTATACTACAAAGTGATCACCGCCACAAGTCTAGTCACCACCTGCCACCATACAGACGGTAAGTTGGCCCCTTCACTCATTTTGCTCACCCTCCAACCCTCTTCCCCTCTGGGAACCACTGGTCTGTTCTCTGTATCTGTTTTTGTTTTGTTTGTTCATTTGTTTTGGTTTTCTAGATTCCACATGAGTGAAATCATATGGTATTTGTCTTTCTCCAGCTGACTAATTTCACTTAGCATAATACCCTCAAGGTCCATCTATGTTGTCGCAAATGGCAAGAATTCATTCTTTATCTTATGGCTAAGTGGTATTCCATTGTATAAATATACCACATGTTCTTTATCCTCCTCTATCAAAGGATACTTAGGTTGCTCCTATATCTTGGCTGTTGTAAATAAAGCTGTAATGAACATAGGGGTGCATGTTTTCTTCAAATTAGTGTTTGCTTTTTCTTTGGATAAATACCCAGCAGTGAAATAGCTAGATTATATGGTAGTTCTATTCTGAATTTTTTGAGGAACCTCCATACTGTTTCCATAGTGGCTGCACCGATTTACATTCCCACCAACAGTGCACAAGGCTCCCTTTTCTCCACATCCTTGCCAACACTTGTTACTTGTCTTTTTGATGAGAGCCCTTCTAACAGGTGTCTGGGGATATCCCACTGTGGTCTTGATTTGCATTTCCCTGATGATTAGTGATGTGGAGCATCTTTTCATCTGTCTGTTGGCCATCTGTATGTCTTCTTTGGAGAAATGTCTATTCAGATACTCTGCTCTTTTTTAATCAGGTTGTTTGGTTTTGCTGTTGAGTTATAGGAGTTCTTTGTATATTTTGGATATTAACCCCTTGTTGCATATATAGTTAGCAAATACCTTCTCCCATTCAGTAGGTTGCCTTTTTGTTTCGAAGCTTTCCTTTGCTGTGCAGAAGCTTTCCAGGTTTAAATAGTCCCACTTGTTCATTTTTGCTTGTTTCCCTTGCCTTTGCAGTCAGATCCACAAAGATGTCACTAAGTCTGATTTTGAGCAACTTACTGCCCATGTTTTCTTGCAGGAATTTTATGGTTTCAGATCTTCCATTCAAGTCTTTAATCCATTTTGAGTTAATTTTTGTGTATGGTGTAAGATAGTGGTCTAGTTTCATTCTTTTGCATGTGGCAAAAGGTAGGGAATGTGGAGGAGAAATGTTGGATTTTAAGATGTTAAGTTTTCGTGGATGCCTTACTTGGGTCCCAGGATCTCAGAATCAGTGAAGGGGGCCCTTTCTCATTGCTAAGCCTGCCCCCCTCCCCTGACAGACGGCCACCTTGTCTCCCAGGACCTCTCCCAGGGGCCAACCCTGGAACAGCCCAGCCCACACTGTAGGCTCTGCTGGATGCATAGCTCTCTCTCTCCTTGGCGCTGGTTAGGAGCACCAGCTCCAGGATCAGGAGACCAACTTGGGAAGCCAGATCTGCTGTTCCCTCATTGTGCAGCTTTAATGAGCTCTTCTTCAGCCTCTCTCACCTTCAGGGCCCTCACCTACAGCTGGACAGGCTGAGCCCTGCACCAAGGCACCAGGCAGGCATGGTGGCAGGGATCCAGCCCACCCAACCCTCCCCAGCCCCAGCACCCTGGCCTACTCCACCCTGAGGGACACCTTTAAGTAATCTGCATGAAATGTACAAGCAAATGCCACAGTGGTCTATCTGATTCTCAATTCCTCTCCCTTGAAATGAAGATAATCATCTCCAAAGCTCCACAGTTATTATGAGGATTAATGGCAATGCATGCCAGGTGCTTAGCAGTGCCCAGCATGTAGAAAGTGTTCAGCAATTGTTGTGATGAAAATTATGGTAACTCCCAATAATAACGACTTAATTTATAGCCCTGGTTAATGTCCTGCTCCAAAGCAACCAGAATAAACCTAATGCTGCTTCATGGGGCTATGATGAGGATTAAATGAGATAATGTCAAGGGAAGCTTAGCATAATAGGATGGGCTCAATAAACATCAGCAATTATTATTATAGACCTACACAGCCTTTGGTCTGAATTCTGCATCCTGAAGATCACACAAGTGAAATCTTGGCACAATGCCTGGCACATAGGACTCAAAAAATGTCAGCCACTATTATTACACAATTTATACATCCTTTGGTCTGAATTTTGCATCCTGGGGTTTCATATAAGTGTGCCCTCCTGGAAAGGTTAGGTCAAGGATTCAGAGTTAACTCACGTGAACGAGCTGGTGCCAGACCTGACAGGGTCAGAGTCAGGACTCATCAGCCCCCTTTGCCTTCCTCCTCTGGGAAGGCCTCCAGATCCCTGAAGGCAGAGTGGGATTCATCCCAGGGATGCAAGGATGGTACAACATTCGAAAATCCATCAACATCATCCACCACATCAACAAAAAGAAGGACAAAAACCACATGATCATCTCCATAGATGGTGAAAAATCATTTGACAAAATTCAACATCCATTTATGATAAAAACTCTCAGCAAAATGGGTATAGAGGGCAAGTACCTCAACATAATAAGGGCCATATATGATAAACCCACAGCCAACATCATACTGAACAGTGAGAAGCTGAAAGCTTTTCCTCTGAGATCGGAAACAAGACAGGGATGCCCACTCTCCCCACTGTTATTCAACACAGTACTGGAGGTCCTAGCCACGGCAATTAGACAAAACAAAGAAATACAAGGAATCCAGATTGGTAAAGAAGAAGTTAAACTGTCACTATTTGCAGATGACATGATATTGTACATAAAAAACCCTAAAGACTCCACTCCAAAACTACTAGAACTGACATCGGAATACAGCAAAGTTGCAGGATACAAAATTAACACACAGAAATCTGTGGCTTTCCTATACACTAACAATGAACCAACAGAAAGAGAAATCAGGAAAACAACTCCACTCACAATTGCATCAAAAAGAATAAAATACCTAGGAATAAACCTAACCAAAGAAGTGAAAGACCAATACCCTGAAAACTACGAGACACTCTTAAGATAAATTAAAGGGGACACTAAAAAATGGAAACTCATCCCATGCTCTTGGCTACGAAGAATTAATATCATCAAAATGGCCATCCTGCCCAAAGCAATATACAGATTTGATGCAATCCCTATCAAATTACCAGCAACATTCTTCAACGAACTGGAACAAATAGTTCAAAAATTCATATGGAAACACCAAAGACCCCAAATAGCCAAAGCAATCCTGAAAAAGAAGAATAAAGTTGGGGTGATCTCACTCCCCAACTTCAAGCTCTACTACAAAGCCATAGTAATCAAGACAATTTGGTACTGGCACAAGAACAGAGCCACAGACCAGTAGAACAGATTAGAGACTCCAGACATTAACCCAAACATATATGGCAAATTAATATTTGATAAAGGAGCCATGGACATACAATGGGGAAATGACAGTCCCTTCAACAGATGGTGCTGGCAAAACTGGACAGCTACATGTAAGAGAATGAAACTGGACCATTGTCTAACCCCATACACAAAAGTAAACTTGAAATGTAAGTCATGAAACCATAAAACTCTTAGAAAAAAACATAGGCAAAAATCTCTTAGACATAAACATGAATGACCTCTTCTTGAACATATCTCCCCGGGCAAGGAAAACAAAAGCAAAAATGAACAAGTGGGACTATATTAAGCTGAAAAGCTTCTCTACAGCAAAAGACACCATCAATAGAACAAAAAGGTACCCTACAGTATGGGAGAATATATTTGTAAATGACAGATCCGATAAAGGCTTGACATCCAAAAAATATAAAGAACTCATGCACCTCAACAAACAAAAAGCAAATAATCCAATTAAAAAACGGGCAGAGGAACTGAACAGACAGTTCTCCAAAAAAGAAATTCAGATGGCCAACAGACACATGAAAAGATGCTCCACATCGCTAATTATCAGAGAAATGCAAATTAAAATCACAATGAGATATCACCTCACACCAGTAAGGATGGCTACCATCCAAAAAACAAACAACAACAAATGCTGGTGAGGTTGTGGAGAAAGGGGAACCCCCCTACACTGCTGGTGGGAATGTAAATTAGTCAACCATGTGGAAAGCAGTATGGAGGTTCCTCAAAATGCTCAAAATAGACATACCATTTGACCCAGGAATTCCACTCCTAGGAATTTACCCTAAGAATGCAGCACTCCAGTTTGAAAAAGACAGATGCACCCCTATGTTTATCGCAGCACTATTTACAATAGCCAAGAATTGGAAGCAACCTAAGTGTCCATCAGTAGATGAATGGATAAAGAAGATGTGGTACATGTACACAATGGAATATTATTCAGTCATAAGAAGAAAACAAATCCTACCATTTGCAACAACATGGATGGAGCTAGAGGGTATTATGCTCAGTGAAATAAGCCAAGCAGAGAAAGACAAATACCAAATGATTTCACTCATCTGTGGAGTATAAGAACAAAGGAAAAACTGAAGGAACAAAACAGCAGCAGAATCACAGAACCCAAGAATGGACTAACAGAGGATCAAAGCCTAATTTGGCTACCCAGTAAACAAATTAAGATATGATATGAAGAAGAACTTCCAACATCAACATTCTCTGAAAGAGTCATTCCAGAAGATGATCATCAAAAAACTTCAACAAAGATCCTGGCGCTGTTGCAGTTGTAGCTGCATTCATCCCACCGGTTCCTGGACTTGCCATTGGAATGAAGAAGGTGATATCTAAGCTGGCCTGTGCATACAGTAAAACAACAAATTTGACTGGATCTATACTGTCAGAACTCAACCAAGAATTAGGAGAAGTGCAAGTTGCAGTGTTCCAAAATCGTGCGACTATAGACTATCTACTGTTAAAAGAACATATGGGATGTGAACAGTTCCCAGGAATGTGTTGTTTTAATTTGTCTGATTTTTCTCAAACTATTCAAATTCAGTTAGACAATATCCATCATATCATTGATAAGTTTTCACAAATGCCTAGGGTACCTAACTGGTTTTCTTGGTTTCACTGGATATGGCTGGTAATTGTAGGTCTGCTTTGGTTATGTAGCTGTATTCCTATTATGTTAATGTGTGTATGCAATTTAATTAGTAGTTTAAAACCTATACATGCTTATGTTACTCTACAAGAAGATATGTCAAAGAAATAATCAATCTTCCCATGTTTTCTTCCATCTGCTACTTCTATAGCTTTTCTTCTTCCTTCCTAATTACAACCCTTTAGTAGAATTCATGCCTCATATCGAAAATTACCGAGTATCATAATTCTTCCAAGTGGTAAAGATACCTCAAGACAAATGCTGGGCATAGAAGCCACAGGGCATAAATCTGCAAAGAAGTAAAAAGCTAATCTTTTCAAAGAATATTGCTTCTCTCTCACTTACCAACT
Source organism: Manis pentadactyla (assembly GCF_030020395.1). Taxonomy (NCBI): domain Eukaryota; kingdom Metazoa; phylum Chordata; class Mammalia; order Pholidota; family Manidae; genus Manis; species Manis pentadactyla. Next base: position 143,457,783 of record NC_080022.1, read on the forward strand.
TTACATTTCCCTGTATGGCCCCGGAAGATGACTGGTTAGCCAGAGACGGGTAAGATTCCTCAAGGGAGGAACAACCTAAGACAGGCACAGTTGCAGGGGGGGCCATCAGGTGAGAAACTGGGGATCAACAGAGGTGAGGCTTAGAACCTCACCTCCCCTGTTTTGAGAGAAATCTTCTGCATCCATGGATGTTTTGTTGCCCTTGTCTAGCTTGGATTAATACTTAGTCTATAGGCACAGACCTGATCATCTACATTTGCCCTCTTACAGCACTAAATTATGTTTTCTACCTTTATCTTGCATCTACCTACCACTTCAGCATTTTATTTAAAATAATAATAATAATAATAATAAGGGAGAAATGTGGGATTCACATATAAATCAAGTATAAAAATCAAACGAATAATCATATCTCACTTGATTGTTTATAGTTCATGATGCGTGATCAAAACCAAAAGTTTCTGTGATACGACTGCCCTTGAACTGTTCACCATGTAAGAACTTATTCACTATGTAAGAACTTGTTCATCATGTAAGAACTTGTTCGTTATGCTTCAGAAGATTGGAGACTGTTGAGAATTAGGCTTGGGGTTGATTAATGATTGTGCATTGAGTCCCCTATACAGAATTTTATTGTTGTTAACAACCATTTGATCAATAAATATGAGAGATGATGCCCTCTCAAAAAAAAAAAAAAGAATGGCAGGCACTCACATATTCACTACTTTAATGAATGGAAAAGAGACCATAGTAAAGATAAATTTTCCCCAGAACAGTTCCCCACACTCACAACTAATTTCTCTTCTACTTTTTTTCCATCTGCAGACATGGTTTTACATATTTTTGTAAACTATAAATGCTGCATACACAGAATTTTGCATTCTGTATATTTTCACTTAATGTAATATCATAATACAGTCATATTTATACCCAGTCTTCCTAGTGAACAGCTGTGTGCATAACAGCCCATTGTGTGCTATACCACAGAATGTTTAACCATCCCCTCACTGCTGGACATCTTTTTTAATCTATATTACAGATACTGCAAATAAATTTTGCAAACAAATGCAAATAAATCTTCATACATTTTGTCTTTCTTTTCTACTGAATGATTGTCTTAGGATAAGCTCCCTTAGAAGGAAGGACTGAGTCAAAGGGTATCTATAGTCCCCACATTATAGATGAGGAGAGGAGGACCAGGAGCATGCAGGCATGATCCACACTCATGGGTACTCAATAAACGCCTGTGGGATGAAGCAAAGTGGCCGCAGTTTGCCCCAGCAAGCGCGCTGCCACCCACCCACACGGTCAGAAACAGGACTTGCTCCCGAGTGTACTTTCAGTAAGTCAGCAATAAGGCTTTTGGTAGCAGGTCAGTGAGGATACCAGCTCCAAACTCCATTTTTTAATAAGAAATGAGGGCTGAGTTTCAAAATCCCTGTAGGATTCCATAGGATGGAGCCAGGGCCCACTGAAGAGCCCACGGCCCTGGTACCCTCTCACAATCTGTTCTCATCACTCTCTCCAGGCTCAGGGTCACATGCATGCAGGTGGCACCTGAGAGCTGGGCTCCTTAAGTATCTCACCCAGGCCCCCGGCCCTCCAGGCCCCCGGCCCTCCAGCCCAGGCTCCCTTCCTTGGGCCTCAGCTTCCCAGGTAAATGCCCGTGGCCTCCCTCTCCACCCTCCCAGGCCTTTACTCTTCTACATAGCCCCTTCTCTGCAAAGCTGTCCTGACCTCTCATTTAAAATTATCCACTCCTCACCTGGGTGCTCTTCCTTGCTTTCATAGTTTTTCCATAGCAATTCATCACTCAACAAATAACATATTTTACTTATTCACTTATTTATTGTCTGAACATCTCCCAACACCAAAAACAAAAAGCCGACATTTTTGTCCATTTTGGTCACTGTTATTTCCCCAAGTTTAAAATAATGCCCAGCCCACAGTGGGTGCCCAACCCATTAATTAAATACTTGTTGAAAAAACAAATAATGATATAATATAAAAAGATTCTTACTCCGTGCCAGGCATTGTGCCTAGCAGGGTTCATCCCACTTACTGGGAACAGCAATCCTAATATAATCCCTGTTTTACAGATGATGGATTTTACTGTTGCTCAGACAGGTTAAGCAACTTGTCCAAAGACACACAGCTAACCAGGAAAGGAGTACGGTCTGAACCCAAGTTATCGAGTGCCAGAATCTGTGCTTGTTCCTACTACAGGGTGCTGCTCACCATCCTGGCCTTTCATCCAAATACAGGAGCAGTCTCTGCAAATATGGCAGAACTTTCCAGGACAAGGCCAAGAACCCACCCAGTGATCAAAATGGGGAAGAAGAGGCAGGAGCGGCATGCCTAGGTGGCAGACACCAGGAGTCCGCTCCTGCCCCACTTCCCCAGGGCAACAGCAAGTCTGCCTTGTGGAACACAGGTCCAGCCTAGTTTGGCAGCCCTGAGTGACAGGGGCCAGTTTGCTGTTTGACAAGTGAGACTGGGGCTTTGACAAGCAGGGTGCTAAGAAAACAAATCCTGCCAGACCAGGAAACTGCTTAAACCAAATACGACCAGAAAGGAAGTTTAGTTTAAGCTGTTAGATGCCTGAGACAAGGTCTGGTCATTTGAGGCCACCTAAGTCTTTTTGTAAGAATAGTCAGAAGCCCCCTCTGGCTTAGGGGCCGAGGTGAGGGAGGGCGCAAAATGAACTGGTGCAAATGGACCAATTTCCATTAGCCACATGGCAAATCATAGCACACATGGCTGTCTGCACACAGGTATCAGTGAGTAAACGACGTCTTTGGCTTTTGGTTCCTTTTTTCTTTCTTTCTTTTTTAACTACTTCCTAAAACTTTCAAAAAAGACTGGCCCAGCGCTTTGTCTCTAAGGCTCACCTCTCCTCATAAACCACCAGGCCAACCACACAGAAAAAGTTTCCTGTCCCCTGAAAAAAGAAGTTTCCATTCGCTGATGGATTCTTCCTTGCTCTGTCTGTCCCTTGGCCAGGGTGAATCAGGGCCACTGAGGGGACATTTCCCACGGCCTGGTCACCTTCTTTCTCCTAAGATACGCCACCAACATTTAAAATACAACTGTGCCTGCAAGTTGTCCCCACCAGGCCCAAGAGCTACCGACTACGTTTCCTTCCTAACCAGAGCTCTTCGAAACAGAAAGTTCTTTGAGATGGAACCAGATGAGAGCCTTTGCACTGAAGCCCCTCCTCCACCCCAAACACAAGGATGCTTTCTCCCCATCTTCCTTCTCAAACAGGAGCCACCCCACCCCTTGCTCTGCTTCCTTTCTTCTGCAAATGGTCACCTGCTAATCCGACTCCAATACTCTGGTCATCTCGCCCTGTTTACAACTTTTAAGTAACCCCATTCAAATGGGGTGGGAAAGAGGAGATTTTCAAACCCTTTCCCACCCGGCATTATTTCTTCCAAAATACCGAACGTTCCCAAAGCCCTTTCTGACAAGACCTCTGCTCTGGACAAGACCCAGGGTCAAGCAGATTTCTGAAGAGTACAATGAAATGATCACAAATGTGAATTCAGATAATTCTTTATTTGAACTCCAGCTCCAACTACTGTGTGCCTTTGCTCCTTATTTCCTCACCCACAAAGGGGATGATAAAGTTATCACTCCTGAGGAGTTCACTGACAGAACACCTGTAAAAAGCCTGATTTGTTAAAACAGGGTGAGTCTATTTCAGGTTAGCTGTAACTGAGGGAGGAGGATGAGGGGAGCACAAGTTATTAGATTCTTAGGATCTGGCCTTTTCTTCCCATTTGGCAATGAGCTCACATACCAAAAACCCAGGCGGCTGGTTAACTCTAGCCAAAGCTGGCCCCCAATTCATGGTATCAGAGCACCCTATAGCTTATGAGTCATCTAGTCCCCTTCAAACAAAATGGCAGCCAACACCTTCCACCAGCCCGTTTCCTGGCACTGCTGCAGGGTCACAGCTCACTGTGTGAATGCATTCTAGGCTCTCCCAAAGTCGAGTATCTTCATGCATCTACTCAGGCCTCACAACCCCTCTCTGTGCTCACCCTGAGGGGAGAAAATATTGAAAAGCACAGTGTTCCCGAGACTGTGTTTCCAAAAAGACTCACAAATGAGAGTCCCTAGTCAAGGAAGGCTGAGGCGGGGCAGAGCAGCTCTGTAAGAAGGGGGTTTCCCATGTCAATTCTCAGCTTGTTTCCCGTAAGTGGTGCCTTGACACTCATACCTGGTACTGGTACCAGCAGCCGTACATCCGAGCTGGCAACCTCAGCTCTCAGGGTCCCTTACCTGGCAGAGGCCCAGGGTCCTCCTGCCCGGTAGGCTGAGACTGCCAGGCCTTAGAGCAGGGAACTGAGTTTCAGATAACACGGTGAAGGCCAACAGCACAGAACACAGCTTGGTTCAAATCAAGAAACACTTCCCGAGTCCCTGCGCACCTCAGGATGTAGAGATGAGTCAGCGGGGCAGCAAGACGGGCCTTCATTCACACTTCACCAGTACCTTCTACTGATTTACTCATCTACAGACTCCCCCACACAAGCTGACTTATCCCAGAATCGTGCCTGGCACATAAGTAGGGGAGCAACAGCTATTTGTTGAATTAGTGCATTAATTTCTTACCCAAGGATTTAAGGAAATTTAGAAATTTAGGGAAACAAGCCCCTGCCTAACTCCCTGACCTCAAGGCCAACCCCAGTCCTCACCACCACTCCCCACCAACCTCCAGACATGCCGACCTCCTTACCAGTCCTTAGACACCAAGCTCATGGCTGCCTCAGTGCTCTTATACATGCTGGTCACTCTACCTGGAATGCTCTTCACCCAGGTTTCCACAAGGCTGCTGCCTTCTCACTGGTCAAGACTCAGATGAAACATCCCCTTCTCTCAGAAGGAAGCCTTTCCTGGCCACCCAATCTAAAGTAGCAACCTTCTCCCCACCCCCATCATTCCGACCCATTTCTAGTTTTCTTTTTCTCAGGCTACTTTTCTCTGTCTGTTGGCTTGTTTTTTATCTTTTTCTTTCCATTAAAGGAACCACTCTGTCTTTTTCATTGCCCTTTTCCTAGTACCTGAAATAGTGCCTGGCACACAGGAGATGCTCAATAAATAGTCATTGAATAAATGGACAGAGGAGAGAAATAAATAGCAAATTCAAGATGGGGAATGATTTGAACACATTAAATAGCTTACAATTTTATCTGTCAATTATACTTGTTCAAAAAAAAGAAAGATGAAAAATAATTTAGTAAGTCCCCCCGCATCCCCTCCCAAAAAAAAGGTCGGGGGAGAAGAAGAAAGGCACAGAGGTCAAAGAAGATTGAAAAGAAATATGAGATATTCATCTGGGTGTACATTTTTTTAAATGGCTATCATTCAAAAAGCATAAAATGGAGAACAGCTTAGCAACTCCCATCACAAAAAATATCCCCGCTCTTTGACCCAGGAGTTCCATTCCTGGGAATTATCCCAAGGAAATGAACTCAGAATAGGAACAAAAATAAAGAGATCCCTATACAAAGATGATTACAGTCACGCTGTTTATAACAGCAGAAATCTGGAAACAACCGAAATGTCCAATAACAGGAGAAATGCTTTGGCAAATTACAACATATCCATGGCATGGAATATCATGCAGCAATTAAAATTACCAAAAGGGAAGACAATAGGGAAACACAGGAAAGCATTTGAGAATAATGCTGGGAGGGGTTTAAAAAACACTGAATACCTTCCAAGTACCAGACACTGTCCAACACATCTTCTGTATCTCAGCAGCTCCTCACCAGAATCTAAAATAAACCTATTCTTTAATAAAAATAAAAACAAACCTATTCTTATCCCCTTTTTCACTAACAAGAAAACAGGTTCAGAACTTGCCCCCAGTCCCAGAGCTGGCAAAGAATAGAGCCCGGATGTGAACATGGCCTTCTCCCGGCAGAGCCCTGCACACCCGGAGTCCTCACTGCGCCCCTCAATGTCCTACTTAGTGCTTGAGACCGTCCTTCCCTGTAACGACACCACGATCATGTTCAGGAGGCCAGAACTCAGAGATGTGAAGCAGCTAGTCAACAGTGACACAGCACCTGAGAAACACTAGCAAGAACACAGCAAAAAGCAAAGCAAACCAAAAACAAGAAAGCAAACAGCGTCTGTTGGGGATAAGAGACCACGGTGAGAAGAAATGAGAGGGCTCAGCAAGACCAGGCCGTGGGAAGGACTGCGCAGAGCCGTGAGGGAGGAACCATGAGAAGCAAGGCGGCCCCTCAGCGGGTGCTGGACCCCATTTCCCAACCGGGACACCGAGATGAGGGTTTGCTAGACACCTGCCTATTCTAGGCTCTTCTCCCAGGGCCCGTGCGCAGTGGCACTCAACAAATGTCGTTTAAAATACACACGTGTCCTGATGCATGGACAGAGCAAGAGAAAAGGTAGAGGAAGAGATCCTAGAGCTGGGAGAAGAGTGGACTGGAAGCAGGGACCGTCATGAGGCATCTCTGCAGGGTCTGGTGGCCCGCCTCCTGTTAAAGCCACTCACGTCAGTCTCGGGCAGGGCTGTGGGAATAAGGAAGGGGATGTGCCATTCTTGACTCCAACAATGGAGAGCAGGTTTCAGATGCAGCAGGAGATTGGCTTAGATAGTGGGGTTGCTTCCCCGCTCTCTAAAGGCTGCCATGCGGCAGACAAGCTTCAGGGGAAAACTGCAGAGGTCATTTCAAGGAAAAGGTATAGAGATTCCTGGAGGCAGAGGGCTGGACTAGAAGACCTCCGGGGTCACTCTGTTTCCTTAAGGCTGACCACGTGGTGCCACCATTGTCAAGACCAGGTTGGTGTGTAAATGCCATAAGCGACCGAGGACTGGCCAGAGCTGGTTATTGCTGAAACTGGGGGAACACTACATGGGGGTTCATCATACCATTTTCTCTATTTTTGTTTATGTTTGAACATTTCCATGAAAGAGTTTTTAAAAATGTGAACTCAGATGTAGACATTTCACATAAAAATCACCAGGGCCTGACCAGGCTTTGGGGCTGCCCTCCTGACCCCAGACAAAGGCCATCAAAGCCTTAAGTAATTATCCTTTGCTAACAGATTTTCCAGCTGGAAGGGAGAGGCATTTGCAAATGCAAGTCAGGCAGTACAGGCAGGTAATTAAGACTGTCACAGCTTGGTCTCTCCTCAGCTGTGTGTCTCTGCACAAGTCACTTAACCTCTCTGTGCCTCAGTTCCTTCACCTGTAAAATGGGAATAACAACAGGACCTTCCTGACAAAGTTGCTGTGAGGAGTAAAATGCCACATTAAACTCTTAACAAGGGGGGTAGGCGTGGAGTAAGCTCTAAATAAAAGTAAATGTCAGATATTATGAAACATCCATTTTGCAACATACACAGGTATTCATTTTGGAAACCACAACATTCGGTCAGTTACCTGGAGAAAGTGAGAAGGGGTGAAACTAGCACTGTGTTTCTGAGACCTCAGGCAGTGGTGTGGGAGCCACCGGTCCATTGTACCTAGAGTGGCCCCAGCCAGCCCAGGCCGCATTGGCCAAGGGGCTAGAGAGAGCTCAGCTCCTCTTTTCAAAAAGCCAGAACCAGAAGCAGGAAGCTGCTTCCTTTCCTTTCCATTCTGAGCCAGCGTTTCCTTTTTTGTTTTAAAAAGCATTCCTTGTCTGCAGCCCAGCCCTTCCCCTGCCCTCAGCAGCCTGACGCTCAAACACACCCACAGCCATCTGCATTTCTCTGGGACTGTTCCTGCTCACCAGCGGGGTCATGAGGTTCCTATAGACCCTGAGTGAGCATGCCCTTGGCACCAGCCTAACTAGCACCCAGGGCCAAGAGGAGGCAAGATGCAAGGACTCCAGGCACACAAACCTCTCCAGGCATGTTCAACTCCTCTTGCTGGAAGGATTAAGTGAAATCTGTCTTTAAATGCTAGTGTGGTGCCCAGAACACACACTATCTCCCTTTGCAAAGCACCTCCCTTAGCAAAAGGTAACCTCACATGGCTTGCTTAGTCTATGGTATCACTAGCTTCCCCTCAACCCACTTGATCTTAACTGGAACTCCATGTGTGACCTCAGTATCATAAAAACATAAAACATAAAACAGCAGTAGCTGAAACTAAGCCTACAATTTGTCTCTTTCCCTGTTCATGGCTTAAGGCAGTATTTCTTCAGCTGTGTTCAGTAGAATAAAGATCCCTGGACAAACAAGTTTGGGAACCCTTGTTGCAGGACTTCTCGGAGTCTTTAAATCATTAATCTTCATCATCAGGAATGTCCAGGAGGGAGATGGCTGATGGGGCACATTCCCAATGATCTGAAGCCCTCTTCCAACACGAGCACCTGGCAGAATATAGTATGGGAAAGGCTGTGTTAAGCCCTTTCGGGAGTCCCAGGCAGGGGTGAGGGGATCCTCAAGAGAGTACCCAATGACTGAGAATGCTAAGGTCACTTGTTAAATATGACTTGTAATTTTATTTCCAGCTAGCAAAACTGCACCATGAGCAAAGCTGGTCCTGCTTATCCATATCAAACCCAAACCCAAAATAATTGGCTAAATTGGGACTGAAAACCTCCAGGTGCCATTCCAAAGAATGCCTACCATTCTAAAAGCAGCTTATCTCATTAGATTTGCAGAAAGCAAAACCTTTATGATCAATAGGCTGCAGATTCAAGTGTATAGTTGATGCTCTGTGTGAAAAGTTTCCTCGGCATAGCTGGTCTATTCTATACACTGCATTATGCTTTCTTTCCCTTTTTTTTTTTTAAATTTTAAACACAAGTCTTAATTAACTCTTGCAATTATTCTGAGGGTGGAAAAATGAAAGAGGAAGGGGGACAAATGGCAAGCAAACAGGATGACTTCAGCTCCATTATTTTGAAAAGCAATCCACTCAGTTAAAACACACTGCTGCCCACCAAGACCAGGATAATAGAGAAATACAAATGTAAATAAACATATAGGTTTTATATGTGGTGGCAGTTGAATTGAGACTTTTCTTCAATGCAGATGAAAAACACTCATGCCTGGGAACAAATGACAAAGCATTTTTCGATCCCAACATCTGTCCCCAGAATATATCCTTGCATCTCCACCCGGGGTCTAGAATGGGGGAGAAAGGCCAAGGTGAACACAAAGACACTGGATTAAAAGGTGGTATCTTCTAGAAGTGATCATAAACCATTTATAACATTATCTTCACTTTAAAACCAACAATGTATGGAGATATAGAATGCACAATCTGCACAAATTTAAGACAGACACTAGGTCCTATAGGAATAAATGTTTATACACCTAAGTCCCAGGGGATCTTTCAATGGAAGGATGAGAAACTCTTAGAAGTACACAGTCAGGTTCAAAGACTCAGACAGTCCATTGAGGCTGGGCCAGTACATTGAGTATGCTGGCTTTCAAAAAAGGCCCCTCAAACACAACACCTCAGACTGCTCCCCAGGAATCTCTCCAGTCCCCAGGGTCCCCAAGACATTGAGATGGGGCTGAGAATTCAAATCCATTTGCTTCCTCTGCAGGGAACTCCTTGAGGCCAAGGCCCCCACTATCATAGGAAGGTGATCGGCAGGCTGCTGCTTGCCGTCAGCCAAGGTGGTGGAATGTCTCACTCTAGGGCAGGAGCCCCCACGTCTGACTCCTAGCTGAGTGCTCCTGTCCCTTCTCCATCCTTTAAGTCATTCTCTAATGAGGGTTCCTGGCAAGTCACTTCCCCATTTGGACCTTCACCTTCCTCACCTGCAAGATGAGAGGGGTGGGCCAGATGAAACCCCAAAAATCTTCTGAAGCCCTCTTACCCTACGAATCTAGGACTCAGCCCCAGAGCCAAGGCACCTAAATAGCTCTCTGATTATTATTTTCAGTTGGTGAAGAAAACAAGTCTACTGTTCAGTGAGGAGCCTTTCATGAGCTTCGCCGCAGATGAAGTGAAGACCTAAACTGTATGGCTATGCACTGCCTCCTGTGTCTTAGAGCAAAGGAAGGTCCCTCTTCTAGTGGTTGGCCTAGGAGACCCCTACTTTGCATCAGGCAACCACAAAACTAGAACCCATAATCCTTAACACAGAACTCAGAACGTCTGCCACAAGCAACCGTAAAACTAGAACCCATAATTCATGACACCTAACCGAGAACACAGGGAACATGACCTGCCTCCAGGTTGTACTCTTTGCCTTCAAGGTGGATACAGATGCAATGGCAAAGGGGTAAATGCACAAAGGATGCCATTTTATGAATCCTGGCATTATTGCTAGGGATGGGGCAATATATTATGTCCTGAAGATTTTAAAGAATAGGATTGATATTACACGTGTTCCTACCCAGCAAATTCCACTTCTAGGAAGAGACTCATTGCAGTATGGTTTATGACAGCAGGACTTGAAACAGCTGAATGGCCAACATGGGAGGACTGGCCGGGTGAACTGATGGTATGACCACACAGCACAGCCACTAACAATGATGATGAATATCTACATGTACAGACGTAGACAGAAGACTTGTAAGGCAATGTACACGGTATGCTCCACAAAGAAATATGTGTACATTTGCATGCATATGCAGAGGATAAAAACACTATAGGAATATATAGCAAAACGTTAATGAGGATTAACTCCGAGAGGTGGCATTGTGGGTGATTTTTCAATTTTGTTCATCTGTCTCCTTTTTATAGTGAACATAGGTCATTATGAGTATTTTAAAAATACTTTTATAAAAGTAGAAAGTTAATGAATATATTTATTATAAGAAGAGTTATTCAGAAAGAATAAGGTAGGTATCCATTTAAAAAATTATGAGTAAGTTGATCTCTAGGCAGCTTCTCATTTCTCAGAATGGCACCAACACAGAGCTGGTTGCATCAGTTTGCTGGCAGAGACCTGTCTTTGAGGATGTGCTGGGCTGTACTTGAGGGAAGCAGCCCCAGGCCTGAGCTCAGAGGCTGCACAGCCTGGGGTGGCCACCAGTAGGCCCAGTCATCTGGAACTGAGCCCCCACATGCCCCTGGACCAGCCCTTTTTGTTTACTGGCCACTACCTGGGGCTCAGCAGCCATGACCCGGACTGGAAACCTCCCACCACAGTTGCTAGAGGCAGTTGCAAAGTTCAGAACCTAGGCTCTCAACCCAGTCAAGACAGGTTCAAGCATCTACTCAGCCTCTTAATCCCTCTGAGCCACAATATCCTTACCTGCAAAGTGGGCATAAAACCTCAGGAGGTCCTTGTGAGCATTAAATGGGTCCACATATGCCCAGGGCCTAGCAGAGTATTCTGCACAGAACAGGTGGCCAAGAATGTTATTCGTCCATGTCTGCCCTCACTATGCTCGAACGTCATCCCCACAACCTCCAAGGCACCTACACAGCTTTCCCTTTGAACTGAATGTAAAAAAAGACTCCAATCAGCCAATTCTGAAAGGACGTCTTTTCTAGAAAGCCCAGCTTACAGAGACCTGGCCGCAGGCTGCTACTTCCCTCCCACTGCAGAAGCTGCCACCGAGGACCAGGGCCTTTGCAGTCCCTCTCCAGACCACAGCCAACAGGCGGTCCAGAATACTTGTGGGGGGAATGCAGCTTTCCTGGGTTTTGAGCCAACCCACAGGGGACGGAGGCCATTCCCATCCCTGCCCCCAGGCAGCAGTCCAGCAGCCCCCTGGCATTTACACTAACCCGGGCTGCAGGTGTGTGAAGGCCTCCCTGCAACACTGCCCAGCCTGCCCCAGCCTCAGGAATCTGCAGGTCCCCTTCCAGGCTGCCTCCAGGGAGCACTGGTGGTGAGTTTCACCAGGGAAAAAGTTGTCTAGGTGAAAGCAGACACTAAAGGGGACAGTGACCCATCTCTGCAGCCCTTTAGGGTGGCTGGGAGGTGAAACCCTCCGGCAGGAGGTTAAAACTATGGTGGGGCAGCAGAAGAGAGAAATGCCACCCTCTGAGGCCATGGCTGGGTGGGGAAAGGGAAACCAAGTTTCACTCTCAGTTCTGCCAGAGACGTATGACTCGGGACAAGTCACCACCAAGACGCTGGGAATATTTCCCATAAAACTAAGAGGTTAGAGTAGCCAACCCTTCGGTCATATTCCCAATTCCTAAGCACTCAGCAGGCCGTGTTCCTGGAGTCACTCCTGTTCACCCACCTGGCTCCCCATTAGACAGAAAGTGTCCGCAAAGACCAGGAGCACATCCTACCTACCTCTGAGTCCCCGCCAGTGTGGCTGCAGCTAGAAGCACAGCAGGCAAGCCAGTTATAACTGAAGACTTACCGAGTGAAGACATACCCATGCAAGCACCAAGCACCCGGTCTGCGAGGACATATGGCACCCCCTCCCTTCCCAGCACTTCCACTATCCAGATAGGGGGCCGGGAGAGGGGACCCCAAGGAGACCTCACGTCCTCCACACAGCAGAGCTCTGACCTGCCACAGATAAGCCGGGTGAAGGGCAAGCCCCCCTGATCTTCCATAGCAGCAGGCCCTCCCCCAGTTGCCTCCTGGCTCCAGGGCAACTCCTCAGGAAAGTGGCCAGAGTACAGAGACTGTGCCGGCCACAGCTCTGGAGTGGACCGTCCCATCAAGGCCTGTGCACTAGGTCCTCTGGGGACCCCTTGCTCAAGGTCAGTTTGCTTAGAAGGGATTTCTCTCTCTAAGAGCACAGGATAGGAAGACTTGGTGTGGCACGGCCTATTCTGGAAAGTACTTGTAGGCTGGCAGGAAAGTTACAATATCCACTAAACATGAACCTTCATGAGGCACCACTGTCTACCCAGCACCCAGCACAGACTCAGCCTACAGATGATGAAGAAATAAAGAAATGAACTGGCATGGAGCTCCAGGCCCAGCTGTGAGGCCAACCAGGGGTCCCTGTGTGAGCACATCTAGGGAATGAGAACATTCTGTCTTGCCTCAGTGGAGTTCAGACCCATAGGAGGGTCTGATGGAGACAGGGCACCAGATTTTGCTAGGATGAAACAGACTCACAATTTCTGGTTACAGATTTAGTTAGACTCTGGGTTCAGATTTTCTTTCCATCCCTTCCCATGCAGAGAAAAAAATGTGTGTGATGAAGGCTGGTTAATTTCTAGAAAAATCTTAGGAGACTGAGAAGGGTCCAGCACAGGTTGGCAGCTAGGAGGCAAACATTAAACCTTGGCTCCTCCCACTCTTTTGGACCCAAACTGGACCACTGTACAGAGAACAGTCACCACAGGGCAGACAGACACGCACACCATCACAACCTGCCATCCCGGGCACCAGCAGCTGGGCCCAGGTCAGGGACTTCCAGGGGCATCTCATGTGCTGACTCTCCCACTAACTGCTGATTCAAGGAGGGCCAGAGTGGGCTGGGGTTCCCAAGATTCTGGGAGACGTCTGGTGAGGTTACATAAGCCTGTCCTCTGGTCGTCCCCTTCTTCAAAAGCCAGGAATCCAATGTTGTAAGCACGGTCTCTCGGGGCCCTGGCTTGGTATGTGAGAGGAGCCTGCAGAATAGGACGGAAAGTCAGAATGGACATCATCACTGCCCTGTCTGACCTCACCACATGCTGCTGGGATTGTCTGCTGGCCTGAGTCACCCACCTCTAGGAGATAAAAGCCAGCTATGTGAAGGTACCGTCCCCTAAAGGTGGCCTGTGGCATGAATGCCACTGGACCCTCACTAAGGAAAAGTTTATAAGCAAATCTTTTAGTATAGTAGTAAGACATGGACTTACAGACTCCACAACAACATTGCAGGGCTATACAGTCTCATCCCCATTTTACAGATTGGGAAGCTTGAGAATCAAAAGTCATGGGACTTGCCCTAAGTCACACAGACAGACTGCAGACCCAAATTCAAAGTTGTGGGCTTTCCGTCTGCCACACTGTCATCAGGATTCTTTGAGTAATAAATACACTTCCCCCATAAGTTATCAGTTTGGTCAATCTGGATTTTAACACCATTCTTAAAAAGAGACATGTATAACAAAAATTTGATTCAACCCAACTGAGACCCCTTCAACGAACCATAGAATTTGCAGCTGCAGGAGCCTGTAACGATCACTCCAATCTTCCTGTTCAGGTTAGGAGGCTGAGGCCTATAGGATGAAGTGATTCATCTACACTAGCTAATGGCAGCCCCAGGGAACTAGCTCCAGAGGTCTAAATTCTCATCCCCAAACACAACCCAGACCCTGCCTTTCCAGGGAGTGGGGTGGACCCAAATCCACATCACACTTCAGAGGCAGAGAGCAGGGTACTGGCTCCTGTTTACACTGCAAATCCCCTTTGGACCTTCAGTTGGGTTTCCAGCTGCCAGAGACAAACATCCAATAAACTCAGAAGGGAGGCCACTGAATAAACCCAAGTCAGAGACCTAAACAGCTAGATGCTTTGTGGTGTCACGATATCATACCTTGGTCAGAATAAGTCACTTTGGAAGTCAGGACACCTAGAGGGTAAAGCCATTTCCAGCAAACGAACAACAAACGGTTCTCCTATATCCATCGTGCAAACCGGGAGCACTTCAGAGTGACATGGGGACAATTCGAGCACAGAGAATGTTCTCTCATCCCGATGACACAGCAGCCCAACCAGACACTTGCTGGACAACGACCCCTCCTTCTGGAACTAAGCCACACAGGCCCCCTATTGTATCGGTTTAAAAACTGAACCTTGCTGGGCAAACACTCTCAGCTGTGTTCAATAAACCAGTGTCACTCACCACTTAGAAAACAGCAGCATGCATGCAGAAGGGACAGCTGTGGGGGGGGGTTGTTAGTTGGTTTGCTTTTTATGCAAAGCCTGGTCAGAACTGCTATAGCAACTGTAACAAAAATAATAACAGCCAGCACTGATTGGATGCTTCCAATGTCCCTGAGTTTGCAGCTTTTAAGAAAAGAAAACTGAAGGAGAGAAGTCACCCCCAAAACATTTGGATCAGAGATTCAGGCTTGTGGTGTGCATGGAAGAGGGAGGATTGGGTCACATAATTACTACAAATCACTGGCTGGCCCTATGACAGCTGGCAGAGGCAATTAGCAATTTGGGGGGCAGGGCAATGAGAAAATAAGGTTCTAATGAAACAAAACATCCCCAGATCTGCAGAAGGCCAGATGTGACAATGGAAGGTGGAAAGACGCCCCCTTCCTCAAGACTGAGCAGCTATCCCCTGGCCCCTGGAATTTCACAGCCTTCCCCAGTCTCTGGACAAAAGCAAGTTGGGAAGGCACTAGTTTCCCTCCACTGTGTTTGGGGAGTGGGAGACGCCCCCTTCTGAGAACACAACAACCGTTTTGCTGGTTGCTCCAGGTCCTTTTAATACTGCACTTCCCGGCTATAATTTGAGAGAAGAGGGCCTGTGGCGTATCTTGCTTCACACTACAGGCTGTCTCCACCAGAACCCCTTAAATAGTGTCATCTTCCCACCAAAGGCTTTGGTTCCCCAGCATATTCCTTCCTAAACCAAATCCAAGGTTTGGGGAGGAATGGGGGGAATCGGTGGGAAATTACATTTTCGGCAGTGAACTGCTGTGGCGGTGCCAAAGGAAAGCACCAAATGCCTGAACAGCAAAAACGCAGTTTCAGCAAATGCTTTTTGAAAAGCGGCAGACAACCTGGAGGAGAGGAAAGGAAGGGACAAGACGGAGCCTGCGGACTGAGGGCAAGGCAGCGGGCGGTGGGCCCGTGCTCACCCTTCGGGGGAACCTGCCCCCACCCCCGCCACGGCATCCCGGCCCAAGGCTGCTCGGCTCAGTCACACAGGGACAAGTCCAGCGCGTGACTCGGTGGGAGAATGAGTCCTGTGGCCCCGCAAACTGGAGATGAGGTGGGGGCGGAGGTGGGGAGGCAGGCGACGTCCGTGCGAGCCCACCCAGCCCACGGGCTCCTCGGTGCTCCATCTCGTTCCCACTCCACCCCTCCCCGCAAATCCCGCCCAAGGTGAGGGGCTGGTCCTGGGTCCTCAAGCTGCCGCAGCAGCCAGAAGAAAGGAGAGGAAGCCTCAAAGGGAGCGACCCCGGCTCAAGGATGCATCTGGGAAACAGTGACTGAGGTAGCGTGGAAGATGCTGGGGACTGCTTCCTGGGCCGCCGACCTCTGTGTCCTAGCGCCCAGCGCGGGTTCCGACGCCCTGGCGCCGCGGCCCCCTTACCTCCAGGGTCCGGATCTCCTGCTGGGTGAGGTCGTTGGACACGGCACACTTGGTGCGCAGCCCGCGCAGGCTGCCGATGGAGATGTCAATGAGCTTCTGGAGCTGCCCGCACTGCTGCAGCGCCCGGCTGGCCGCGGCCCCGGCGCCCCCATCCGAGGCCGCCGCGGCCCTCCTTCTTCTCTCCCATCGCCGCCGCGCGCAGCGCCGCTCTATCCATGCCTCGGCATCGGGACCGCGGGGTGGCTGAGGCGGGGAGCCCGCGGGCGCCTCAGAAGGGAATCCGCTAGCCCGCAGAGCCGGGCGAGGAGCGCCCCTCGGCGCTACAGGAGCAGGGGCGCGAGGAGAGCCGGCCGCCGAGCCCGCAGCTCTCTCACGCCCAGCAGCGGCGGCAAAGCGAAAGCCGCGGCGACCCGACGGCTGCGGCTCCCGGAGCCTTTAAGCGGCGGCGGGGGCCGGGCCACGGCAGCTGGGCATGCTGGGACTTGTAGTCCTCTCCGAGCACCTGCCGCTCTTCCCGCGCCCTCGCGGCTCCGCCCTCGCCTAGTGGTTCCGGCCTTCCTCTTGGTAGCTGGCTGGGCGGGAGCGCCCCGCCTCCGCGCCCCCGGAGTGGCTGCTCCGCGCCGGCTCCTACCCCGGGCGCCCAGAGTCTACGGAGCCTCTTCTCCTGGCCCCTCCTCCCAGCTGTCCTCCTCCAGCCTGGGGCTCACCGATCCCCGGCTGGGGTGGGGCAAGGGGCGGTCGGTGGACCCCTGACCGGAGGAGGGGTGCATCTTGCAACTCTTCAATTCAACCCTGAAAGATGGGGACGGTGGAGGTTCTAGAATTTCTGTGTGGGTTTAGGGGCCGCCATCTAGTGGGAAGGGGCCTAAAGTACTTGTCCTGAGCTGTTTCTCGAAGCACTGGACTCTAGATTGCCTACGTCAAAGGGAACGCTCAGGCTTGGAGAAAACCTCAGGCCTTACTTCTGAATCCTATATTCCCACCTAATAAGTGCCCCATCCTCCACTATCCCAGTCCAGAAGGCCAGCCCGGATGCTCGGGCAGCACACTGATTTGTCATGCTCTCGGGAGCGCTGGGAGCAGACAGCCTGGGTTCAATTCATACTCTACCACTGCCTAACTGTGTGACTTTGGGCAAAGTTAGCTCACCTCTGAGTGTCTTGAGGTTCCTCATCAGTAAAAATGGGGTGATAATAGTACCTATCTCATAGGGTTCATAGGAAGAATGAGTTAATGTACATACAGCACCTAGACTGATTACTGGCACGTGTAGTCTCTGGAAAAATGTTAGCAGTATCCAGCCTCAGAGCTATTGAGTGTGGCCCCAGACCCTGCAGAGAGCATGGGTGCCTCCTAACTCAGCATTCAAACCCCAACCCATCCCCTTCTTCCCCTCTCATCTCCTATGTGTTCACATGTGCTCTATTATCCAGCTAAACTGAAAAGCCAAGACTCTGATCACAGGTCCCACACATCCACACCTCCAATGTCTGTCAACCAGAAGAAACACCTCTCCTCTGACTTTTCTCTTAAGCTCCTTGGCTGCAGAAGTGGCTGGCTAATTTGCCTTTTATTCTCTTCACAGAGCTAAATACGGTGGCTGGCACACAGGGGGGCTCCCTGTAGTTGTGCAACCCATTTCATGAGTTTTTAGGCAGGTCTTGGCTGAGTTTCTCCTATCTTTCTGGCCAGCTCAGGCCTAG
Source organism: Manis pentadactyla (assembly GCF_030020395.1). Taxonomy (NCBI): domain Eukaryota; kingdom Metazoa; phylum Chordata; class Mammalia; order Pholidota; family Manidae; genus Manis; species Manis pentadactyla. Next base: position 143,475,608 of record NC_080022.1, read on the forward strand.
GCACTTTAGCAGTCTCTGTCTCTCTCAAAATACACTTTTGTTGTTATTTGGAAAATGAGAATTGAACAGGAGGTATGGTCCAAGCATTATTATCCTGTCTGAATGCCACATACAGGGTGGCAGTACTGGGTGGCAGTTTATATTACACCTTCTTTTAATGTCATTTGAAATTTCACAGTATACTAAATATCCGGTCTAAAAAGCAAACCTATGATAACTTTAAAATGTGTTTTTGCAAACTAAGCTCTCATCTGGAGATTTTCTGAAACCCTGGGGGCTTCCTCCCCCACTCCTGACCCTTCCCACTATGAATCACGAATCACAGATCAAGTCCTTAGTTTATAAGAGGATGCCCCACACTGTGTGGATGAAGCCCCCAACCCTGACTTGCCTTAACCCCACCCCACCCCCTTGCAGCAGGGTAATTACTACTCTGAAAGACAAACTGTAACAGTGGTTCTCAGACTTGAATGTATATCAGAATCTTCTGGAGGGCTTGCTGATACACAGAGTGATGGACCTCAGCATTTCTGCTCAGTAGGCTGAGGATGGGGCTGGAGAATTTCATCTCTAACAAGTTCTCAGGTAATGCTGATGTTGCTGATCCTCACTTGCAGGATAGAGGTTATGTGTTGTGAGGATGCACAAAGATAATCATGCAGAGTGATGGCCCCGAATAAGGATTCACCATATTTTTATTTATTTGATAAATACTTACTCTGTGCAGGCAGTGCTCCCTGAAGACCTCGTTTGAGCTCTGGAGCCAGTCATGCCTGAACTGCCCTTGGACTTCCCAGGTACATGTTAACTAATTCTCTTTTTGACTTGAACAGGTGTAAGCTGGAGAAAAGTAGGCACACCAGGGTGGAGAGGGCAAGAGGGTGGATCAGGAGCAAGCAAGGCCTGGAACTATCCAAGCAGGACAGAAGAGGACAGGGAGGAGAGGGGAAACAGTCTTCTAACTCCATGTGGTGCCATCCTGGGCACCCACCCACCAGCCTGCCATATGACTTTGTACCCAGAGTGTACTTCTCTGATCTGAGGTCTGCCATCTGTGGAGGGATGTACTCATTTGCAAAGCCCACCAGAGACTGCTTGTTCCTGGGAAACTGCAGGGAAATGGCAAATATTCCAGAGCAGTAAATCTAGAGATCCCTTCCCATCTGGAGAGGGAGGAGGGACCACACACTTACTGAGCACCTCGTGAGTGTCAGGCGCTCACACTAGGTGCCTGACCTGCCTGACTGTCAACTACAAAACTGAAGGGAAGGCTGCAATGCCTGATGCTCACATTCATCAAAAAAGCAAATATTTATGGAATGAAAGAAACATCTATCTTAATCTTCACAAGGGTCCAGGAACTGATTTAAAGAGGGTCAGCAACTCCCTGAGAGCCACAGAGTTGGTAAGAGGCCAACACAGAGTTCAGGGCCAACTTGCAGGCCTGAGAACTTGCCATTGCCCTGGATAGACAGAAACCATCACCTCTGTAGGACATGCCCACAGTGGGGGCTCTGGGAACCTAGAACAGAGCAAATGGAAAAAACAGTTGAATTATACGATTTATGTAAATTAGAAAATTTTAGAAGAATTTAAATTAGTGAATTAGACAGAATTAGAGGCCCAAGGATATGTAACAGCTGAGGTGGAGGAGAAAGCCACAGCAAGCCTGGGGCCACAGCAGCGCAGAGCAGGGCCAGGGGGACTCCTAGGGGAGGTGGAGAGGAGCCAGTGCTGAGAAACAAGGCGAGAGCAGGGGAAGGCCTGGGATGGAGGCTTCATCTGAAACCCCTGGCCATGAGGCCAGAGCTCTTGCTTGGGGAGAGACACAAGCCAAGAGGTGGGTATGGTCAGAAGGGCCTGCGGCTGCCAGGCAAGGAGTGGTTCTGCTCTGGGGAGAGAAACAGGCAAGGGGGACAGCAAGGGAGAAGTCAGGCTGACCAAAGGAGGCTTCCTTTAGGGGAGGACCGAGGGCCCTGTGGGCTGCCTGGGTGAGGAGACTTGCAGACTCCGACATCAGCTGCAGGAAAGGTTGCTGGTTCAACTGAAGAGCTCTAGGCTCTGGGGTCAGCCAGCCCTGGGTTGGAATCCCAGCTCAGCCTAACTGTGTGACCCTGGGTTACTTCATCCTGAGCCTCCTTTGGCATCTGAGAATCAGTACAGCCCTTCAGCAGAGCCTGACACGGGAGGCGGTAGATCGGGGAAACAGCGAACAGAGGCGCTGAGACCCGAGGCCCTGGGGTTCACCCTGGAGAGGAGGGTGCACTCTCCCCCTCCTCTCCTTTCCCCCCAAGCAGGGCTGGGCTGGGCTGGGCACAGTTTCCTACCTGCAGAGATATATGGAGGGGACAGGAGGGGCAGGCGCCCTGGGAAGACCAGCTGTTTTGCCCTTGAACCTTGTCTAAGGCATTTAACTGAGACTTTTGAAACTTTTTCTTAGGGGAAAAAAATTACTAACTCGAAAGCCTCCTTCTTCTCTCTGTGGGGGGAGGAAAAGTTTTAAAATTAGCCTTTAGGGCACAGGCTCCTCTTGTTTTGGGAGAAACACTTCTATGAGCCTTGGCTGACCAGGGGTTAGACCAGATCGTATTCTGCAGAGGACCAGGGCAGCCACAGGTGCACAGATGGGAATTTTGCTGCATGGCATTTTCTTTAGGAACAGACCCCCACCCTACCCCACTTGACATATAGATATGGATTGCACTCCTTTGAAAATTGTTTGTTCTTAGGAAAAGAGTATTTACATATGTGTGTGAGTGTGTACGTGTGCACGTGTGTGTGCACAGTGGAGTGCTTTCTGTACAGGGGTCAGGCCCATATTTTCAGGCTAGACGCTGAGGCATATCTTTATTTCCTCTTGGTGACAGAAGCCTTCAGGACTGTGTTGGGAGTGCTGAGCACCCCCTGGACTATTATGCTGAGATTCGTGGTGTCATTCCAGAGGGTGAGGGAAACCTCAGGCTTTAGTCACATATGGCTGCAGACACCTGGATTCTCCTAGCTTGTCCTGGGAGGAGTAGTTTTGTTTCTGGAAGCAGCCATCCAGTCCCTCAGCCAGTCATCCTAGAAAAGGGCAAATCTATAGGCAGAGAATGTGGATCCAAAGCAGAGAGGTTAGAGGCTCTACCTCTGTATCTGGGGAAGAGGAGAAAGGGCAGATACCCAGGAGAGTGAAAGAAGCTAGCAGCAGGGCTGAGGGTGGGACTTTGGCGAGGCCTCCCCAGGAGCAGTCATCATTAGCTTCCAGGTTCAAGTGTTTTTCTCCAACCTTGCAGTTCTCTCCTGCTGTCAACAAGTTTCCATTAAACCAGAAAGCAAGGAGGCACTTAAAGAATGAGGCACTAGCACCATTGCTGCCTAGTCTTTGCTGTGGGACATTAAAGAGCAACCAGTGTCCATCCTTGGGACAGACCCACAGAGCTGCCGATGGCCCTCCCCACACTGCCTCAATCTCGTGGCTTGTGAGATGGTACAGTATCATTTCCAGGGAGGTACAGTATCATTTCCAGCAACGGGAGAGAGGGCCATGTGGAGCAGCAAGGGACTGTCAGGAGCCATATAACAATGTAGTCAAGGCTCAAGCATTGATGGATGGGGGAGCAGGCAGCGATAGTCCCCCTTATTCCCCAACACTGGAGGGGAACAAACCTTGAAGGCTGGAGCCTAGATCCCATACCATAAAGTAACAGATTAGTCACTCATAACCTAGTTAGTATATTGATTGGGACTCCTGCATTATAAGGGAACTGATTCATACTAGCTTTAAACAAAAAGAAACATGTTGGCTCATATTACGAAGAAATTCAAGGGATCTGGGCACGGCTAGATCTAACAGTGTCTTGGGACCCTGTGTCTCTCTATCTCAGATCCACTCGCCTCTGCTTGACTTCATTCCCCAACCGGATCTTACTCAGCGGTGGTGAGATGGCTCCCAGCAGCTCCTGGTTTACATGGTCTGAGAAGTTGTAACTCCAGATACAGATCTGTTTCAGGGTCCATGATATAACTTCCAAACAGATGTAAACTCATGGTTTTTAATATAAAGAGAGTGTGTCCCCAACCACAAAGATCACATCTAGAGCATAGAGCTTGGTTTCTTAAATGTACTCTGTAAAATGGACTTAGAACTCCATAAGTGGCTGATTCCAAGACCAAGGCTGGGAAAGTACAAGATGAACCTAAAACATCTTATTAAACCAGAAAGCAAGGAGGCACTTAAAGAATGAGGGAGACAGGGTAAAAAGAACCAGCAGCTGACTGGAAGCTCCCACTGGCCTAACCTGAGATCATCTGAGCATCAAGATAAATAATGAGAGTAAAATGTTATAACCCCTTGGATAAAACAGAAAGCAATGAGTCCATAGTGACATAAACAAATAATGAGAAATGGGATATTTACATTGTCACAAAATATTTATTAATTACAAAGAGGAAAAGAGTAACTTCACAGTGGAGAGATGTGGCCAACAGCACCTTGATTAAGTGACAAAGTGAACATCACCAAAAATGGGACAGGTCAAAATTGCACCACCTGAGAGGATGCCATGAAAAGATCACCGCTGCCTGCCTGTAATATTCCTGCCAAGGAAGCATAATCTGAATCTAATCATAAGGACACATCAGACACACCCAGATTGAGGAAAGGCTTATAAAACAACTGGTTGGTAATCTACATAGGGGTCAAGGTCACGGTAATTGAGGGAAGATGATGGAACTGTTCCAGATTGAAGGGACTAAAGTGTCATGACAAATAAATACAAGTGAAGTGTGGCTCTGAACTGATTCTTTCGCTCTAAAGGACATTATTGGGATGCTTGGTGAAACTTGAATGGGATCTGTGGAGTCAATGGTAGTGAGGAATCAGCATTAATTTCCTGGTTTTGATAGTTGATGTAGTAGAATGTCCTTACGTGTAGGAAATATGCACTGAAGTGTACATGGAGAGTACGTGAAGTGTACATGATAGAGCAATGTATCATCAACTTATTCTCAAATGGTTCCGGGGAATAAAAGGTTCTTTGTATGGTACTTGTAACTTTCTATAAATCTAAAGTTGTTCCCCGCCCCCAGAATTTTTGTATACCCCAAAAAAGATTCTCATTAGCCCCACTTAGGACGTACGTATATCTGCTCTAGAACAGTGACTGCAGCCGAGGGCTGGAGGGCCTCTGGTCAGCCAGTTTGGGTGGTGTGCCCGCTTCCGACACAGGGAACCTGGGTGGGCAGCTGTAATAACAGCCTACCAGGATCAGATGGACTGAAACAGTTGATTTCCTAAGGAGAGGATTCAAGATAGACAAAAAAAAGTAACATATCTACTGCATTCAGGATACACTATTATCACTAACTTTTGGGGAACAATTCAGTCATTTAAAATCTTGTAACCTTTGATGCAGTAAATCCACTCTTTGGTAACCTATTTTAAGCAAGTAATTCCAACATGGAGGGATGGAAGCTTTATATTTAGAGATGTTGGTTCCAGCGTTATCTAAGGTACTGAAATGCTAAAAGCCACGTAGGGTCCCAATATGGGAGAAAGGCTGAAGAAGGCTGGTCCATGGCTGGGTGGCCGGCCAGCCCTGAGGCCTTTTGCACAGTCGGTGGGCTTCAGGATGTCCTAGCTGTAGATCCCCACATTTCCCCTTCAGGTGAGACCATCTTAGTCCCCCCACTGGTCTGCGCATCACTCAGCACCTCCTGGCATGAGGCACTTGATGCCTTCTCACCTTCCCTATTGCTTCTTCTGGGCCCAGGTGCCTCTCCAGGTGAAATCGATGGCAAGGTGCCAGGGGTGTGGGCCCTCCATGGTCAGCCACTCGGGCTAGAGCCGACAGCCTGTGACTGTGATAAAAACAAGATACTCTCATTCTAATCATGATAATGACAAAGATTGTGAAAATTATAAAATTCATTGAGTTTGAAACATAGCAGGCACTGTTCTAAGGACTTTCCATGTGCTAATTCATTCAATCCTCACCCTATCTCTACAAAGCAGGTACCACTATTATCTGCTTTTTTCAGATGAGGAAACTGAGGCATTACATTGCTAGAAAGAAGCCTGGTGTGTTACAAACACATACAGGCCGTTAATTGAGCTCCTTCTCTAGGAAGTTCTCCTGGACTGACTCAGCTATTCTTTCTCATCTTCTGGCACCTTCTTTGACCTATCTTTTCAAACATGGATTGAGGGAAAGTTGGCCAGGCACTGTGATAGGCACTTGGATACAGAAATAAAAGATAACAGGTTCTGGCCTCAATGGCTCACAATCTGAAAGGGAATAGGGACATGAAGACATTAAGTATAGCCCAGGAGCTGCTAGAAGTTGAGGTTTGGACGAAGGGCTGTGCAAGGACAGATCAGAGCACTCAGCCTGCACTGGGAGCTAGGAAGACATGAACAAAGAGGAGCTGAATAGAAGGACTCTGCTAAAGGGGCACCACGTGGGCAGAGGTGCAAGTGCTATGGACTGAAGGTCTATGTCCCCATTAAAATTCATATGTTGGAATCCTACCCCTCAACGTGATGGTATTAGGATGTGGGATCTTCAGTGGGTAACTAGGATAAGATGAGTCCACGAGAGCAGAGCACTCATGAATGGGACTAGTGCTCTTTGGAGTCAGGAGAGGGCTTGCTTCTCTCTGCTCTACACCCTGTGAGAACACAACAAGAAGACAGCCATCTACAAACCAGGAAGTGGGTTCTTCCCAGTCATGGAGTCTGCTGACACCTTAATCTTTCTCAGTCTTCAGAATTATGAGAAATAAATGTTTGCTGCTTAAGTTATCCAATGTATGGTGTTTTTGTTGTAGTAACCCAAATGGACTAACACATAAGGCATTGTGCAAAAGAGCTTGGCAGCTCTTCAGTACCATCTCAAAAGGTTTGGTTGAGTCAATGAAGTCCAAAGGAATATCCAAATGTTTTTACTTCACAGAAATAGTTTTGTATTGGATTTTATTGTATACCAAAAAAAAAAAAATCCTCACTTTGGGCCTGGAAGGCAATTTGTACCATAGGAATTTGAGGTTATTTTGGAAAAAATGTCAATAGGGAATGACCCATTTGCATTCCTTTTTTGCTGGCTTGCAGGTTCCTCAGGAAGAAAGACTGTGGGCATGCAGTGGTCTGATTTCCTCAGCAGGACACGACTGGGAAGGGCCGGATCACAGTGGAAACAAGCTGCAGTGGAGAGGAAAGTGGAAAGGAGAATCCTAACTCCCCCACCTATGAGCTGTGAAACCCTGGGAAGCGTACTTCACCTCTTGGATCATCAGTTTCCTCATCTGTAAAATTAGGAGGAATCCATATCTTCCTCCCAAGGGGGTAGGGCAAACAACAATAAGAGAGCACACATAAGTCCCTAGTGTGAAGATATCTGCTGCATAGTAGATGTTCAACTAATTGGGGTCCTTTCACTCATTCTGTTTCCAGATCACAGGTTGAATACTGCAGAGGATGTTCTATCCAGCCTTGTAGAAAGAGGGGTTGGCCCACAAGCCGACTCATATGCCTTACACCTCAGAGATGTAATATTAAATCTCTGCTAATCATAGGAAAGACAGAGAAACTGGGCAAGTAGTATTCCAACTCAGGGCCCCAAAGAACCAGCCAGCTTCCAACCCAGGCTGACTCAGCTGTGGGGACTTTGTTTCTGTGTTTGTCCTCATCCTGCCCCAAGCTTTGCTTCCTCTTCACCTCTGCTCTCCTTGGTTCCAGCCGTGGGAAGGTAAATGCAGCTTGGACAATGAGAGATGCTAAAGGCTGGGAAAAATTACAAATGGGCAATTGGTTTTTGTTTTTTTTCCCCCTGATCTTTCTGTTCTCAATCTAGGGATTAGTCTCTTTCACCATCATCTTTCAACCTCTAAGCCTATTTAGAAACTTTAGAGGAAGCTGGATAATCAGTTTTGGAAGGTAGAGTCTATAAGACAAGCATAACTTACCCATGACAATTTATGTATGAAATTCAATCAAAAAGATTCCCATTTTCTACAAATCAATATCCATATGGGAAAAGAAAAGGAACCTTTATCCCTACCTCACACCATACACAAAAATAAATTCAAGATGGATCACAGATCCACATGTAAAAACTAAACCTAATAGAGTTTCAAGAAGAAAACATAGGAGAATATCTTCTTGTCTTTGTGATAGGCAAAGCTTCCCTCAGGCAGGACAATAAGCACTAAGCACAAAAAACAGATAAATGTATCATCTTCAAAGTTAAAAACATAAAGGCTCAATTAGCAAAATAAAAAGGCAGAGAACAGACTAGGAGAAAATTTTCACATGAGACGTATCTGACAAAGGATTCATATCCAGAACACATAAAGAACAAACCAATGATAAAAAGATAGACAATCTGTAGTAAAAATGAGCAAAAGAGTTAAATTGATACTTCTCAAAAAAAGATATGAATGGCCAGTAAGCACATAAAAAAGGTGCTTAACACCTTTAGTCATCAGGAAAATGCAAATTAAAACCACAATGAGTTGCCACTTCATATCCGTGACAATGAGTCAGAGTAAAAAGACTGAGAATCCAATTGAGTAGGTTGAATAATACTCAACAAAGAAAAGGAATGAATTACAGCTGTATGTGACAACATGGATGAATCTCAAAAACATTTTATGCCCAGTGAAAGAAGTTGTGCACGCACACACTTGCATGATTCCTATCTATTTATATGAAGGACAGTGAGAATTCATGTCTAGTGATAGAAATCAGAACAACAGTTGCCTCTGGGGAGTGGGATGCTGACAGGAAAAGGGTACCAGGGAACTTTCTGGGTCACGGAAATGTTCTATATCTTGATTTGCATGGTGGTTACATTGGATGGTACTTAAAAATCTGTAGTGCTTTACTGTGTGTAAAATATACCTCTATAAAAAAAGAATGTGAAGTTTGAAAAAAGGTTTAGAAGACTCCCAAATTCTCAAAGGCTGATAAAAGGAGAAAGGCATCTACTATGCATTGTGCTCAACTATTGGCAGTACATTTTCATTTCCATGGTTCCAATATCCAAAGATCCCTTACCAAGATCTCTAGTTTCTCACCAGTTTTTCCTGTACCACCTCCTCCTGTGTTTCTCCAGTCCAGCCCCACTGACCCCTTAATGTTCCTCAAGCAAGCGAGTCACGTCCCCATCTCAGGGCCTTTGGGCTTGCTCTTCTCCCAGAATCTGGCTTGCTCCTAGACATCTTCAGTTCTCTGCTCAAATGTCCCTTATCAGAGAACAGCACACACGCCCTCCTTTCTCTTTCCTCTCTGCCTTATTTTTGTTCACTGCCCTTCTCACCACCTGACACTGTACATACTCATCGTCTGCCTCCTCCACTAGAATGTCAGCTCCACCAGGCAGGGGCTTTGCCTCCTTCGCTGGCTGCTGTATCCCCAGGACCAAGAATGAAGTGCTTACCAGACATCTGTTGAGCATATGGTCTTAGCAGGCTCTTACAGCAACCCCAGGAGATTTTTTTTTGAGATTTGTAAAGCTTAAAAAGGATAGAAATTATAAACAGAAAGCCTGACACACACAGTGGATAGTCAATACATGTTAGTTCCTTTTTCTCCCAAATACTTCTTATTGGGAGTGTTTAGGCATGGGTTTATTTTTGTCCCCATTTTTTACTTTAGGAATATAAAGTTCTGAGTGGTACTGTGACCTTCCCAAGGCCATCCTAAATGGCAGATCTCAATTTTGAGCCCCGGCCTTTTGAGCCCAAGTTGCCTTTAGTGCAGGCAGTAGCCACCAGTGAAACGGCCAGACTCTGCAGGGGAAGGCAGAGGTGTTGGCACAGAGACTCATTTGCTGACCGTAATGGATACTAGTTAGGAAGATGCTCCCCGTATCCCATTTCACACCTAGAGACCTACATACAGCAGGATACCTGTAACTCTCTATTAATTTTATGGGGAGGAGGGAGGTATGTGGGTGATATAGATAAACTTAAGGTCACAGGCATTTGACACCTGAATACATCACTTATTTTCTTTTGACAGCAGACTCACCTTCCCAGTTATGTAGGTTCTCAGTTACATTCACATGAACTTTCATGTCAAGTCCACATACTCCATGTTTGCAGGACATGTGAGTTTAAGGCAGTTGGATCAGGGGACAGAAAGGAACTCAGTTGAGTTAAGGCGGCCAACAGGAGACTAAACGTGCCATAAAGCCTGAAGTGCAGGTTCTCCAGCCTGGAAAATGTCAAATTAGGGTTAGTGGAATAAATGAAGGTGAATGGACAGGCCAACACTACTTGGACCTTTAAGTGCCAAAACTGGACCCACCTCACTGTCTGACTTAGCTGGAAACACATCCCAGCTGGTCTACTTCCTTTTATTACCCTCTTAGTCCTGAATTGCTCACCCTGACCCATCTGACCTACTCCCCAAGTTCCACTGATGACTTCACTGGCCTCCAGATCGAATGCCCCAGACCTCCCTTCATCCCACCAGACCGGGATCCTCCTCCCAGCAGTGCTATTCAGCTCAGCCTGACCCAGGCCCTAGGGGTTTCACCCCCAGTGCAGATCCTGAGAGGGCATCTAATACCTAATAATGGAAACTCCAAAGCTGGGGAGGACTCTGCAAAGCCGGCACAAGGCAGTCATCTTTTCTAAATCTGAGATTTGTCAATTTTAGCAGGAATCACAAACCCCTTTGGGAACCTGATAAAAGCTATGAACCCTCTCCCCAGGGAAAAGCACAGTCACACAAGAATTTAGGAGGTTCCTGCCTCCCGTGAAGCCCACCTCCAAAAACTGGATTAAGTATTTCTGCCTTAAGTATATTTCAGAGCCTTTGTTATATTCCTTGAAACATTTCCATGAGCTGATGTTTTTCAACCTTCAGATGATTGGGGGTGTTTCCCCCCTTAATTACAGAGAAGTTTGTGTTGGAAGAAGGCAGATCTAGTGGTAAATGAAGCTTAGGACTTGTCTGGGAGAATGAAGATGAAAAGAATAGCTCCAGTCTCATGTTTTGCCAGAAGGAAAAGGAACACAACGTCCTCATGCTCAAGGCTTGTTCTAAACTTAGCCAGCTCCCGTGGCTCCAAAGTTGGCAAAATGAGTTCCCACCGTCCTAATAAACATGCCGTGTGCAGTGACTAACTGAGACAGCAGTCGTGTCACAAGGCACATGCTGCTTCTAGCCAGCCAGACAAGGGGCCGTGGTAGGCTGAGACCCCCAACCAAGCAGAGGTGACCGATGTAGGGGTGAGGATGACCTGGCCACCCAGCTGCCTGGAAGAACCAGAGAGACTTGCCATCAGTAGACTCCACCTTCTCACAATGCAGAGAAGGAAACGAAGGCCTGAGGGCTAGGAAGCAAAAGCTAGCACCCTCCGAGGTCGCACAGTGAGGGAGGGAACCACCTCATCAGGGGCTTCATCTGGTGGGCCGTCACACCCACCAGGGCGAGGAACAAGGGAGACACCACATGGGTCACCCACCCACCTACAGAGGATGGTATTCCTAGGTGCCAAAGGATTTCCCTACCTGTGACCTTACACATCTGGGCATTAAGGGAAGGTGGCTTCTGGAAGGGGAGACAGGAAATGCTCCTTTGCCCTGCCTGGCCTTCCTGAGGCCAAGCTGACCTGATCAGATTGTGTTGGAGGCCTGCAGTCAGCTCAGGGCACTGCATTCTTGGTGGCAGGGGGCAGGGGGGGCGATGGACTCAGGATTCACCATTGGATAGGAACACAGATGCACATAGTAACTATCTCCAAAGACATGGTGGACTGTTCACTGTGTCAGACTCCCTCTGCAGAAGCTGGGACAGCCCCAAGGGAATGCCAGCTACTGGCTCAGTGGGGTGGGGAGGCGTCTCCTGGGGTCAGGTGGGTGCTGAGGGTTCCACAGAGTTCAGGAAGAGTGTTTTCCTAAGTAGCAAGCAGATTGCATCTGGGAAGGGGAGCAGCCTGAGCATACATACAGCGGCAGATCTGAGAGGTGATGGGAGGCTGGGACAGATGGCCCAGGCCAGGGATGTGAGGACAGGCTGGCAGATTGGGGGCTAGAATGGTGCAGGACACTGGCTCTGAACAAGGCAGGAGTGTGCAAGCTCGCTCTGGGTAGGGAGGGGCTTCCTGGCACCTAGGGGGGTCAGAGGGCCCAAAGAGGTGGGCTCTGCTGAGCATCATAGCAGACATGTTAGTCACATTCCATGATGCCCTCAGGAGGGAAGTCAGGCTAATGTGAGGAGCTTACGGAATTCAATCCAACATAAGGAAGGACTTCTGACAGCCTCAGCCATAGCTATTGGGCAAATTAAACAGGAAGTAGTAAGCTCCCTGGCATTGGAAGCCTTTAAGCAGTTTGGCTTGGTAGGGAGAGCAGAGAGCAGATGCAACATCAAAGCCCTTCCCAACCTTAACGGTCTTCAGCTTGGATTCCTCCAGAAGCCTTGTTGAGGGAGAAGAGAAGAAATTCATCTCTTCTTTCCCAAAGTGGGAAAGCTGAAGCCCAGGCTGCACCCAAGGTCACATAGACAGGCAGCAGAACTGGGAACAAACCCACACCTGCTCCTTCCCAAGCCCCAGACTCTCCCATCTGCTTTCCCAACTGGTGTCCCAGACTGTGCAATTTTGGGCCAGCTCCCCACCAGGACAGAGGGCACCTGTGGAGTGGCTTGACACTGCCTGCTGGCTCCCAGGTGAAGCTGGAAAATAAACATTGAAGGGCCCGTCATCTCTGTCCAGGTCACAAAGAGGGATACAAACGTGCCTCACACGTAGCCAGCCCTGGCTCTGCCCCTGCACCCTCAGGAGGCAGTGTAACTGTGCAGGCCATTACTCTGACTCTGGATCTCTTGGCAAAGAAAATCCTGTCAACTTTTGGGAGGAAGTTCGAGACCCACAGGTGAACCTCATCCTCCAGGCCACCAGGGGGGCCAACTTAGATCTTTGTGTCCCGAGTTCCTCGGAACATGGGTTCTTCAAACAGCAACTAGAGGAAAGGCTTTATCAAGATATAATTAATATATCATACAATCTACACATATAAAGTATACAATTCAATGGCTTTTGGTATATTCAGAGTTGTTCAACCATCACCATTACCAATTTGAGAACATTCCAATCATTTGTAAAGGAAATTCTGTGCCCTTCAGCTATCAGCCTCTCATTCCCCATCCCCCCAACCCAGGCAACCACTATTTTATGCCCCTGTAGATTTGCTGGTTCTGGGCATTTCACATACACGGAATCATATAATATATGGTATTTTTGTATCTGGCTTTTTCAGTTAGTGTAATGTTGGCAAAGTTCAGCCATGTTGTATCATGCATCACTACTGTACTTCATTCCTTTTTATGGCTGAATAGTATTCCATTGTATGGTTATACCACTTTTGATTGTGTATTCATCATTTGATGGACATTTGAGTTATTTCCACCTTTTGGTTATTATGATCAAAGAAAGTTTTTGTGTTCAAATAAATTTGGGACATGATGCCAGCTCTGTCTCCCTCTTGGATACTCACATGTCTCTTAGCATATTAAAGGCTCTGAGAAGTCCTGCAATAAAGGCAACCGTTTACCTTTATTTGACCTAGTGCTTCCCACATTTCCCTCACAGCCCTTCACAGAGAGAAGTCCTTTGTGTGTCAAGGTTGGGAAAACAGTGATGACTTGACTGAAAAGAAGCTGCCAAGTTGGAATCTCAACTGAAAGGAAGTGGGTTCAAAAGAGGCTTCCAGCCCCCATTCCTGCTGCTGCCAGTGGAGGGACTGTCCTTTGAGCTGAAAATGTCATGAATCTTGAGATTGAAGACCTTCTCAGGCCATGGCCGGTCCATTCATTTGCTTCTTTGGTCATTAAATATACATAGTTTGAGCACCTATGGAGCTAGAGCAGAGGCTTTCAAACATTCATGACCACAGGAAGGAATATATCTTACTTCATGACCAGTGTTTTACACACACACACACACACACACACACACACACACACACTGAAAGTGTGTGGAGCAATGCTTAGCTTTATCCTGTGCAATGCCTCCTGCAAGTGGCTATCCAATTCTACTTTGTTTAAAAAATGTGTATTGGTCCTGACCCATGAAATTTATTTTGTAACTCATTAATGAATCAGCAGTTTAAAAGCCATTACAGTGGCAGACTGGAAAATATATTTGCAAAACATAGCTGACAAAGAGCTGTGTCTGGCATATGTAAAGAACTGTTGTAACTCAAAAAACGAAACAAAAAATGAGAAGAACAAGAAGAAGAATCTGATAAAAAAAAACAAAGATTTTAACAGGTCCTCACAAAAGAAGATATATGAATGGCCAATAAGCACACAAAAAGGCACTTACCATCAGTAATTATCAGGAAATGAAATATCACTGCACACCCATTAGAATGGCTAGCGTATAAAGTGACTGACAATATCAAATGTCAGAGAGGATGTAGAGCAACCAGAGTGTTCATATGTTGCCAATGGGAATGCAAAATACTGTAGCCGCTTTGGAAAGCAGTACAACAGTATCCTATAAGATTGAACACATACTAACCTATGACCCAGTGATTCTACTCCTAGGTATTTACCAAGAGAAATTAAAACCTATGTCCAGACAAAGACTGATACAGTAATATTCATAGCACCATTATTCATATTAGCTAAAAATTGTAAATGACTCCAATCTCCATTAATGAATGAACAAATTGTAGTATATTCATACAAAGGAATACTATTCAATAATAAAAAGAAATATTAACACATGCAACAATATGTACAAATCTCAAAAACATTACGTTAAATGCAGTAAGTCAAACATGAAACCTTACAAACTGTATAATTTCATTTCTATCAAATTCTGGAATAGACAAAACAATAGTGACATAATGTAGATCAGTGAGGCTGGGAGACTAGATGCAAAGTGATTCAAGGAAACTTAGGATAGTGGCAATGTATATGTAACTGTACAATTAGCAAAATTCAGCAAACTCTACACCTAAAATGAGTACATTTTACTGTATATAAATTATATGCTTCATAAAACTTTTTAAAAACCTTGAAGAGAGACTGTGTAGGGGAGAGTAAGCAAGGGGAGGGAGATACAAAGGCAGAGAAGAGCTCAGTCCTGGGTGACTCCACCTAAGGGCTTTGCACCGTGTCCCAAGAGTCAGGGGGAGCCATGCAGAGATTTGAGCTGGGAGTGAGTTATGATCCAGCTTGTATTTAGAGCAGCCACTGGGGCCACTAGGTGGAGAAAGGGTCTGGTGAGAGGAAATCAGGGACTGAATCGAGGAGGTGGAAGGAGCTGGAGCAAACAGCTACTTATGCGACAGAAGCAGCCCTGAAGACAGATTAGAAGGGAGGGGGTAAGGGGCTGGGAAGTGGTGGGGGACAGAGAAGGGACCTAATGTATCGAACAGTTCTGCCTCAGCAACCAGGCGGATGATGGTGCCTGCAGAAGGCATTCAGGTTTGGGGAAAGAAAAGGATGAGTCCAGGCTGTGACATTTTGAGTCTGAGGGGCTGTGGGCCATCCTGAGTAAATGTTGGGAGATTGGGGTTTTTATTGGTCCGGGCCCAGAAGACTGGTGAGGGCTGAATACAGAGTCTTGGGCGAGGATAAGAGGCTTGGGGGTTGGTGGGGTGGGGAAAGCATAAGGAAAGAGAGTGAAGGACACTGTCTCAGAGCACACTCATATTTGAGAGATGGGAAGGGGTGGAGAGAGTGCGGCCAGCAAGATCGGAGGGCAGGGGTTACAATAGTGACAGTGGGTCAGGAAGGTCAAGTGCCACGGAGAGGTCCCGGGGGAGGCGGGGAAGCTGAGGACAGGGCAGTAGAGCAGAGGCAGGAACTCTACTGCAAGAGGTGGGAGGGTAGATGAGGAGGTGCGGAAGGGCTCGAAGACAGTCTTTGGAGAAGCACCCCTGAAAGGAAAGAGAAAGGTCTCTGTTCCCCAGGGGAAGCCTGGCAGCCGTGGGGAAGGAGCCTGGTCTCAGCGCAGGCTTCCCTCTCAGCCTTTCTTGCAACTTGGAACAGAAGCAGCCTCTGTCTGGCAACTGGTTCGCCTTTACTCATGCTTGGATTACAGCAAATTCTAATTTCCTTGTCGACTCATTTCCCACTCTTCAGGCAGCTTGGCAGGAGGCCCTGATTCCTTCCCTCCCGGTCTGCTTCCAAGCAGGAGTGAGATGGGGAAGCTACAGATGGTTCCCGGCAGGCTCATCACAGAAAGAGCCCAGGAAGCAGAGTGAGACCCGAAAGCTGCGTCACCTGATCCCCCTATTGGGGGAATGGGTAAAACTGACACCTGGAGAAGGGCCTTTGGTTGGCCCAAGGCCACCAATCTGTCCCCACCCCACTGCACAGGCACTAGCGGTGGGCTTCCCAGAAGACTGGGTGGGGAGGTGGTGTCCAGCCAGTCTTGAGGTCCCAGGGGACACCTTCCCACCCAGCAGGAACTCCAAGCCTGCAGCTGCTGGAAGAACCTCGAGTAAAGGGGGAGATGAGAAAATGACTCCTCCGTGACCGGCTGGCCAGTTGCGCTCCATCGCCAGCGTGAGGAGGGGCGGGGTCAAGCCCCAGGCCTCTGAAGGGTGGGAAGTGAGTTGGCCTGGAAATCAGAGTCCACTGATTAACCAAGGCATGAGTGAGGGCAAAACAGTTAGTTGCCAAGAGGCTGCTTCTGCTTCGAGTAGCAAGAAGGTTTGGGTGGGAAGCCTGCAGCGAGAGGCCAGAGCTAGGGCTCCTTACCCACTCTGCTGCTCTCTGCCTCTGTGACTTTAAATGACCCGCCTAACCTCTCAGGGCTTGAAATTCCACCTGTCACCTCGGGCAGACGCATGTTCCTTTGCCCATTCATTCATTCATTCATTCATTCAACCAACAAGCGGCTCTCAGCTTCTGCTACATAGGAAAGAGATGTGTGGTGGGAAGAGCTAAGGCTTTGAAGTGAGAGGCCCAAATTCTAATCTCCACCTGCCACTTCCTAGCCAAGGGGCTTCAGGCAAGTCATTTAATCCCTGTGTGCCTCAGTTTCCTCATCTGTAAAATAGGGGTAAGAATACCTACCTCACAAGAGAGATGTAAGCATTGAATTAAACTAGACAAATTGAAGTCTTTAATAAATGCTGAACACAGCCGCTCTGAGATAACACATGGCAGCCTGATGAGGAAGATCACCTGCAAAGCCCAAACCAGAGCCTGAAGCATAGAAGGTGCTCAAGAAATTGTAGTCGGTGTTCCTGTGTTACCGTTATGGTTAAGAATCAAAACATGGCAATATCATTACATCTAAAGTGCTTAACATGCTTCCTGCTAGAGCAGCTACTCAAAAGGTGGTTGCTATTCATGCATTTATTTCAATAATGGTGTCATGATATGCCCAGGGCCCAACACCTATAGTGCTTAATGCCTGTGAGTTTCCTCCCCATAAGCAGAGACCTCAGAGAATCCTTCCCCTGGGGAAGGGGGCATGGTCATCCAGGATGGAGTTGGGCGCCTTTGGGTACTAGAGCAGGCTATGGTGAATTGCAGGGTCTTGCAGAGGCTCCCACCCCAGGGCGGCTCAGGACCGAGATCTCTCTCACAGTTGCTGCTAGAGACAGATCTTTCTAGCAAACCTCAAGTCTGGTTCCCGACCAACTATTGTCCCCCAACTCCCACTCCATGTTTCTCAGCCCAGGAGCAAGCTAGACTCTGCTCTCCCTGCCCAACATTTATATTCCCAGCTATTTATAACCCAGGTTTAGAGCAGCCAGTGGTTGGGCCTGAATGGGCAGTGAGAAATCTGGCCTCCTGTCCCATGGGCAGCCCCAGAGCCCCTGGAACCCATCAGAGCAGCTCATTTTCTGAGACATCTCTTTAGCTTTCTTTTTCTTCCCTGGCTCTGGTCCAGCATCTTTGTAGCTTGGGTGACGTGGTTCCACCAGAGGTCACCTCACACATCCCAGTGACTGTTTGGGAGCCACCCAGGCCAGGGGTCCTGGCCCATTTGTGGCCTTAAGGTGCTGTGCTTTTCTTTCAAAGTCTCCCCAGCACTAAGGAGGAAGGCAGCTCTGCCTGCTGGGAAGCGGGGGACGCGACAGAAGCAGGGTCCAGTAGCTTGGGGTGTTGAGTGATGGACGGGGTGAAGGAGAGGAGGAAGGCACTGTGCTGTCTGCAATGACAGGGGACAGGGGTGGGAGGACCGACAGCCCCTGCAACGTGGTGGAAGGGCAGGAGCACGGGTGCCGAGTCCCAGATCTGCCGCTTCCTAGCCCTTGGTCAGGTTACTTAACCTCTCTCAGTGTCCATTTCTCACCTGGTAAGATACAAAAATAGTCCACAGACCACCTTCAGGACTAAGAAAAAGTTCGTGCCACTCCCGCAGCACAGCACCTGACGTGCGATTGCTGCGCCTGACTTCCTTCTACCTCCCCTGAACATCGATCTCTGGACCCACAGCTTGAAGGTGTGAATCCATAGCTCCTCCCGCTTTCCCCATGATTTTCCACTGGAAAGGGGATCAACCTGAGGAAGAGAGCCTTGGCTTCAGGGTCAGCGGACTGGGGACTCCCCACCTGAACTGCTGGGTTTGGTGCTGGTCTATTAATCAAGGGCAGCAGCAGCTCAGAGCCTGAGTGACACAGACATTTAGGCCTGTGGGGAGGAGGGATGATGGGGAGGGACGGATGGGGAGGAGGGATGATGGGGAGGGGGGATGATGGGGAGGAGGGATGATGGGGAGGGACGGATGGGGAGGGACGGATGGGGAGGGACGGATGGGGAGGGGGGATGATGGGGAGGGGGGATGATGGGGAGGGGGGATGGGGAGGAGGGATGATGGGGAGGGGGGATGATGGGGAGGAGGGATGATGGGGAGGGATGGATGGGGAGGGACGGATGGGGAGGGGGGATGATGGGGAGGGGGGATGATGGGGAGGGGGGATGATGGGGAGGGGGGATGATGGGGAGGAGGGATGATGGGGAGGGGGGATGATGGGGAGGGGGGATGATGGGGAGGGGGGATGGGGAGGAGGGATGATGGGGAGGGGGGATGATGGGGAGGAGGGATGATGGGGAGGGATGGATGGGGAGGGACGGATGGGGAGGGGGGATGATGGGGAGGGGGGATGATGGGGAGGGGGGATGATGGGGAGGGGGGATGGGGAGGAGGGATGATGGGGAGGGGGGATGATGGGGAGGAGGGATGATGGGGAGGGATGGATGGGGAGGGACGGATGGGGAGGGGGGATGATGGGGAGGGGGGATGATGGGGAGGGACGGATGGGGAGGGACGGATGGGGAGGGGGGATGATGGGGAGGGGGGATGATGGGGAGGGACGGATGGGGAGGGGGGATGATGGGGAGGGGGGATGATGGGGAGGGGGGATGATGGGGAGGGGGGATGGGGAGGAGGGATGATGGGGAGGGGGGATGATGGGGAGGAGGGATGATGGGGAGGGATGGATGGGGAGGGACGGATGGGGAGGGGGGATGATGGGGAGGGGGGATGATGGGGAGGGACGGATGGGGAGGGGGGATGATGGGGAGGGGGGATGATGGGGAGGGGGGATGATGGGGAGGGGGGATGATGGGGAGGGGGGATGATGGGGAGGGGGGATGATGGGGAGGGACGGATGGGGAGGAGGGATGATGGGGAGGGGGGATGATGGGGAGGGGGGATGATGGGGAGGGGGGATGATGGGGAGGGACGGATGGGGAGGGGGGATGATGGGGAGAATGTGCCTGTGAGAGGAAGTCTAGTCTTCAGAAGGAAGTAAGTCCCAAGCTGAGAGTCGGTGCCCAGGCCTGATCCGAGGACCTCCTGCCAGCCCTGGTCAGACACCGCCTCCAAAGGGCTTTGTGGTGACATCAAGATCTAGTGTCATGGAGTGGACAGGCCCTCCCCACAGGCCTGGAGCAGGAAGCAGGAACAAGGGGGCCCAAGAGGCCAGCATGAAGCTCAGCTGGGGAGCCCAGACACTCCTGAGGGGCCTGGTGAAGGGGCGCCTGCCACGCCAATGGGGCTAGAGCCTGAGGAGTCCTGTTTACCCCCCCTTACAGCGCCCCCTGGTGGCCGGGTGGCCTGGGAGCGATGCTCGGCTGGGCTGAGGGCTAAAAGCAGGTTATGTTTCTCATTATACTTAAAGGGCAGGCGGACTCTGTGTGTGTGTGTGTGTGTGTGTGTGTGTGTGTGTGTGTGTGTGTGTGTGTAAGTTGGCGGCAGGGGGACTGGCTTTAAAATTTACCCCAAGTGACTGTGTAGCCTCAGGGACCCCACTATCCTATAAGCTCTGGGAGGAAAGGACTGTATCTAGATGGTTCAATGTGGTCCTCCCAGAATGCTCAAGAATGAATGAATGGGCGACTAAATGATGACAGAAGATGGCTTTTGGAGAAAGCCTGTCAGGTGTGGACAGAGGAACAAGACTAAGAAGGCCATGGTTTGTCATTTCCAGCCCTCTCCATCCCTGGCCAAGCCACAGCTTGGGATGGTTGAGGCAGCAGGTATAAGGCGAGGAGCATCCCAGCTCTGCTACCTGCAAGCTGGGTGGACTCGGGCTCCTCATTTAACCTCTCTGAGCCTCATGATACCCATCTACTAAGAAGAGGCACTAATGCTCACTACACAGAGGCTTTTTTGAAAATTAAATAGGTTAGAAGGGTAAAGGGCATAACATGGTTCATGCTCACTGCATGGGCATTTCCTTGGCAAGGCAGGGGTGGGTGGGCAGAGGCACACCCCCACCCTTGCCCCATGCCGCCCCCTGCCTTCTCTTCCTGTCACAGTGCGATGCAGGCTCCCCCAAGACGCTGGCTGCTGGCTGCTTCCCTGTGCATCCAGGCCCTAACCGAGTGCCACCCCCATCCCAGCTGCAGCCTCTCACTTTCTTCCTGCCTCCCGTTCCCCCTCACCAGCTCCCCCGACCCGCCATCCCTTTCCTTCATTTAGCGACTTCCCCGGCTTTTTGTGTTCCTTCTAGAAACCATTCCATCCTGCTGAAGAATAATGTAGAAACCTCCTCCTCACCCCTACTCTACCGTGGCAGTGCTCACAGCCCCTTGTCTGGACTCTGAGAAGCCCTTGCACCCACCTGCCGCCACCTGAGAGCCTGCCTGCCCCCATCCCGATGAGTTCACCGCAGTGAAGATCCCACGGATGTAGGGAGCTGAGCCTGGGAGCTGGCCTGACCTCCCAGCTCTGCTCAGATCTCAGCAGGGAGTGAATCTGGGCTTGGTTGTCTTTTCCCCCAAACTTGGACCAGCTCACCCCACTCAAGGCTCTTGTGGCACTCAGGTATGTGACAGAAGCCCTGCCAGGCCAGGGGTGTCAGCAGTGTCCTCTCAGCAGCGTCCTGGGCTCTGGCCCCTGCTGTGCCCTCTCTCTTGGAAAAATGCTTTGTGTAGCATCCCATGGTGGCCACCCCTACCTCAGGATAGGAAAAAACCCTAGCAGGTCTCATATAATAAGTGTTTACTGTACATCAGCACTGCTTTGACCTTTACATGAAGCATGTCATTTAATCTTCACCACAACCTTGTGAGGTCAAAAGCATTGTTTCCCCATTTTACAGATGAGGAAACTGAAGTGACTTGCCCAGGGTCACATACATGTCAGAGGCAGGATTTCTCTAACTTCAAAGCTGATGCACTTTGATCGCTTTTCTTTCTCAGGACAGAAAATGTACAAACTGAAAAAAAAAAGGCAATAAATAAAATCTTCTTAATTTGGATGGATTTTATTGCAAAGGAAAACTTAGAGACTCTGGAAGGTCCCACTACTGTCACCTAGTCAGTAACAAGTTCTGGGACTATCAGTCGGCGAATAGTGGGTGGAAGCCAGATCAGTGTGATAAAAAGTGTACACAGTGGCTGGAGCTGGTCACACTTGGGTTTGAAAGCCAGTTCTTCAATTTGCTAGCAGGGTGGCCTTAAGCTGGGTTGTTACCTCTCTATGACTTGGTTTTGGGGGTTTCTCTTCCAGTATAATAAAGTAAGATCTTACTAAACTGGCTCTCTCACAGATAACAACTCTTGAGAAAACACCCAAACACATATACACACACTCTGAAGGGCATGAAGAGTGAATAGAGGCAAGTAGACTCTAGAAGGTACAGCAAGGGAGAAATTACCCAATTTTTGTGGCTTTGCTCATGAGAGCAGGCCACAGTCAGCAGGGCACACACAGAAAACCTGTGGTTCTTCTGGCCTGAAGACCCAGAGGACAAGATTCAGACCAATCACAGACACTGGGAAAAGCAAAGGGGGCAGCCCCCAAAAAGAAGAGACACAAGGAGGGAGAGCCCAGATCCTGTGTATGAACTCGGTTCAAATCTCTGGCTGATTTCTGATCCACAAATGCATGAGAATGACTTGAGCTGGGAAAAAGAAACAAAAACTAAATTGAGAATCAGCCTGTCATCCAAGAGCAGAGTCTGAAGTTAACTGTCTAATAAAACAAAAAATCAACACCTTCTGAGAACTAAACAGAATCCAGAGTCCCCACAACAAAACGTGCAAATGTCCAGGATATAATCCTACTCCCACATTCTCAGACCACAGTGGAATTAAACTAGAAATCAGTAACAGAAAGATAGGTGGAAAATTCTAAAGTATTTGGAGATTAAACAATGCACTTCTAAATAACACATAGGTCAAAGAAGAAGCCTTGGGAGAAATTTTTAAATATTTTTAACTATATGAAAATGAAAATACAAATTATCAAAATGTGTTAGACATAGCAAAAGCAGTGCTTGGAGGGAAGTTTATAGAATTGAATGCACATATTACAAAAATCATCTAAGTTTCCTCCTAGAAAACTAGAGAAAGAAAGACAAGGTAAGGCCAAAGACAGCTGAAGGCAAGAATAATAAAAATATAGGGCAGAAATCAATGAAACTGAAGATAGGAAATAAATAGAAAAAGTAAATGAAAACCAAAGCTTGTTCTTTGAAAAGATCAATAGAAAGGATAAGCCTCCAGTCAGGCTAAGTAAAAAGGGTATTAATAAAAGTGCCAATAATCAGAAATGAAAGGAGACTCATCAATACAGGTCCCATGTATGTTAAAAGGATAATAAAAGTATATTAGGGACAAATATGATAACCTAGATGAAATGGACCAATTCCTTGAATGATACAAACTACCAAAATTCACACAAGAAAAAACAGAAAATATGAATAGGCCTATATCTGTTAAAGAAATTGAATCAATAATTAACCCAACAAAAAAGAAAGCAGCAGAACAATGACACAGTTGGAGGACTGACAGTACCTGACTTCAAGACTTATCATAAAGCTATAGTTATCATAATAATATAGCATAATGCAGTGGTTCCCTCCTTATCCCCAGGGCATATGTTTCAAGGCCCCCAGTGGATGCCTAAAACCATAGATAATTGTTTTTTCCTATACAAACATACCTATGATGACGTTTAACTTATAAATTAGGCACAGAAAGTGATCAACAATAACAATAAAATAGAACAATTATAACAATATACTGTAATAAAGTTACATGAACAAGGTCTCTCCTTCTCTTAAAATCTCATTGTACTGTACTCACCCTTCTTGTGATGATGTGAGGTAATAAAACGCCTATGTAGTGAGATGAAATGAAGCAAATGATTTCGGCGTTGTGACATAGCATTAGGCTACTACTGACCTTCCACAATAGGTCATAAGGAGAATCATCTGCTTCCGGGATCACGGATCATGGTCGACTGCGCATAACAGAAACTGCAGAAAGCGAAACTGCAGGTAAGGGAGCGCTGCTGTATTGGCACACTTCATTTTATAGTGCCTCGCAGATACTGCGTTTTTCACACATTGAAGGATGGTGGCAACCCTGCATGGAGCAATTCTATTGGTGCCATTTTTACAACAGCATTTGCTCACATCATGGCTCTTTGTGACACATTTTGGCAATTCTCACAATATTTCAAACTCTTCATTATTATATTTGTTATGGTGAGCTGTGATCAGTTATTATGACTCACTGCAAGCTCAAATGATGGGTTAGTATTTTTTAACAATAAAGCATTTTTAATTAAGGTTTGTACTTTTTTTTAGACAATGCATGCAGAGACTGAAGTACAGTGTAAACATAACTTTTGTATGCATTGGGAATCCAAAAATTTCATCTGACTCCCTTTATTGAGATATTTGCTTTATTGCAGTGGTCTGGAACTGAACCGCAGTATCTCTGAGCTACCCCTGTAGAAACAGAGAGGAATGGAGCAGAATGGAGAGCCCAGAAATAGACCCACACAAAAAGAGCAAAGGCAATCAATGGAGAAAGGATAGTCTGTCCAACAAATGATGCTGGGCCAGTTGGACATCCATATGCAGAAAAAAAAAATGACTGTAGACATAGATTTTACTCCTTTTACAAAAATTATTCTCCAAATGGATCACAGACCTAAATATACAGAGCAAAACTATAAAATTTTTAGAAGAAAACACAGGGGAAAAATCTAAGGAAGCTTGGTTTGGGTGATTAGTTTTTACAGACACCACCAAAAGCAAGACCTATAACATGACCTATAAAACAACCACAAGTTGAACTTTATTAAATTAAAACCTTCTGCCTATGAATGAATGAAAAGATAGGAAACCTCATCAAAGAAATGGAAAAATATATATACATATAGAACCATATTGGGGAGGGGAGGGGGGAACAAATGGAAGTTCAATAACAGACATATGCAATATCTGCAATAGCTCAGCAAAAAAAAAATTAACTGGATGGATTGAACAACAGAATGGAAAAGGAGAAACTAGCCAATGAACTTGAAGGAAGATGAGTAGAAGAAATTATCCAATCTGAAGAAGAGAGAGAAAAAAGATTTTAAA
Organism: Manis pentadactyla; assembly: GCF_030020395.1. Classification (NCBI taxonomy): domain Eukaryota; kingdom Metazoa; phylum Chordata; class Mammalia; order Pholidota; family Manidae; genus Manis; species Manis pentadactyla. The sequence goes on from NC_080022.1 coordinate 143,500,403, forward strand.
AAACCCAACAGTGTCTCAGGGTCTAGTGGGACAATATCATAAGGCCTAATATCCATGTAATTATGTAATCAGAGTCCCAGGAGAAGAGAAGGAATAAGACAGAATAGAGTATTTGAAGAAAAATGGCCAAAAATGGAAATCAAATTCCCAAATATGATGAAAGAGAAATTTAACAATTCAAGAACCTCACCAGACCCCAAGTAAGATAAATTTAAAGAAAACTATGCTTAGGCACGTCACATCAAACTAAAAGCTGAAAACCAAAGAAAAAAAGAAAGCAGCCAGAAGGATAGAAAATGCTGCCTCCCCAGCACCAAGAATTTGATCGACAGCTGTTTCAGGAGCTATGAAAGTTAGAAGACAGTGGGACATCTTTAAATGGTGGAGGAAATTTAACATAAAGTTCTATATCCAAAGAAGATACCCTTCAAAAATGGAGGTGAAATAAAGACATCATCAGAACCCCCCAGACCTGCATTGTAAGTCATGCCAAAGGAAGTGCTCAGGCTGCAGGGAAATGAAACCAGGAAGGAGTAAAGAGCATTAGAAATAGCAAATCCCTGCGTAACCATAAAAAGACAGTTTTTCCTCTTAATTTCTTTAAAAAGGTATGATTTAAAGAGAAAATTATCATGTTATCTTGTAGAGTATATAAAGTATGTAGATGTGATACAACAATTACAGCATAAAGGACAGGAAGGTGGTAAATGATGGTAAGGGTAAATAGTTGGAAATGTGAAATGGTGCAATAGTAACTCTAAGTAGACTGAAAAAGTAAGGACATTGTCTTAGTCCTTTAGGGCTGCTGTAATAAAATGCCAGAGACTGGGTGGCTTATAAACAACATAAATGTATTTCTCAATTTTGGAGGCTGGGAAGTCCAAGATCAAGGTGTTGGCAGACTCAGTGTCTGGTGAGGGCCTGCTTTCTGGGTCATGATGGTGCCTTCTAGATGGAACCTCATGCGGTGAAAGGGGCTAGGGCTCTCGGAGCCTCTTTTATAAAGGCTCTGTCCTTGTGACCTGATCATCTCCCAAAGTCCCCACCTGCTCATACCATCACCTTGAGGGTAAAGATTTCAACATAGGAATCGGCAGGGTGCCGGGGGGAGGAGGTGGAGGGGACACACAAATACTCAGTTCATAGCAGATATGGATTGTAACCCCTAGAGAAACCACTAAAAATATGCAGAACAACAGATAAATTAAAATGGAATTCTACATAAATTCAAATCAATCAATCAATTATACTTCAATTAAAAAATACACTAATAAATAAATCAAAAAAAGTGGGCAGGAGGCTTCCTCATCTGTAAGTGGAGATCACATAGTCATGTGCCACATAGGGTGCTGAGCTGTCATGAGATTAAGAGAGACTTCAGTGGCTGCTGGGCCTCTGAATAAGGCTGGTGGACCACGGGGAGGAGGAGAGGCGGGGCAGCTTCACCCTCAGCCCCGGGGGGGTGGGCTGGTGTTGGCCGGTCACGTGGACGGGCACTCTACGCATCCAGATGACCTGAGAGACCCAGGCTTGACCCGGCCTGCCTGGTTCCCACGGTGTAGCAGGCCCCTTCCCACAGCCCTCTGTTTCAGCCCTCCTATTCCTTGCCTGGCAGCAGTTGGGGCCAAGATCAGAAACATTCCAGAGATACCCTGGCAAAAAAACCCCACAGGATCCCAGCCTGCCTACAAGTGGGAGTTAAAGAGAAGTCAAGGATGAGCCCCTGTGTCTGCCTGCAGACACCTGGTGGCGGCTGGTGCTGTGAGCAGAGCCTCCCAAGGCCTCGTGGAGCTGCTGGCTCTGCAGGCCTCACCAGGCTGGAGCCAAGCCATGTTCAGCTGAAGGATAGGAAGCCCCTTTCCCTCAAGTGTGTGCTGGACTTCTCACCAGACCCCAAAACAGGACTACTTGGGCCCCATATAGCTCATAAAGTCAGTGGGAGAAACAGCCCCTTTGGCCTCCACCTGCAGACCCACTCCAGGATTTCCCAGTCTGCCTGAGACCCGGCTGGGGAGCCTTGTCTCAGCGCGCCCAGGACTCTTGGTTTTGGCATTCAGAGTCCTGTGTCCCAGTAAACCCTCAGTTTTTTGCAAACTGGGACTGTTGGTCACTGTATGACAGAAGACACTGGAAGGAGAGAGCCCAGGGCATGATGGGGGTTATCATGGACCCCTATGGAGTCCCCTCTAAGGGCTTAGAGCTCGGGGGGTTGGAGCTTTGGTTCAGGCCTCTGATGGGTTATGAATTTTGAAGAGAGGCCTGAGAAACCCAATATTGACTTGTTTCTTTAGGGAACTTTGTTCTAGATTCCAAATAACCACCCTTCCCATGACCTGTGGAATAAACTAGAGGAGGCTCAAACATGAAGAGTTTCACAAGAAAAAAAAAAACAACTTGAGAACTAGAAAGGATCTCAAACATTGAATTTTCACTGTGTCCACACATTTAACAGATGAGAAAGACAAGGCTAATAGTTAAGAAAATGGGATTGGGATGGGGAGGATTAAAAAAAATGGGCTTTGAAGTCAGGCAGCTAAGGGTTAAATCCTGGCTGTGTCACAGGGGGGAGTCACTCCGGGTGGTGGGCAACTTTCTCAATGATTGTCATTTCCTCTAGTTACAGGGAGCTCATTACCTCTCCCTGCAGCCCCTGCCCCTGCTGGGCAGTCTCCTTGATAGGAAGTTCTTCCCTGATTGAAGCCTGTCCTTCCTCGGTTTCACTTCTTCCCTGAGGTTCTTGTCACACAGAAAAGACTGAGTGCCTTGTCCTCACGACAACCTTCAAGTGTTTGAAGACTGTGTTCATCACCTCCCACACTCCACCCCCGCCCCATCTTCTTTTCTCCCAGGCAAGTACCCCAGCCAACGCCTAAAATTTACTGACAGTCACTATAAAGAAATCTGGGATCAGAGAGGTAAGATTACCTGCCCAAGTTCACACATCTAAGAGTGAACAAACATTTGTCTGAACCCAGGAATGTCGGGTCTTTCTGTGGTTCCATATGCTCAGCACCCCTTTGTTAACTCTCTCTGCCCCTGTATGTTTCTGATGGCTGTTGTTTACAAATTACCACAAACTTGGCGACTTAAAACAACAGAAATTGATTCTCTCATAGTTCCAGAGGCTGGAAGTTGGACCTCAAGGTGTCAACGGACCCTGCTCTCTTTGAAAGCCCTGGGGAACAATCCCTCCTTCCTCTTCCTAGCTTGAGGTGGTCGTTGGCAGTCCTCTCCAGTCTCAGCCTCCCTCTTCACATGGCCTTTGCTCTATATCTGTGTGTTCACATGGTCTTCTCTCTGTGATGTCTCGGCACCCAAATTTCTTCTTACAAGGATACCAGCCACTGGATGTAGAGACCAACCTAATCCAGTATAACCTCATCCTAACTTAATTACATCAGCAAAATCCTATTTCTAAATGAAGTCACATTCAGTGAGGGTACCAGGGTCAGAACTTAAGACATACCTTTTGGGAAGATACAGTTCGACCCACAGCAACCCCCACACCAACTGTAGTAGAAACTAATTCAGCAGGAGGAAGCTGAACAGAAATTGCTGCACATGGGATGTAGACTGTTCATGCAGAGTGTGATGGAGGGCTGGGCCAGGCCCGGGGAGAAGGCCCGACTGTCCCAGACACAGGGACAGAGCCCCAAAGGGAGCCTGGTTTGTGCTCCATCACCAGACTGTCTGTGCTTATCCTGGCTGCCGCTGGCTGTCCTCTAGCCGGCAGGAGGGCTCGCGGCACAGGCAGAGGAGGGAGCCCAGGAGAGAGGCTGGCAGATTCCAGGCCCGTCCTGACCGCTTGCAGTGAACCAGGCAGGTCACAGCATTGCTCTGTAAGACACTCTGGATCCCAGCCGCAGCCAGACTGACCTCATCCCTAAAGCAGCAACTCAGTCTAGAGCTGAAGGACTCTTGGCAGGGGCTGGAAGTGGGTGGGAGAGGAGTTTTTCTTAGAAGAAAAGAAATAGAAGAAGCCTCCCAGGGCAAAGAGTGCAGGGTTTTCCTTTTGCAGAGCCACTGACCACAGCCCAGTGGGTGGGAAGGGCAGCCCGATGCCTTATGATTTAAAAGGAAGGTCTCTGAGTAGAGACTCCAGGCTCCTTCCTGTGTCTAAGGCTATCCCTCGGATGGGGTAGCCTTGTGGCAAGAGCACCTGAGGCCAGGCAGACCGGGATTCAAGTCTCAGCTCCACCAGGTTACGGGCACTGTGGCTTTGGCACACTTAATCTCTCTGTGTGCCCGTGTCCCTACCTCTATAAAGCAGAGAGGCTGGTAAATGTTTATTGTCCACCCCTCTGGCTTCCACTCCCCCTTCTTACAGCAGTACCCCTCCATTGTCACTTAGAAGGCCCACCCCTCCCCTGCTCCCAGTCTGTGAGGTCTGGGGAGGCCCAATCCTCATCCAGGGGTATCTGCTAGGTGCCTCCACCACTGGGACATTGCCCTCCTCTGGCAGAGCAAGAGGCTCGGGGACAGACCAGTGACCAAGCTGGTCATCAGGGTGCATGGCTGGGCTTTTGCAGGAGCTCCCGGGAAAGAGGTTTGTGCTCTCGCACTGGAGCCCTTGGGGTGTGGACCTGCAGCAGTATGGAGACCATGAGAGGAGGCCCCAGGGCTGCTGGCGCGGCCGCCTTGCAGAGGAAGAACCAAGAATCCAGGCAGTGTGGCCCAGGGAAAATGTCTGAGCTAGAACCCAGCCACGCCTGAAGCCAGATCTGTCCCCTTGACTTTTCCATCCCACAACCTAGTCTGTTCTCTTTTTCACTCAGGCCTAGTTGAGTTGGGTCCTGTGTTACTTGGAACAAAAACGCCCTAATCAACCCAGATTAATAATATGCATTTCAGCAGGTTGTGGTAGGGCTCAGCAGAGTTAGATCTTTAGATTATGAGCCTTTTGAGGACAAGCACTGTCTTGTTCATGTGTGTGTGCTCAGTAGCTGATCCGCAGCAGATAGTCAAATGTTTGTGGAATGAATAAATGTGTTTAAATGCTCCTGAAGTTTATAAGATTCTTAATGAATGTTTATTATTATTATTCCAGCAAAGTCAATCTCATCTTGTTCCATATTGCCCTTCTCCTCAAATTGGATAGTGAATCAACCATTCACTCCTTGTCCCCACCCCCACAGTTAATTAAGTAAGTGAGCACTATCTGGCTGCCTAGAACGTTCCAGGGTTGGGCAGTAGAAGTTCAGAATGACACATAGAAACTGCTTTCATGAAGTCCCAGCAGTTATAAATAGAGTGTGATAAGGTTACCATAGAGATGAATATAAGTTCTGTGGGGACGCAGAGAAGGAGCAGCGAACCCCTACACAGAGAATTAGGGCTCTCTGAGGAAGTGTTTGTGGTGAGGCTGAAGGCTGAGGAGGAGATAGTGTGGTAACTGGGGTGGAAGAGGAAACACCCTCTGCAAAAGCATGCAGCTATTTGAGGAACCCGGGTCAGCATGGGTGGAGAGGAGGGGGCCTGGGGATATGGCACTGATGGGGCTGGGAGGATGGAGGCCGAGGCCCTCACAAGCCATCCTGAAGACTGCACGTGGGCCTGAAGCAGAGGGAAGACACTGAAGGGGTGGGAGGCGGGGCATCGCGTACTCAGGCGGGCATTTGGGAGCACTCTCCTTCGCTGCAGAGTGAGGGATGGTGTTATAGACCAAATGTCTGTGTCCCCCCGAATTCATCTGGTGAAATCCTAATGTGATGATATTTGGAAATGGGACCTTTGGGAGGTGATCAGGTCATGAGGGCAGAGTTTTCATGAATAGGATTAGTCCCTTACAAAGGAGACCCCAGAGAGCTCCCTGGTCCCTTCCACAAGTGAGGACACACTACGAGTGTGGCTGTCCGTGGGACAGGAAGCAGGCCCTCACCAGACGCTGAATCTGCCAGCACCTTGATATCGGACTTCCCAGCCTCCAAAAGTGTGAGAGGTGAATTTCTTGTTTACAAGCCACCCAGTCTCTGCTGTTTAGTTACAGCAGCCTGAAGGACTGAGACAGAAGGGTTGAGGAGGTGGTGTGCCAGAAGTATGGCAGTGGTCCAGGGGGGCTGCTGGTAGCCTGAGGCCAAGAAGAGGCAAAGGGATGGAAAGAAGTGGGATTGTTGCAGGAACCGTGGGAACTACAAACAAGGAGCCGGGACACGGGGACGTTTGGCGAGCAGCAGTGTTAGTGCCGGCAGGGGCTCAGCAGATTCCTATCCAAAGGCTGAGCCCCAAGCACAGCAGGGCCATGCCTTTAATACACCCACTACAAGGTTAGGGGGAAGTCAGCACCCAGGAACCATTGCAGTGGGAGCCATTAGGTCACTATAGGTGTATTCACGATGCTAGTTATATTTTAATCTATCTCTGTAAAGGTTACCCAGTTACCGTATTACAAACTAATGGGCTTCCATGACTATGATCAAGCAGCTTTTCCACACCACTGAGTCCCGGTGGGGGGGGATACATTGTTACATTGTTTCACTCTCAAGCACCCAAGCACCCTGTGATTCCTCTACATTCCTGAAGCCTCAACAGAACTTTATGTCCTTGGCTTCCTTGGCCTCCTACCACAGGATGATTCCAGGGTTGTTTGGAAGGCAAAACACTGATGGAGAAGAATTTGGGAAAGAGGAAAGTGGAAGTCAAAGGGCTGCTGGGAGAACCATGTGGCTGTTCCCTGAGAAAGGCATGGACGGGGAAAGCAAGCATGGGCCTTCTCCTCCTCCTCCCGCCGCCAAGAAAGCTCGGGCTCAGTCCCTGGGCTTTGGGGGTAGGCAGAAGACTGCCATAGCCTCAGCTGGATTTCCATGGAATGTGCTCAAGTTGGGAGGTGGGGAGAAAGGAGGCCTGACATGCAAGAACAAAGAGAGCATAGAGACACATGCAGGAAAACAGAAGGTCAGAGACACTTGGGGAAACAGGCTTTTAAACATTTTGCTGCATTATCAGAATAATTCCCATATTAGTGTCCCAGGGCTTCCATCACAAATTACCACAAACTTGACAGCTTGAAACAAGAGAACTTTATTCTCTCACAGTGCTGGAGGCCAGAAGCTTGGAGTCAGGGTGTTGGCAGTGCCTCGCTCCCTCCAAAGCCTCTAGGGGAGAATCCTTCCTGGCCTCTTCCAGCTGTGGTGGTTCAGGATGCTCCTTGGCTTGTGGCTGTGTGGCTCCAATCTCTGCTTCCATTGTCACAGGACTTCATATGGTTCTTCTCTCTATGTCTCTCTCCTCTATGTGTCACTTGCAAGGACACTTGTCATTGCATTTAGGTCCCAGGTGGATAATCCAGGTTGATCTCATCTTCAGATGCTTAACTACTCTGCAAAGACCCCTTTCCAAATCAGGTCTCACATTCACAGGTCCCAGGGGTTAGGGTGTGGACATATCTTTTTGGGGGGCCCACCATTTAACCCACTACATTTCCTTTTAGCATCTTCTCAGTGGACAAGGGTGAAGATTTCAATCACTTTTAACTTATTTTTTTGTGACAGCTTTATTGAGATTTAATTCATACACCATACAATTCAACACCTTTAAAGTGTGTAATTCAATGGTTTTTAGTATATTCACAGAGTTACACAACTGTCACAACTGTTAAACATTTTCATCATCCCCCATTACAACAGTTTAGTACCCATTAGCTGTCACCCTCAATCCCCCCATCTCCCACAGCCCTAGGCAACCACTATTCTATTTCTGTCTCTATAGATTTGCCAATGTTTGCAAGATTCATTCATGTTGTGGTATGTTTCAGTATTTCATAAGGATAAATAATATTCCATTGTATCATATCACACTTTGCTTTTCCATTCATCAGTTGATGGACACCTGAGTTGTTTCCACCTTTTGGCTTTCATGCACAATGCTGCCACAAGGTTCTGGATGGACATATGTTTTCATTTCTCTTGGGTGTATACCTAGGAGTGGAATTGCCGGATCAAATGGAAACTCTAACTTTTTGAGGATCTGCCACGTTGTTACTCAAAGTGACTGCACCATTTTACATTCCTACTAAAAGTATATGAGGGTTCTGATTTCTCCACATCTTCATCAACACTTGATAGTATCTATCTTTTCCATTATAGCCATCCTAGTGGGTGGGAAGTGGTATCTCACTGTGGTTTTGATTTGCATTTCCCTGATGACTAATAGTGTTGAGCATCTTTTTACTTGCTTTTTGTCATTTGTATAGTTTCCTTGGAGAAATGTTTATACAGATTCATCTCCCATTTTTTTAAATTGGATTGTTTGTCTTTTTTGTTATTTAGTTCTGAGAGTTCTTTATATATTCTAAATACAAGCCCCTTATCAGATAAGTACAAGTATTTTCTTCCATTCTGTGGGTAGTCTTCACTCTCTTGATAGTATCCTTTGAAGCACAAAATTTTCATTTTGATGAAGTCCAGTTTATCTATTTTTTCCTTTGGTTTCTTATGCTCTTGATGTCACATCTAACCATTGCCAAATACAAGGTCATGAAGATTTACCCTGTTTTCTTCTATGGGTTTTTACCATTTTAGGTCTTTTATTTAATTATTTTTATGCCAACTCAATGTTTTGACTATGATGACACCTATAAAGGGTCTCCGGGTGGCCAAGTGAGTGAGCTGTGGTGTGGGCAGGGCCTGTGCGGGCTTTGAGGAAAAGCTTCCATATGCTTTTCCTCCCCTTTCCCATCCTCATCACCAGTGCTCCAAGCTCTGAGGAGGCCATCACTTGACCACGGAGTGCTCCCCAGAGGAAAGGAGCCCCTGAACACAGTTGAGAGGCCTGTTACAGATCTGCAGGCGTAGGCATGAGCTATAGATAAAAACTACAGAGAGAGAGTCAAGGACCAGAGAAGCTGATTCTCTAGAGCCCACCCAAAGTGAGAGAGCTAGGGCAGACCGCCAAGGAGCTGGTCAGAATGAAATGATCCACCCACCAGAATATCGGGATGCAGAAAGATAGGTAATGCCAAGCCTCACCAAGAATGTAGAGCAACTGGAACCCTCATACTCTGCTGGTGGGAGTGAAAATTATCCCAACCGCTTTGGAAAATGGCAAGCCTCTACCAAAAACAGAGCATAGGCCCTGCCTGTGACCCAGCTCATCCACACACTGAAGGTGTGCACACGGTCCCCAAGACATGTACAAGAAAGCTCATGAAAGCACTTGTTTGAATAGCCCCAAACTGAAAATACCCCAAATATTTGCCCATCAGCAGCTAAACAAATAAACTATGGCCTATTTACACCATGGAATATTATATAGCAATGAGGATGAATAAACAACATGAATAAATCTCCAAATTATAGTATTAAGTAAAAGAAGTCAGACTCAAAAAAGTATACATGATATTTTCACATTTACATAAAGTACAAGGTAGAAAAATTAGTGGTGATAAGGGCCAGAATAATGGTTGCCCCTTAGGGAAGTAGTGACTGGGAGAGATTGCAGGAGGGGCTGTTGACATTCTCACGCTCCATCTGGGTGCTGCTTGCATGGGTGTGTTCACTTTGAAAATTCACCCAAATGTATGCCGATCACTTGTATTTTTTGGCATGTACATTAAAAAATTAACAACAAAAACCAGAACAAGCAGAAACTGGGTGTGATGCTGTGGTTGGGGTAGCGGGGAGAAGAGAGTCATTTACAGATGGCCCAGGTCCAGGGTTCCTCCTGAGTGTGGTTGACACCCTCCCAGCAGATGAGGGTGGGTGCTTACAGCAGCAAGACCCTGCCAGGCAAATGTGTGGAAGGCAAAGAGCAAATTAATCAGAGAATCCCTTCCTACCTGCTCTCCCTCCTTTCTTCATCTATTCATGCATTCTTTTTTTTATTATTGTTAAGGTATCATTGATATACAATCTTATGAAGGTTTCACATGAGCAACACTGTGGTTACAATATTCACCCCTATTATCAAGTCCCCCCAACATACCCCATTGCAGTCACTGTCCATCAGCATAGTAAGATGCTATAGAGTCACTGCTTGTCTTCTCTGTGCTAAGCTGCCTTCCCCGTGCCCCCCCATTATGTGTGTTAATCATAATGCTCCTTAATCCCCTTCTCCCTCCCTTCCCACCCACCCTCCCCACCACTCCCCCTTTGGTAACAGTTAGATGCTTCTTGGAGTCTGTGAGTCTGCTGCTGTTTTGTTCCTTCAGTTTGGCTTCATTGTTATACTCCACAAATGAGTGAAATCATATGGTATTTGTCTTTGTCTGCCTGGCTTATTTCATTGAGCATAATACCCTCTAGCTCCATCCATGTTGTTCATGCCTTCTTTTATCACACTTTCAGGACCCATTTATTGAGGGCCCATATCATCGGTACACAAAGCTAAGTAATTTATAGCCCCTGCTCTCAAGGAGCTCACAGTCTGGTGGGGGAAGCAGATCCATAAACAAATCAGTGAAATCTAGACGGGAAGGGGCCCTGATAGGTATCTGTCTGGGCAACAACGTGGCCAGGTCACACTGGATGGGGACCAGGGCAGGTCAAGGGGATAGTCAGGGGAGGCTTTCCAAAGGCGATGATGCAGGAGCAGGGGCCTCAAGCAGGTGCTGATGAGGCAGGCTTCAGAGTGAGGATACTCCTGGCCAAGGGGATGGCCAGCCTAGATCCCTCCTCTTACAAAGAAGTGGACACAATTAGGAGCTGAGTATGAGCAAGAGGGGGACAGGTCAGGAAATGAAGAGAATGGGTCTGGTGATAACTCATGGTTTCACATGATGCAGACTATTGTGCTCTGAACTGCTGGCTAGATAGGGATCCAAAATGACTCTGGAGCAAGAGGCTGATGTGATTTCCCAAGGAGTCTTGCAGCCTCACTGTGACATGTGCAGATGGCTTGCTCAGGGGTCCAAGCAACAAAGCAAATATGCGAATCTAACTAGGTGTGAGGCAGGAGGGAGTGGTGAGGTCTGTGGGCCTTGACTCTCCCAAACTGTGTACGGACATTGAGATTCTGTTGTTTTCAGAACGTGGTGCAGACCAAACAGAACAGCCTCATCCCCGAGGCCCATCCAGTGCTTGGCGCCAGTTTGCAGCCTCTGAACAAACTTACGTCCACAGTGTCTGCAGATAGAGAGTGATTTCTGTGATTCAGTGTGTGTGTGATTAGGTTGTCACTGAGAGCCACAGTCACACAGGTGAGGCATCCTTCTCTCCTAACAGAGTCTGTCAGTGGACAGGTCTACCCTGAGCCTTTCCTGCTTTCCCTGACACCCAAGGGCAGAATTCAGAGGGACTGGTTTTCACTGTGGAAAAATACTGGCAATCATAATAGATCTTGCTCCAGGTTCTGGAAAATCCCAGAGGCCAAAAGCCTTGGATGCACAGTTGTCCTGTAACCAGGGCAGGAAGATTTTTGGAGTATGCAGGATGGAGCACCCTCCTCTCTGGGAAGACCTACTGTGTGCCCAGTATTGGGCTGGTCCCTAATCTCATGTTATCCTCAGGACATTGTCTTAGGATGTTTATTATGATTATCCCCATTTTACAGAGGGAACACCAAGGGGCAGAGAAGTGACCTCCCCAAGGTCTCACTATGGCAAGTGGCAGGGCCACTGCAGCTAGCGCTCCAAACAGCCCCGAGCCTGGCCGAAGACCACAATATCCTTGAGGATAATAAGCCTGTGTCTGGTCCTGGGCTCAGAGAGGGGAGGTGACTCAAAATGCCACAGGCTTGGAAGTAGTACATTGTCTAGTATCTCCCTCCATTTATTCTTTCAGAAATGTTCTTGAGGATCTGCCATTTACTTGACAAGCACTTTCTGAGCACATACCAGCCACTACTGTAGGCTCTGGGGACACAACAGTGGACAAAACAAACCACAGTCCCAGCCCTCGCTGAGCTTACATTCCAGAGGGGAAAACCGTGAACAAAGAAGCAAGTTAGGTAATAGATGGGGAAACGTGAAGCACAGTGGAAGAAAACAAATCAGGAAGACGGTAGGGTGTGTGGGAGGTGTGAGGGTTGCTGGGTTAAATGGGGCGGTGGGAGAGGCCCCAGTGAGAGGCTGACGTTTGAGATGAAACCTGAGGAAGTGGAGGAGGGAGCCCTGGCTGTTTCTGAGGGAAGTGGTTCCAGATGGAAGGAAGAGCATAGGTGCTAAGGTGGAGGGGGCCTGGCATGCGGAGGAGGCCCCTGCGCTGGGGCAGGAGGATGAGGGGTGGAGGGAAGAGACGTGGTCAAAACAAGGACATGCAGGTGAAGAACTGGGGGCCAGACAGTGCGGGACCTTGCAGGCCCTCATGAAGACTGGCTTTTACTCTGAGTCAGTGGGAGCCGTTGCAGGGTCTGAGAAGAGAAGTGACATGACCTTATTTGCTTCTAATGGGATCACACTGGCTGCTGTGTGGAGAGACTCTATGGGGCACGTTGTAGAGGTGGTGCACGTCTATGGGGTGGGTGCACGTCAGGAGGCAATCACAGTGACCCAGGTGGAGAGGATGGGGCTAGGACCAGGGTGCGGCAGCAGACCTGGTGAGAAAGAAGTAGGTGGGTCCCAGATATACTTTAAAAGTAGAGCTAACAGGATTTGCTGATGGATTGGACGTGGCAAATGATATCACAGTTTTAGATGGAGTAACTGGAAGGATGGAGTTGTCCCTTCTGAGATGGGAAAAAGTATGAGAGGGAAAGGTTTGGGGGAAATTCATTGTTGGGCAGGTTTGTTTGAGATGCCTCTTTGGCTTTCAAGTGGAGATGCTGAGGCACCGTGGTGCTGGGGAGAAGTTAGGACATGGGAGCCTGTCCATGACTTCACAGAGCTCTCCAGCCAGCTGGGAAGGCAGGGCACCTGGGAAGGCTCTGTGGGGCCTCTTGATCCCAGTAGGGCCCTGGAGTCCCTTGTGGCAGCCAGCCTCCAAGATGGCCCCAGTGATCCCCACTTTCTGGTATTCACACTCTTACACAGTCTACTCCCATACAGAACAGTGATGAACTCTGTAACAAATGGATGCAGGATTGATGGTTTATGATGACCAAACTACATCATAAAAGAAATCATGGCTCCTGTCTCGCTTCTTCTCGGATCACTCACTCTGGGAGAAGTAAGCCTGACATGTCGCGAGGACACTCAAGCAGCCCTGTGGAGAAGTCCGTGTGGCAAGGAACTGAGGCCTCCTGCCGAGACCACAAGCGTGACCCATGTGGGATGTGGGTCCTCCAGCCCCACTCAGGCTTTCGGTTTACTAAAGGCATGCCTGACAGCTTGACTGTCCCCTCATGAGAGACCCTGAACCAGAACCACCCAGCTAAGGCACTGCCAAATTCCCGACCCCCAGAAACTGTATGAGTTAGTGAACTTACGTTGTTTTAGCATGCGAGGTTTTGGGATGATTTGTTACAGCAATAGATAACTAGTGCAAAAACACCATGCAATGCCCAGAGAGGCAGAGCAGGCACTTTTGTAGTTTACACAAGTTATGGCTTATCTGCTGGCTGACACTGGGGTAGCTGCCCAGCCTGCCACCACTTGGCCTTCCCAGCTTCTCCTGCAGCTGCTCACGTTTCTGGGCTAGGGGTGGATTTAGCATCTCAACGGCGTGTCAGCTTCTGCAGGGTACCTCCACCATCAAGATCAGAGGCAAGAAGAACCTGCATGGGTCTAGTCCATCCCCATGGGTTCAGCTTGTCCTGGCTCTCCCCCACTTTACACCCATTGTCCCTTCCTAAATGCCTTACCCTGCAGACATAAAGCTCCAGCATTGGACATGAACAGTTTTTTTTTATTTTTTATTTTATTATTTATTTATTTATTTATTTATTTTATTTTTTTTATTGAAGGGTAGTTGACACACAGTATTACATTACATTATTTTCAGGTGTACAACATAGTGATTCAACATTTATATACATGACAATTCTAGGTACCAGCTATTACCATACCAAGCTGTTACAATATCTTGACTATATTCATTACATCCCGGTTACTTATTATTTTACCATTGGAAGTGTGTACTTTTTTGTGTGTGTGTGTGAGGGTATCTCTCATATTTATTGATCAAATGGTTGTTAACAACAATAAAATTCTGTATAGGAGAGTCAATGCTCAAGGCACAATCATTAATCCACCCCAAGCCTAATTTTCATCAGTCTCCAATCTTCTGAGGCATAACAAACAAGTTCTTACATGGAGAACAAATTCTTACATAGTGAATAAGTTCTTACATGGTGAACAGTACAAGGGCAGCCATCACAGAAACCTTCGGTTTTGCTCATGCATTATGAACTCTAAACAGTCAGTTCAAATATGAATACTCATTTGATTTTTATACTTGATTTATATGTGGATAACACATTTCTCTCTTTATTATTATTATTTTTAATAAAATGCTGAAGTGGTAGGTAGATACAAGATAAAGGTAGAAAACATAGTTTAGTGTTGTAAGAGAGCAAATGTAGATGATCAGGTGTGTGCCTGTAGACTATGTGTTAATCCAAGCTAGACCAGGGCAATAAAACATCCACGTATGCAGAAGATTTCTCTCAGAACAGGGGGGGTGAGGTTCTAAGCCTCACCTCTGTTGATCCCCAATTTCTCACCTGATGACCCCCCTGTGACTGTGCCTGTCTTAGGTTGTTCCTCCCTTGAGGAATCTTACCCATCTCTGGCTAACCAGTCATCTTCCGGAGCCATACAGGGAAATGTAAAGTTGGTAAGTGAGAGAGAAGCCTTATTGTTTGAAATGGTTAGCTTTTTATTTCTTTGCATATTTATGCCCTGTAGCTTCTATGCCAGCATTTGTCTTGAGGTATCTTTACCACTTGGAGGAGTTATGATACTCGGTAAATTTGATATGAGGCACGAATTCTATTTAAGGGTTGTAATTAGGAAGGAAGAAGAAAAGCTATAGAAGTAGCAGATGGAAGAAAACATGGGAAGATTGATTATTTCTTTGACATATCTTCTTGTAGAGTAACTTCAGCATGTATAGGTTTTAAGCTACTACTTAAATTGCACACACACATTAACATAATAGGAGTATAGTTACATAACCAAAGCATACCTGTAATTACCAGCCATCTCCAGTGAAACCAAGAAAACCAGTTAGGCACCTTAGGCATTTGTGAAAACTTATCTATGATATGGTGGATATTGTCCAACTGAACTTGAACAGTCTGAGAGAAATCAGACAAATTAAAACAACCCATTCCTGGGGAATGTTCACATCCCTTATGTTCTTTTAACAGTAAATAGTCTGTAGTTGTAAGATTTTGGAGCGCTACAATTTGCACTTCTCCTAATTCTTGATTGAGTTCCAAAAGTATAGATCCAGTCAAATTTGTTGTTTTACTGTATGCACAGGCCAGCTTAGATATCTCCTTCCTCATTCCCATGGCAAGTCCAGGAACTGGTGGGATGAGTGCATCTACAGCTGTAGCAGTGCGTGGATCTTTGTTGGGGTTTTTTGATGATCATCTTCTGGCATGAGTCTTCCAGAGGGTGCTGATGTTGGAAGTTCTTTTTCATATCGTATCTTAGTTCATTTTTGGGGTAGCCCAATTAGGCTTTGATCCTCTGTATAAACACAAACAGACCCTTTGCCTACACTTTTATATGCCCTTTATACTCTTGTGTAGAACTCATTGGAGGTTACCACACAGGAACTGTCCTTTTTTTTTTTTTTTTTTGGTATCACTAATCTACACTTACATGACGAATATTATGTTTACTAGGCTCTCCCCTATACCAGGTCCCCCCTATAAACCCCTTTACAGTCACTGTCCATCAGCATAGCAAAATGTTGTAGAATCACTACTTGCCTTCTCTGTGTTGTACAGCCCTCCCTTTTCTCCTACCCCCCCATGCATGCTAATCTTAATACCCCCCTACTTCTCCCCCCGCTTATCCCGCCCTACCCACCCATCCTCCCCAGTCCCTTTACCTTTGGTACCTGTTAGTCCATTCTTGAGTTCTGTGATTCTGCTGCTGTTTTGTTCCTTCAGTTTTTCCTTTGTTCTTATATTCCACAGATAAGTGAAATCATTTGGTATTTCTCTTTCTCCGCTTGGCTTGTTTCACTGAGCATAATACCCTCCAGCTCCATCCATGTTGCTGCAAATGGTTGGATTTGCCCTTTTCTTATGGCTGAGTAGTATTCCATTGTGTATATGTACCACATCTTCTTTATCCATTCATCTATCGATGGATGGACATGAACAGTTTTACAGAGACTGTTTACACAATTAATCATAATATCAAAGGCTGTAGCAAATACCTTTACAGAGCTGGAAGCAGTTCTGCTTCTCTGATACAGACTCTTTTGCCTCGGAGGGTGCAGAGGCAGAGCCCAGGCAGAATTCAGGATTGGGGAAGGTGAATGAAGGGGCCTGAGTGGCTCATGCTCCCGGTCTGAACCTGGCCCAGGAAGAGCGCCAGGCCTTTCTTCCCCAGCAGAGAGTGTCAGGACACCAGAATTGAGTGACAAGGGCTTCAGGTTCCTCAGACCTAGGTCTGAAATCCCCACTTGGCAGTTACTGGCTATGTGACCTTGAGTCACTCCACTCTTCCGACCTCAGTTTCCTCAGCTGTAAAATGGCACATAGGGGCCACCCATTAACTAATGCTGATTATTAGGATGTGACCTCATGGTTCAAGGTGGGGAAACCCTAGCAATGGCCATGTCTCTCCAGTTCCCTTTTGTGAAAAGCAGTGGCTCTTCTTTATCCCTACCACACCTTCTGGGGGTCATTGGAAGAACACAAATAGGAGTTCATGTGAGTAAATGTCTTCAAAGATGCTATCACAAAGGAGGGGTCCCCAGTTATGCCAGTTAGATGGGTATTTTGGAGTGGAACAGACCTTAGAGGTCATCTCTCACTATCTTCAACTTCTTTGTGAATAAGAAGCATCTTTTAGAGTCCCCAAAACTTGAATTCATTGGCATGGCCAGAGGAACTTGGAGCCAGAACTGGGAGGGGAAGAGGTTGGCAGAGAAGTTTTCAGAAGACACGGAGGTGTAGGAAGGGAAGAGCTTGATCAAGCTGCTATCTCTATATCTGTTTATGCATCTGTCAACTTATATGTCTGATTTAATCTATCTACATTTCTAGTTTTTTAGTAAACATTTATATAGCACTTACTATGTGCCAGGCACCATTTTAAGCACTTTAAAAGCATGAATTACCATTTATTAAGCACCTACTATGTAAGGGCAAGCACCTTGCATATGCAATCCCATTTGACTCAGCACCCCGCAAAACAGCTGTCACTCTCCTCATTTTGGGGTTGGCAAACTGTGACTTGGAGACTTGCCCAGGGTTGCAAAGCAAGCAGATGAGGGAGTTGGGGTTCTGAGTTTTGAAAGATGCCGAAGCCCATGTCCTCCCACCACTGCTAGTATGCTAGTAATCCAGGCAGGGCTGAGGCCGCAAGGAGTGGAAAGACTCGTTTGGAGAGGTAAGCTAAGATGTGACCTATAGCATTCATGATTTTCAAAGTTCTTCTATATCAGGGAAGTCTACAGGACTCTCAAGCAGGTGTTAGAGAATCCTCTTCCCACTTTCTTCATATTAAAAGTGTAAAAACTGGGACTGGAGACTTCAAGGGAGTTGCCCAAGATCCCACCTGACCCGTTCCACATTCAACATTCTTTTCCGAAATGCTCTCATCTCTCCCCAAGAGGGCACAGCCTGGCCCCTGAGCTAAAGCAAGTCAGAGGGAATGGATGTTCTTTAAGCTCCTACTATGTACCACGCATTGTATACACATCATCTTGCAACAACTCTTGAGAAGTGGATATTCTCATTCTCATTTTATAGCTGAAGAAATGGAGGTTCAGAGAAGTTACAGGATTTGTGTAGGAAGTGGTGGAGGTGGGATTTGAACCGAGATCTAGTTGACTCCAGAGACTTTGAGGCTCCTTCCACAACTCACTGTCTCATCGGGGAGCAGCCAGACCACCAGGTGGGAGGGCAGGGTTGGGTCAAAGCTGTCCTGCCCCTCAGGAGGAAGTGAAAACAAGCCAGGAACAATTCCCCAGAATGCTTGGGAGCAAACTCCATTACCCATGAGCCTCTGCTTTCAGGACATCATGACAGTAGGACCAGGAATGGGTGGTCTCAGAGGTGACCCCTGCTTTGCTTTTTCTGCTTCCAATCAGTAACCTTGAGTCCAAGCACACATCCTGTTGTGGATCCCCGCTATGATATCTCCCCAGAGTGGTGGTGGTCCTGCCCTTGCATGAGCACTTCCAGGGACAGCAAGCCCACTCCCCACTAAGGCAGCCCTAACAGAGCTGCCCTTCCATGCTGGATGAGTCCACATCCTCCACATCCTTCCGTCCACTGAGAGAAAAGGGCCACATATAACAGTGACCGGCTTTCTCTTGCTCTGTGCCCCCAGTTCCTCACACCTTCCTGGGAGTGTCCTGCGAGCGTCTCACAGGCACTCTGCCTTTGGAGAGCGCTTCCCAGATCTCCACCTCCCACATTACAAGTGTGGGCTTTGAAAAAACAAATCCTCAGTGCCTATAGGAGGTGTGAGGCCACCAGACAGTCCTAAAAGCACTACTGATCAGCAGTTCTGCTGCTCCTTCTGGGACACTCACGGAGTTGTCCGTGCCCATATGCAGTGCTCCTGGGTCTCAGGGGTGCGCGTCAAGGACCCTCTCCCTCTTCCCCTCACCCTCTCCTGAAGCCTCTCTCATGCTCTTCAGCTCTTTCCTTTGGATGACTTCTCCCCAGAAACCCCTCTATCACTTGTGCAAATAGACCCTCAAGAATCTTCCCTCCAGTGTACCAGGGCTGCTTCGGCAATAACAACAGCTAATACTCATTGATTCAACAAATACTCATTAGGCTCCTACTTTGTACCAGGCAGTGTTCTAGGTGCTAGAGAGAAAGCAGAGCACAAAGACAGACAGGACCCCTGCCTTCATGGAACTCAAGTTCCGGAAGGCTATCCGATGCTTATCAGGCCCCAGGTGCTGCTAGAAGCACCTTCCATGCATGAGCTCATTTAATCCTCATAAAAACTCTCTGAGATAAACTATTACTACACCCAATTTACAGGTGAGGAAACTGAGGCACTGAGCAGTAGATAACTTAACGAGTAATAATAACCACCACCATGCATTGTGTCCTTTCACCATGTCAGGCCCTGGGCCAGCATTTTGCACTCATTATCCGGGCAGCATGATGGAGGTGAAGAGGTCTGAGGTAGGACAGGTGTGGTTTGGACGAGCTCGCTGTGTGCACTTCACGTTCCTCCTTCTGTGTCTCTAGAACAACACCCTTGGATGCCTCTCTGTCTTGTGAAATATCTGCATTGCCCTGATTGGAGTGATCAATCCAATCTCCGACTCCCTGAAACGTGGAGGGAAAGCAGAGGGGAGAGGACGGGGTCCAGAGGAGCCAGCACTGTGGTAGAGGAGCCAGGGAGTCCGGGTCGTGGCGGGGGGGTGCCCTGGACAAAACCAGTCAGCTAGGTGCCGGGGAAGAGCTGGGGAAGGGAGCACAGGCCAGTAACTGCAGGCTCCACCTGCTCGCCTGGTGGCGCTCAGCTGCCCTCAGCTCCTGCTGGCTCCGGGGTGACCATGTTTCAGAGCCCACAAACGATTCATGGAAGATTACTGTTTGCAAACTTTGTACTGGAAACACCTGGCGGGGGACGGGGGCGACGAGGAAGATAAATTTAACACCTGTGCATCTGTAGGGAAACCACGGGCCTGGGGACCAAGAGGGCTGAACTCCAGTCCCCGCACTCCCCAGGCTGGGCTGCACTGCCTTGGTCAGGAGACCTCTCACCCCACACCGGCCTCAGTTTCCCCATCCGTGACCGTCGCCGGTCTGGCTCCGGGCTAGCCGGGCAATTGGTAGGGCAGAGCGGGTGGGAGGGCTCTCGGCTTCGCCGGCCCCAACCGGCCCCCGGGAGGTGAGTCGGGCGGCCGAGGGAGTCGGGCTCCAGGAGCCCCGGGACGGCTCTGCGGGCTCTGGCGCCCCCTGCGGGCCGAGAAGCGCCGCGCCTTGAGCCCGCCGGGGGAGGCGGCCGCTTGGCCGAGCTGCCGCAGGATTGTCACTGGGGAGACAGGAAATGAGTCACCGCCCCCCGGGGCCGGCCGGCTGTCGGGGCCAGTGCGAAGACGCGGCCACAGGAACCCGGGACAATGGCGGGAAGCGAGAGGAATGTGGGCCTGGACGCAGCAGCGCGGCCCGACCCCGCCCCCCGGCCCCTGACCGTGCCCTGCGGGGGTGGAGTGGGCGGGGGGGGCGGGGCGCGAGGAGGATGCCTGGCCTCCGGCCTGCAGGACAGTCCAGGTCAGCTTTCCAACAGCTCGGTGGACCCCTCGGTGGCGCTGCATTGCCCTTAACACGGCGTTCAAACTTGACTGCCCATCAGAATAATCCCAGGGCCTCGTTAAAACCCGGATGCCCGGGCCCCACCCCGGAGATAATTTAGAAATGGTAGTTCGGAACATGAATGTACATTTTTAGCACTCTCCTACTAGGTGATGCTGAGGCAGGCGTCCTGGGACCACTCCTTGAGCAGCAACACCTTACAATAAAGTCCAAGGCACTTGGCTGGGCGATTGTTACGCGGGTCCTCCAGCCACCCCCTCTCTTTACGCCCTACCCCTTCCACACCTGTTCTAGTAAGACTCAATTTACATTTTGTTGTTTCTTTCCTGTGTGTTTGCACAGGCTATTTCCTTTGACTGAAACATCTTCCACTCACTCTACTGACACCCAGACTCTGATTCGGAACTCAACCCTTTAAAATCTCCATGGTGGGCATCAGAGGGCACAGTCAACAGAGTAAAAAGGCAACTCACAGAATACAAGAAACTATTTGCAAATTCTATATGGGATAAGGTGTTATTATCTGGAATATCTGGAATCTGTAAAGAACTCCTATGATTCAACAACAAAAACACACAACACTGACCTGGTGCAGTGGGGTGAATAGCTCAGCAGAGTTCTCCAAATCTGGACACAAGCCTTAGGCCAGGAACACCCCACATACCCTTCGGCATACGTTGTGGCAAACTGAACCAATCCACAGACCTGCATTCTTTTCCAGCTTTGCACTTACTCCATGACCTTGGACAAAGGGCTTGCTCTTCCTGGGCCTCTATTTCCCAGGAAGAATTTCTCTATTTCTCTATTGTCTGTAAAGTGGGGAAAGGACAAGATGCCAAGGTTTTGCCTGGCTTTAAATTTTCATCTTTCTTTTTTCTTTAATCAATTTGTAAAGTTGATGGTAAAGTATTTTCAATAAAAAGTTACAAAAACACAGTAACAGACACCCATGTAACTTGCCCACACAGATACAACAAATGTTAACATTTTGCCATATTTGCTTCATATTTCTTCTTTAAAAAGAAAAAAGTGTGATAAATCCAAGTCCCTTCCATTCCTCCCCTGTTTAGATAACCACTATTCTCAAGTTAATATAGTTAATTAGCTTGTTATAATTAACTCTCAAGTTAATAGATGTCCACTCATATATGCTTTTACAACATAGCTATGTATTAATTTGTACATTATATTAATAACATGCATATTACATAAACACTATCTACTTATAGTATATGTATAAATAATACATATATTAACAATATGTGCTTATAGACAGTATTATACTGTGCAAATCCCTTTGAAAGTTGCTTTTTCACTCATGATTATGTTTTTGAAATTCACCCATGTTGATACATGTAAATCTTATTCATTCTTTTTAAAAGCTTTATATATGTAGTTTTCCACTGTATGAATAAACCTTAGTTTATTTATCCATTCTCTTATGGATAGGCTGCTGTTCCCCTGTTATTACACACAGCACCACAATGAAGATTGTTGTATGTGTCCTTTGTGCAAATGTGGGGGTTTTTCTAACCATATAGTCACTGGATGATAATACATGCATTTCTTCAGTTAATACTAGATATTGCCAAATTTCTCTCCAGTGTTTTTCTGCAACACTTAGGACCATATTGTTTTAAATTTCAGAATGGTTTTGATCTTAAAAATACAATATGCTGAATGATTCCATTTCTTCTTGAACAAACAAAACTCTAGTGGATGGAAACAGATCAATGGTTTCCAGGGGTAGAGATGAGGAGGGGAGGTGATGGTTATAAAGGGAGAGAACTAGGGAATGTTTGAAGTTGTTCTGTATCCTGATCATGATGGTAGTTACATAAATCCACACATGACTTAAAATTCTTAAGACAGTACAAAAAGGAAAGGAAAAATTGTCATATAGTCAGTTTTATCACATGACTATTTAAAAAATAAAAATGTCTAAATCTAATATGGTGGATATACTGCATGTTACCTAAAATCCCCAGTGGGGTTTAGAGTAGCACAACATAATTAAACAGTAACATTTCTTCAGCAAAATATATAAACAACACATTAAGTTGAATACATTAAGATTATAAATAACCTCAAATTAATTCAGATCAGCTTTTTTTCTTCTTTCTTTTTTTAAATTATGGTGAAATACACATAACAAAACTTACCATTTTAACCATTTTTAACTGTCCAGTTCAGTGGTTTGAAGTACATTCACACTGCTATGCAATCATCACCACCATCCACTCACAGAACTCGTAGCATCTTGTAAAACTAGAACTCTGTACCCATTAAACACCAACTCGCCATTCTGCTCTGCTCCTAGGCCCTGGCAAACACCATTATAATTTCTGCCTTTATTATTTTAGCAACTCTGAGTACCTCATGTAAGTGGAATTATGCAGTATTTGTCTTTTTGTGACCATCTTTTTTCACTTAGCATAATGTCCTTCTGGTTCATCCGTATTATATAGTACATTACAGAATTTCCTTCTTTTTCAAAGCTGAGTAATATTCTGTTGTATGTATATACCACATTTTCTTTACCCATTCATATGTTGGTGGACACATAATGCTGCTATGAACATGGGTATACAAACATCTGCTTTCAATTCTAGATCAGGTTTTGTCATGAACTGAGTTTACATCAAATTTAGGAGGGGAAAAACAGTTTTCAGAGCTTTTTGGGTTTGGGGATTGCAGATAAAGGATTGTAGGCTTGTAGCAATTTATATTCCCATCAGAAATTTATGAGTTCTTCTTTCCCCATATCTTCACCAACATGGTATTATCAGACTTTTTAATTTTGGCCAATCTGTTGGGCATGAAATAGAGTCTCGTTATTTTTATTTGAATTTCCATGATTACTAGTGAGGATGAATATTTTTCATTTGGTTATGGCCATTCAGATTTCAACTTCTATGAATTTCATGTTTCTCTTAAATTGTTCTTTTATTGATCTATACGAACTCTTTACACATTCTGGATACAAACAAGTTGCAACGAATTATAGATATCTTGCTTTTCATATTTATGGTAACTTTTATCATAAAGGAGTCTAAAATTTTAAGGTAGTCAAACTTGTCAATAGTCTCATTTATGATGTGGGCCCTTTGTGTTTTATTTAAGAAACTTCACCACTTCAAGTTCATGAACATAGACTTGTAGATTTTTTTTTAAGTTTCAAAGTTTGACTTTTTATATTTATTTTTTTTAATGTATATGGAATCTATCTTTGAGTACGGTGTGAGTAAGGGCTCTAATTTTATGTTTTGTCTATGTTAGCCAATTGTTCTGCTATCTGGACCAATTGGTCTCTTCTTTTCCCACTGATTTGTAGTAATAGCACACCCCGTCAATATGTGGTCCATCTCCGGATCTTCTATTTAGTTCACTGAGCTGTCTATCTTTGCTAATAATAAATCTTTATGAATGGCAGGACAGCCCCCTCCCTCCTTACTCTTCTTTAGTAGTGTCTTAATTATTCTTGGCACTTTAGGTCTTTACTTATTTATATAAATTAAAGGAAAATGTGTCCATTTCTATAGGAAAACAGAGTTGGGTTTTGGTTAGTATTATCTGGAAACCACAATTTCCCTATTAGTAAGAAGAAAGAACACATTTTTTTTCTCAAAAGATAGAGGGCAGTCACACCTCACTCATTCTGAGGTTACTTTTCCACAATCTCCAATGTCTAGAACATAAGAGAAAATAAGAAGAGGTAAAAAGGTCCCTGAGAAACTATAGACACCCCAGAATCTACACAGGAAATTATACACACTTTTGTCACAAGAAACCTTAGGCCTCCCTCCAAAACTGCTTATTTTTGCTCTAGTCACTATATAAGAAACTTGATTGTCTGGTTTGCTAGCTTACAGCAAAGTAAAACTCCAACTCAGCAAAGAAGAAAGCATGCTGGTACTAAGTATAACAAAGAAAAGTCCAAATTCTCAAAAGCATATACAGGGATATAAGAGGTAGTGGAGTGGAACCTTCTAGACCCTATGGGTACTGCTTTGAATTTTGTAAACAGATGGCAGCTCTGCTCCACACGGTCATTCAGGAGCCACCCTCATCTTGTGATTTCCAGGTTGCTCTGACTATGGCCATTTTAGTCAGAGATGAGAAAGGGAAGTGAAGAACTTCAAGTCCAGCGTTCCCTCTTAGGCAAGTGAGGTGGGAATATTCACCCACCACCTGTGGTCCCATCCCTTTGGTGAGCAGTTGGCCCTTGGCCCTCCCCAGTTACACAGGGAATGGGAGACAGAGTCCTGTGCTGGAGAATGAGGCCAGACAGAGCCTGCAGACCATTGTAAGACTTTGGCTTTCACTCTGTGAGACTGAGAGCCATTGGAGGACTTGGAGCCCAGCAATGACCTGATCTGATTTGTAAAAGATCCCTCCAGCTGCTGGGTGAGAAGGCTGGGAGGGTGAAGCTGGGGGCAAGGGCAAAAGCAGGGATCTCAGTCCGCATGACCTGCTCCATGACACTTCCCCAGCCCCTTCCTGCCCGCTTCCTCCTTTGTTCCCTGTCTTCCAAGACATTTCTCACACAGTAAGCACTCATCTTTGGCTCGTCCAGCTTCCTCCAGGTTGATGTGTCCACAACACCTGGCCCAGAACAGGTGTTCAGCAACGTATGTTTCAAGCATGTTGGATGCAGCTGAAGTAACAACTGGAAACTGGGGTGTGGGTCACGTTCTTTCATTGCAAAAACAGAAATCAGTTCTGGCGATAAGAAGCGAAAAGAAAAGAAGACTAAAGAACAGAGAACTTGAGAGATGCCCAAATCCACAGGAAACCTGGAGAAGTAGGTTTGGAAGAAGCACAGGAAGCCTAAGAGGCAGCCAGGTTATGCTGCTGGGGTGAAGAAGCCAGCTGACATAACAGCCTCTCCCCACCTTATTTCAAAGGCCTGAGAAAGGGTCTAACTGGAAGGACTTAGGTTGTGTGTCCAGGCTTTGGTCCTCCAGAGAGAGGAACAACTGTAGCTGAGTGATCCTCCAGACAGCCCTTTGGCTTCCATGAGGAGAGGGCAAGTTTTACCGATTTATTGTCTCAGCAAGGCTGTACATGTCGGGGCAGGTCATGGGAAAGGAAACCCAGGAGCTGTTAGGGGAAATGAATGCTGAGTGGCCAAGTGCCACAAATGTCCACTACAATTTTCCAGGGCTAGAAAAGCACAGAGGCATGAACTGGGACCTGGGACCTGGGACCTGCGGCTTGTGGAGGAGATGCACCTTCCCCACCTTTGCATCTCTGGTGCTTAGCACAGAACCTGGTTATTCAGTAGATGCTCCCCTAATGTTTATGCAGTGAGTGAATGGATGGAATGACCAGCTGTGGAAGCCCAAGGGCTATAAGTGTCTCTTGAAACATCAATTTTATTAATCAAAGGAAATGAGATGACAGCCATCTCAATGAAGAGATTGGGAAAGAGGTTTCCTGCTGAAAAGGAAAAGACAATTTGTCTCAGAGAAGTTGTAGTTCTGTTCCCTCTGGCCCTTTCCAAAGGCTCTGTCAATCTAGCTCTGAGCTAGATGAACATTTATTTAAAGCAATTGGCCCCATGCAGCTCTGGCTGATTGCATTGGGTACAGTGGAGAGATTGGGCAGCAGGGGGTGGGCTGACTTCCAAGCTGTTTTGGAAGCCAGGGATCTGGCCCTGACAGGGCATCCAGGAGTGGAGCCCCACAGTTTCAAGGGAAGAACCAAGTGGGAAGTTTCAACTGTGTGTGCCATGAAGCCAGTGTCTTCCAAGGAAATCTGCTGGCCAGGCAACAAGAAGTGTCACCGTCCAGGCATGGGGGTTTGGCTATAGAGCTGGCCCGGAGGCCATACAGACCAGCAGTCTGCAAATGTGCTCCTGGAGCCTCCACATCCCAGAAGTGCCCCAGGTGCCTCCCAGGCGTGATGGGGAGTAGGAGGCTACATTCCCAGCCATCAGTCCTAAGCCTAGAGCAGTGACACACTTTGAGGTTTTCCATGGAAGATTGATTAAAGCGTTCTTCTGCACACCGACAACAAGAAGTTGGGGATCTAGTTCACTGACTTAGTGCACACCCGCTTTACAAGTGGCTTGGGTACATATGTGAGTAAGACACTGATCAGTTATGTGGTGTTATTAAGCCTCAATATTCTCATCTATAAAATGAGGATAACATCAGAAGACTGAGAAGAGAATAGATGGGATAATGTATGTGGCCGGATATCATTTTGAGATACCATCAATGTTCCTTTTTCTCCCTGTACATTTTCTTTTCCTTCCCCATGTTCAAACAGTTCTGAGGGATATAGCCGAGCAGAGAGGAAGAGGAAGGGGAGCAGTAATAACCTCAAACCCTTTCAGAGGCCTGAGCCCTTAGGAGAACTAAGTTTTGAGAGGAGATAAGAGGGGAAGGGATTTATGCGATTCCAGGCACCTTGGCCAGAGCAGCAGGGAGAGGAGACCCCCTCTGGGCCAGCAGGAGGGGCCCCGGGCCTGAAGAAGAATGACAGAGGGCAGAGCAGTTTGCGAGGGAGGCTGGAGCCCAGACAAATGGTTTGGAGGTGCATCTAGGCCAGAGAGTGACTGCGATGAATCAACAGGAAAATGTCAGACCTGAAGGGGCCCTGTGGACAGCGTGGGACAGCCTCAGAAGTGACTTGGGAGCTGTTTTACAGAGACCAAAATGTCTCCCTCCTGCCATGCAGCACTGCATTAAGACCTCTGAACCATGACAGAACTCCGGGAAGGAATTGTATCTTTTTCCCCACCAGACCAATGGAAACTGACTGGAAGTCAAAAATGAGGCACAGTTAATAGGAAACAAAGTTTTATTTCTTGTCCCCCTGAGATATCTGGGCACCAAGAGAAGACCCACCTGTGGACCTAAGGCCCAGAGCCCGGAGCAGGGCTGCAAACGCCCTGTGTCCCTCTCCGCCTTCCCTCTGGGCCTCTGTGGTTACCGCTGCCGCCTCTCCAGGCCTCATCTGCCCTGTGGTTTCGTCCCAACTTTGGCTGCCTCAGGAGCGTGGAGCCCCACTTTAGGAGTCCTGTGAAGTGTTGAGGGGGCAGCTTCCTTCTTCATCTGGGTCAGTTAGATTCTTGGGGTGCTGGGACAAGGGAATGAGGAAAGGATGCGGCAGGCTGATCTTTTAAGGCTCCCTGTGCCCCACGACCTGGCCCTCAAGATAAAGAGGTGGCCTGATCCCAAGACTTGGCACAACAGCCACAGATGTTTACAAAGTGATGAAAGGAGAGGAGGCGCCTAAGAAGAAAACAGCTTTCACACATGAAATGTCTGGAATATTTTCCAGACGCAGTATTGTTCTCTAGGGTGTTTTCAAGGCCAGCAGAGCCTGGAGAGGTGACTCTGGAGTGGCCTCTGGAGGTGACTCAAGTGTCCCAAGCAAATATGCAAACACTCCCTCTCTGCAGTGTGTATGTGTGAGCACATGTGTATATGTGTATGAATATGTATGACTGGGTGTGTATACATGTGAGTGCGAGTGTGTGTGTTCTGTGTGTGTGTGTGTGTGTGTGTGTGTGTCCATCCCAGGACAAGGACTCTCCCTAGATCTCTAGAGCCAGCAGAGCACCTAGCAATCCCCTAAATGCAACCACTTCTTTCCAGGGATATGGAAACCAAGGCCTAAGGGACATGACCCATCTGAGGTCACACCACTCTTCAGAGATAGAGGAAGTGGCCTGGGACTCTGAAATGGTCTTACCTGCACCCAGCATTGGTCCCTCTTGCCTGGTGGTGGCCACGCTTTCCAGATGGCACAGCCACATGATGAAGATAGCACAGGTGCTGTGCTCAGCACACCACCCTAGACCAGGCCCTGTGCTCTGTAGTTTTCATAGGTTATGTCATTCCATTTACTCCTCACAGTCATCTTCGAAAAGAGTCATTTTAATCTAGATTTCACAGATGAGGAAATGGAAGCCAGGTGTGTTTTGTTTTCCACAGCTGGCACTCATTCTATTTATGCATCTGATTGATATTTTTTTTGGTATCATTAATGTACAATTACATGAGCAACATTAAGTTTACTAGACTCCCCCCATCACCAAGTCCCCCCAACATACCCCATTACAGTCACTGTCCATCAGCGTAGTAAGATGCTGTAGAATCACTACTTGTCTTCTGTGTTGTACTGCCTTCCTCATGCCCACCCCCTTACATTATGTGTGCTAATTGTAATGCCCCTTTTTCCCCCTTATCCCTTCCTTCCCACCCATCCTCCCCAGTCCCTCTTCCTTTGGGTTCTGTGAGTCTGCTGCTGTTTTGTTCCTTCAGTTTTGCTTTCTTCTTATACTCCACAGATGAATGAAATCATTTGATACTTGTCTTTTTCCGCCTGGCTTATTTCAATGAGCATAACACCCTCTAGCTCCATCCATGTTGTTGCAAATGGTAGAATTTGTCTTCTTCTTATGGCTGAATAATATCGCATTGTGTATATGTACCACATCTTCTTCATCCATTCATCTACTGATGGACACTGAGGTTGCTTCCATTTCTTGGCTATTGTAAATAGTGCTGCGATAAACATAGGGGTGCTTATGCTTTTCAAACTGGGCTTCTGCATTCTTAGGGTAAATTCCAAGTAGTGGAACTCCTGGGTCAAATGGTATTTCTATTTTGCGTCTTATGAGGGATCTCTATACTGCTATCCACAATGGTTGAACTAGTTTACATTCCCACCAGCAGTGTAGGAGGGGTCCCCTTTCTCCCCATTCTCACAAACATTTGCTGTTGTTTGTCTTTAGGTGGCCATCCTAACTGATGTGAGGTGGTATCTCATTGAGGTTTTAATTTGCATTTCTCTGATGATTAGTGATGTGGAGCATATTTTCATGTGCCTGTTGGCCATCTCAATTTCTTCTTTGGAGAACTGTCTGTTCAGCTACTCTGCCCTTTCCTAATTGGATTATTTGCTTTTGGTTTGTTGAGGTGTGTGAGTTTTTTATATATTTGGATGTCAACCCTTTATCAGATCTGTCATTTACGAATATATTCTCCCATACTGTAGGATGCCTTTTTGTCCTATTGATGGTGTCCTTTTCTGTACAGAAGCTTTTCAGCTTGATATAGTCCCACTTGTTCATTTTTGCTTTTATTTCCCTTGCCCAGGGAGATATGTTATGAATAAGTTGCTCATGTTTATGTCCAAGAGATTTATGCCTATGTTTTTTTCTAAGAGTTTCATGGTTTCATGACTTACATTCAAGTCTTTGATCCATTTCGAGTTTACATTTGTGTATGGAGTTAGACAGTGATCCAGTTTCATTCTCTTACATGTAGCTGTCCAGTTTTGCCAACACCAGCTATTTAAGAGGCTGTCATTTCCACATTGTATATCCATGGCTCCTTTATCATATATTAACTGACCATATATGTTTGGGTTAATATCTGGACTCTCCATTTGCTCTACTGCTCTGTGGGCCTGTTCTTGTGCCAGTACCAAATTGTCTTGATTACTGTGGCTTTGCAGTAGAGCTTGAATTTGGGGAGTGAGATCACCCCCACTTTATTCTTCCTTCTCAGGATTGCTATGGCTATTTGGGTGCTTTGTGGTTCCATATGAATTTCAGAACCATTTGTTCCAGTTCACTGAAGAATGATATTGGTATTTTGATAGGGATTGCATTCAATCTGTAGATTGCTTTAGGCAGGGTGGCCATTTTGACAATAATTCTTCTACCGAAGAGCATGGGAGGAATTTCCATTTGTTAGTGTCTTTTTAATTTCTCTTAAGAGTGTCTTGCAGTTTTCAGGGTATACTCTTTCACTTCCTTGGTTAGGTTTATTCCTAGGTATTTTATTCTTTTTGATGCAATTGTGAATGGAATTGTTTTCCTGATTTCTCTTTCTGCTAGTTTATCGTTAGTGTATAGGAAAGCAACAGATTTCTGTGTGCTAATTTTGTATCCTTCAACTTTGCTGAATTCAGATATTAGTTCTAGTAGTTTTGGTGTGGATTCCTTAGGGTTTTTTATGTACAATGTCATATCATATGCAAATAGTGACCGTTTGACTTCTTCTTTACCAATCTGGATGCCTTTTATTTCCCTGTGTTGTCAGATTGCCATGGCTAGGACCTCCAGTACTATGTTGAATAACAGTGGGGAGAGTGGGCATCCCTGTCTTGTTC
Organism: Manis pentadactyla; assembly: GCF_030020395.1. Classification (NCBI taxonomy): domain Eukaryota; kingdom Metazoa; phylum Chordata; class Mammalia; order Pholidota; family Manidae; genus Manis; species Manis pentadactyla. The sequence goes on from NC_080022.1 coordinate 143,530,829, forward strand.
CTGATCTTAGGGAAACAAGAAAGCTTTCAGCTTCTCGCTGTTAAGTATAGTGTTGGCTGTGGGTTTGTAATACATGGCCTTTTTTATGTTGAGGTACTTTCCCTCTATACCCATTTTGTAGAGAGTTTTTTATCATGAATGGATGTTGAATTTTGTCGAATGCTTTTTCAGCATCTATGGAGATGATCATGTGGTTTTTGTCATTTTTATTGATGTGGTTGATGATGTTGATGCATTTTTGAATGTTGTACCATCGTTGCATCTCTGCAATGAATCCCACTTGACCATGGTGTATGACCCTCTTGATGTATTTTTGAATTCAGTTTGCTAGTATTTTGTTGAGTATTTTTGCATCTTTGTTCATCAGGGATATTGGTCTGTCATTTTCTTTTTTGTGGTGTCTTTGCCTGGTTTTGGTAGTAGAGTGATCCTGGCTTCATACAATGAGTTTGGAAGTATTCCCTCCTCTTCTATTTTTTGGAAAACTTTAAAGAGAATGGGTATTAGGACTTCACTAAATGTTTGATAAAATTCAGCAGTGAAGCTATCTGGTCCAGGGGTTTTGTTTTTAGGGAAGTTTTTGATTATCAGTTCCATTTCATTGCTGGTAATTGGTCTGTTCAGATTTTCTGTTTCTTCCTTGGTCATCCTTGGAAGGCTGTATTTTTCTAGAAAGTTGTCCATTTCTTCTAGGTTATCCAGTTTGTTAGCATACAGATTTTCATAGTATTCTCTAATAATTCTTTGTATTTCTGTGGTGTCCGACGTGACAAAACTCCTGGGCAAGATGAATTCACCACTGAATTCTATCAGACATTTAGAGAAGACATAATACCCATTCTCCTTAAAGTTTTCCAAAAAATGGAAGAGGAGGGAATACTTCCAAACCCATTCTATCAAGCCAGCATCACTCTACTACCAAAACCAGGCAAAGACCCCACCAAAAAAGAAAATTACAGACCAATATCCCTGATGAACATAGGTGCAAAAATACTCAAGAAAATATTAACAAATTGAATTTAAAAATACATAGAGAGGATCATACACCATAGTCAAGTGGGATTCATCCCAGGGATGCAAGGATGGTACAACATTCGAAAATGCATCAACATCATCAACCACATCAACAAAAAGGACAAAAACCACATGATCATCTCCATAGATGCTGAAAAAGCATTTGACAAAATTCAACATCTATTCATGATAAAAACTCTCAACAAAATGGGTATAGAGGGAAAGTACCTCAACATAATAAAGGCCATATATGACAAACCCACAGCCAACATCATACTTAGCAGTGAGAAGCTGAAAGCTTTTCATCTAAGAATGGGAACAAGACAGGGATACCCACTCTCCCCAGCTTGGTAATGAAGAAGTCAAACTGTCACTATTTGCAGTTGACATGACATTGTACATAAAAAAACCCTAAGGAATCAACTCCAAAACTATTAGAACTAATATTTGAATTCAGCAAAGTTGAAGGATACAAAATTAATACACAGATATCTGTTGCACTCCTATACACTAATGATGAACTAGCAGAAAGAGAAATCAGGAAGACAATTCCATTCAGAATAGCATCAAAAAGAATAAAATACCTAAGAATAAACCTCACCAAGGAAGTGAAAGACCTATACCTTGAAAACTACAAGACACTTATTTTTTTGAGAGGGCATCTCTCATATTTATTGATCAAATGGTTGTTAACAGTTAGTAACAATAAAATTCTGTACAGGGGACTTGATGCACAATCATTAATCCACCCCAAGCCTAATTCTCATCAGTCTCCGATCTTCTGAAGCACAAAGAACAAGTTCTTACATGGTGAACAAATTCTTACATAGTGAATAAGTTCTTACATGGTGAACAGTACAAGGGCAGTCATCACAGAAACTTTCGGTTTTGATCACGCATTATGAACTATAAACAATCAGGTCAAATATGAATATTCGTTTGATTTTTATACTTGATTTATATGTAAATCTCACATTTTTCCCTTATTACTATTATTATTATTTTTTAAATAAAATGCTGAAGTGGTAGGTAGATGCAAGATAAAGGTAGAAAACATAGTTTAGTGCTGTAAGAAAGCAAATGTAGATGATCAGGTGTGTGCCTATAGGCTAAGTATTAATCCAAGCTAGACAAGGGCAACAAAACATCCACGGATGCAGGTGATTTCTCTCAAAACATGGGGGGTGACGTTCTAAGCCTCACCGCTGTTGATCCCTACAAGACACTTTTAAGAGAAATCAAAGAGGACACTAACAAATGGAAAATCATCCCATGCTCTTGGCTAGGAAGAATTAATATTCTCAAAATGGCCACCCTGCCTAAAGCAATCTACAGATTGAATGCAATCCCTATCAAAATACCAATGGCATTCTTCAACGAACTGGACAAATAGTTTTAAAATTTGTACGGAACAACAAAAGACCCCAAATAGCCAAAGCAATCCTGAGAAGGAAGAATAAAGCGGGGTATCTTGCTTCCAACTTCAAGCTCTACTACAAAGCCACAGTAATCAAGACAATTTGGTACTGGCACCAGAACAGACCCACAGACCAGTGGAATAGAATAGGGAGTCCAGATATTTATCCAAACATATATGGCCAATTAATATACAATAAAGGAGCCATGGACATACAATAGGGAAAAGACAGCCTCTTCAACAGATGATGTTGGCAAAACTGGACAGCTACATGTAAGAGAATGAAACTGGATCATTGTCTAACCCCATACACATTCGTAAATTCAAAATGGATCAAAGACCTGAATGTTAGTCATGAAACCATGAAACTCTTAGAAAAGAACATAGGCAAAAATCTTTTGGTTGTAAACATGAGCAACTTCTTCATGACAATATCTCCCTGGGCAAGGGAAACAAAAGCAAAAATGAACAAGTGGGACTATATCAAGCTGAAAAGCTTCTGTACAGTAAAGGACACCATCAATAGAACAAAAAGGCATCCGACAGTATGGGAGAATATATTCATAAATGACAGATCCGATAAAGGGTAGACATCTAAAATATATAAAGAGCTCATGCATCTCAACAAACAAAGAGCAAATAATCCAATGAAAAAATTGGCACGGGATCTAAACAGACACTTCTCCAAAGAAGAAATTCAGATGGCCAACAGACACATGAAAAGATGTTCCACATCCCTAGTCATGAGAGAAATGCAAATTAAAACCACAATGAGATTATCACCTCACACCAGTAAGGATGGCCACCATCCAAAAGACAAACAACAAATGTTGGCAAGGATGTGGAGAAAGCGGAACCCTCCTACAGTGCTGGTGGGAATGTAAATTAGTTCAACCACTGTGGAAAGCAGTATTGAGATTCCTCAAAAAACTCAAAATAGAAATAACATTTGACCCAGGCATTCCACTCCTAGGAATTTACCCTAAGAATGCAGGAGCCCAGTTTGAAAAAGACATATGCACGTCTATGTTTATCACAGCACTATTTACAATAGCCAAGAAATGGAAGCAACCTAAGTGTCCATCAGTAGATGAATGGATAAAGAAGATGTGGTACATAGACACAATGGGATATTATTGAACCATAAGAAGAAAACATATCCTACCACTTGCAACAATATGGATGGAGCTAGAGGGTGTTATGCTCATTGAAATAAGCCAGGCGGAAAAAGACAAGTATCAAATGATTTCACTCATCTGTGGAGTATAAGAACAAAGAAAACATCGAAGGAACAAAACAGCAGCAGACTCTCAGAACCCAAGAATGGACTAACTGTTACCAAAGGGAAAGGGACTGGGGAGGATGGGTGGGAAGGGAGGGATGAGGGAAAAGAAAGCCGGGGGTGAGGGCATTACTATGAGCATTCATAATGTAGCGGGGTCACGGAGAGGGCTGCACAACACAGAGTAGACAAGTAGGGATTCTACAGCATCTTACTATGCTGATGGACAATGAATGTAATGGGGTATGGAGGGAACTTGGTGGGGGAGAGTCTAGTAAAGATAATGTTCCTCATGTAATTGTAGCTTAATGATACCAAAAAAAAAAGAAATTAGAGATTGGAAATATGTTACTAATAGAAGCTATCTTTGAACTGGCAGATCATAGATGATAACCAATTTCTTATTTTGGATAGAGTATTCTTGGTTCAAGGCCCTTCTGTTTCATTAAATATATCACGCCATTCTCTTCTGGCCTGTAAGGTTTCTGTTGAGAAGCTTGATGATAGCCTGATGGGTTTTCCTTTGTAGGTGACCTTTTTCTCTCTCTGGCTGCTTTGAATACCCTGTCCTTGTCTTTAATCTTTGCCACTTTAATTATTATATGTCTTGGTGTTGTCCTCCTTGGGTCCCTTGTGTTGGGAGATCTGTGGTCCTCCATGGTCTGAGAGATCATTTCCTTCCCCAGCTTGGGGAAGTTTTCAGCAATTATTACTTCAAAGATACTTTCTATCCCTTTTTCTCTCTCTTCTTCTTCTGGTACCCCTATAATGAGAATATTGTTCCATTTGGATTGGTCATACAGTTCTCTTAATATCCTTTCATACCTAGAGATCCTTTTATCTCTCTCTGCCTGAGCTTCTCTGTATTCCTGTTCTCTGATTTCTATTCCATTAACAGTTTCTTCCACTTCATCCAGTCTGCTCTTAATTCCTTCCATTGTTTGTTTCATTCCTCATATCGCCCTCTGGAATTAATCCCTTAGCTCTTGCATATTTCTCTGCAGGTTCATCAGCATGGTTGTGACTTTTATTTTGAATTCTTTTTCAGCAAGATGTGTTAGTTCATTCTCACCACACCCTCTATCTGGTGTTTGAGTGATTTTGGACTGAATCAGATACTTCTGCCTTTCCTTGGTGATAGAATTGATTGCTGGCATGTGGCGTGTGTGTGTCAGCTAAGAGCACAAAGTCCCTTCCTGCTTGCTGATTGCCTTGCCCATCTCTGCTGCCTGTGCTGGTTACCTGCACACAGGTAGCAGCCTCTGGTTTAATCCCCTGAGCTGTCATGGGCAGGGTGGTCCTCAGGATTGTCTAGGGCACTGGCAGGAGTTGCAGGCAATCTGCATGTGTTTGCTGCAACAGCAGAGCCCCTACATGCCTTCTGGACTTTGCACTGGCTTCCTCTGCCTGTGTCAGTCAACTGGGTGCAGGGGGAAGCTTCTGGGTTAATCCTCTGAGCTGCCCTGGGCAGGGGGCCTTTTGGATGGCTTAGGGCACTGTGGGGGTTGCAGGTGAGCAGCACGTGTTTTCTGTGAGAATAAGCCCCTTTGTGCCTTCCAGGCTCTGCACTGTCTCTCTGCTGTCTGTGCCAGGAAGCTGCACACAGGGGCAGCCTCTGGGTCTGGCCTGGTTAGCTGCTTGCTGGGAGAAGACTGTGTGGTTGCTGTGGGCAGGGCTGCTCCCCAGCTGTTCTGCAGCAATGGCGGGTCAGCCAGTTTGCTTGCAGTGCTGGCAGGGGGTAATGAATGGCAGGCTGCTTATCACTATGAGGGGCTTCAGAGCTGCATTGCCACCCAGGGGATTAGGGCACCTTAAGTTCCTTAAATTTCCCAGCCTGCTGGGCTGAGTGTGCCAGGACGATTTTGTCCACCTGTTAAACCCTTTTCCCTTTAAGACTTTTTAAATAATTAATTAATTAATTTTTTGGTATCATTAATATACAATCACATGAACAACATTGTATTTACTAGATTCCCCCCATTATCAAGTCCCCCCCATTACAGTCACTCTCCACCAGCATATTAAGATGCTATAGAATCACTGCTTGTCTTCTCTGTGCTATACTGCCTTCCCCATGACCCCCCCATTATGTGTGCTAATCATGAAGCCCCTTTGTGCCCTTATCCCTCCCTTCCCACCCACCCTCCCCAGTTCCTTTCCCTTTGGTAACTGTTAGTCCATTCTTGGGTTCTGTGAGTTTGCTGCTGTTTTGTTCCTTCAGTTTTTTTCTTTGTTCTTCTACTCCACAGATAAGTGAAATCATTTGATACCTGTCCCTCTCCACCTGGCTCACCTTTAAGACTTTTAAAGTGCCCGCTTTTCTTTTGTCCCAGGGCAGCCGGCTGTGGAGACCTATTTGCAGTCTTAGTCTTGGATTTTACTTTTCTGTTTCTCTAATATCCATTACACCATGCAATGTGTCCGTGCTCCCAGCGCAGATTACTAGGGTTGGTCATTTAGCAGTACTGTGCTTCCACTCCCTCCCCACTCTGACTCTTTTCCTCCCATGGGTGAGCTGGGGTGGGGGTGCGTGCTCAGGTCCCGCCGGGTCATGGCTTTGTATCTTACCCTTTTAATGAGATGCTGAGTCCTCGCAGATGTACATGTACCCTGGCTGTTGTACTGTATCTTCTGGGCTCTCTCTTAGGAATAGCTGTATTTGCTGTATTTTCAAAATATATATGGTTTGGGGAGGAGATTTCCACCACCCTACCCACACTGCCATCTTGAGAAGCTCCTCTTCACCGCTGAATTTTATCGAACTTTTAGTGAATACCTAATACCCAACCTCCTTAAAGTTTTCCAAAAAGTAGAAGAGGAGGGAATACTCCCAAACTCATTCTCTGAGGCCAGCATCACTCTAATACCAAAACCAGGTAAAGACACCACAAAAAAAGAAAATTACAGACCAATATCCCCGGTTTGGGTCAGGCCGTTAAACACTACAATAGGACATCTGGAGCCATGTGTAGCTAAGAGCTTTGCCATGAAGTTTAAATTTGTCATTGAGAAAGAGGGCACCTGCTTTGACAGGAAGCTCCATCCTGGCCTCGCAAACAACAAAGCAGTTTAAAGAGGCGAGATGTTTACCAAAAGCCATATCCTAAGGCTTGGTATGGGGAGTTCCTGGGGTTACAATTTTAGGTTTGGATAATCTTAGCCTAGCCTTGTTCTTATAGAGCAAATGAAAAGAAAATGAACTATCCAAGAATCTAAATTGAAATGCAAATAACACTCAGTTGTCTTAGGCATGTTATTCTGTCCTGGAGAAATTACCTAGCTCCTCCTCCCCACATTCCTCACCTAACGTTTTTTCACCATTTCTGATCAGGAGAAGTAACAAAAAAATGAAATCCAAAGAAGCCATTCTACTGCTGGGTAACAGCCTCTGCATAAGGCTTGATGAGGAAGAATGTCTGACACCCGGCCCCCCTCCCCCAGCACCTGGTGCAGTGCGGATTTCATTAATTAGGGTCTCCTGTCCCATGTGCAGGACCGCAGGATTATGCAGAACTGCCAGCAAAGTGGAAGCAGCCCCGTGGTGTTTTAACACCCCTCACCTCCCCCCTCCCCACCCTGCTGAAAGGGCCCCTAAGGACTAAATCTGGATCATGCCTCTAGGCCAGATACCATGGGACTCTGATTTTTTAAGATAATATCTTCTGGAGAAATTATGGTTGGTTTCCTTTCCTTTTTCATAGGAAAGCAAGCTTGCAGGGGGTGGGTACACAGACATATACCTTTTCGGTATAGTCTTGAAGCTCTCAGAACAGCAGAACAGCCCTCGTCCAGGTTCCACTAATTCCCTTGGACCCACAGCACTAACACCTAAGCCCTCAACTATTTCTCCTCCATGGCCTTTGGGCTCACAGGCTATCTCAGGAAGCTGCTTCTTTTTCATCTCCTCATCGCTACTTGACGGCATCACTACTTTTTCAGTCCCCTTTGGCCAAGAAAGTACAGTTCCTATTCAAGCAGGTTTGGGTGACCATGTCCTTTAGTCTAGCAGTGAAGGAATCACCTGAATTGGCTCTGCTTTGGTTAATAGCAAATCACATGACACCAGTTAGAGAAACCCCAGCTACACTTTTCTGAGAGAATGTGAGTCCCTCCTTGAACAGAGTAAGCTACAAGTCTGAGGAAGCAAGGAACAAACAAACCCAAAGTACCACTGACTTGGAGTTTTCCAGGTAGTGAGTCTTCAGCGATCCTCTCAGGCCTCATTTGCAACCTCTTGGTCTCCTCATTACTCATAAACACCTTCAGGCGGTGAGGGGGAACACTCCAGTGATGTAATTAAAGGAGGCATTACTTCTGAAGTAGAGACTGGGTCCTCTGTCTACACCAATGGATCAGAATGCAGGAAGCAGACAGCTGCCTCTGCAGGCTTCTTTGAGTTCTGCTAAGTTCTGATCTCTGATACCTAAGGCTGCTAAGTGATAAATTAACTCTCTCAAAGATTTAGTATATTATGTACTTATACATAGGTGTCTAGGGTGGCTTGGCCAAAGATGGCAGTATGAAAAGCAAATCACCAGATCCTTGCTTTGAGATTTGTCATCTCTCTTTTGAGTGGATATCCTTTCTAAGACTTGAGTACTGTTAGAAAAGAGGGACTGACACAGGAAGTGTCATCTTGGATTATATATATATAACCTCAAAACCACCAGAGTCAGAAGCTCCTCTGTATTCATCTTCCACCCAGACCACAAGATCCTTTGTAAATCACTCTTAGTAATAATGCCAAGATCTCTCTCTCTAGAAATGAACTTCAGCATGAATCCTCTCCTTGCTTAAAGAAGCAGATATACTTGGTCACTTTGGTAGAACTTGGTAACAATGCCAATGAGTATCAGTGATTCTACAGCCAAGCCACAAAGGACAGCATCAGAAATTGTGTTCACTATTTTGTAGAGATAAGATTGAGAAGTTGCACCTATCTGGGTGCCCGGAGATGGAATGAATGCCTCAGGAGGCAGTTTAAGTGCCACATCTTTGGTGGGATATGCAACCTGGACTGCCACTTGGCACAGATCATGGAAGGACATGTGTGGGGAAATAAGGTGGCCTAGATTAGATGTAAGGTCTCTTCTCATCTGAGAGCCGGTGAGCTGCAATAATGCTATTGAGCTCAGTGGGTTTAAAATTGCCTGGTTGGTTTATGGGCTTGAAGATCAGATCACAGACCTGATCCAGATCCTAGGAGTTGAGAGATGACATAAAGGTTTTAATTAAAATAACTCTGCAAAAGTGACCAGAGGATGTTTTTAAAATAGCCAATAATCATGCTCTAAAGTGTCCAGGAAGAGCTAAAAGTTTGAAGGAAAAGTGGAATTTCATGAAAACAAACAATAAAAGACACCAACACATAAAAAATAAACATCTCTACCTTTCAGCCATCCTGTGTAATCAGAGAATACCTTGCCCTAGTGTTTATCACTAGTGTGGCTGAACAAAAATCACTCTCCAACTTGTTTGCCTCTGAATAATATATGTTTCCCTGCAATGATGGAATGTCATTATTTTTTGAATGTCCAGAAAGAAATGTTCTGTCTGTCCTCTGAAGCTCTGTGTGCTGAGCCATGCTCGCCCGCCTGTGGAGCTGGCAGAGCCCCCTGTCCACCCTCCGTCCTCTAGGTGCTGCTTCTGTAGATCTAGCCTCTGTGCCCAACATTAACCAGTAGCGGCTCTGTTTAATCAACAACCTGGCCTCCTGCTCCGGGCTAATAATTTGCCAGCAAGCTCAAAATTTCGATTATCAATGGTACCTAAGTAGCGATATTTTCCAGAGGGCAATTAGTAACTTGTGTGGGGGATAGAGCACTGAGGTAGTTTGGAGATGTGGCTTCTAGTTTCTACTTCATCTGACTCATGACCTTGGGAAAGTTATTTCATGAGCTGTTCCCTATGAAAAAAACTTGAGACTGTGAATAGACCTTAATTTGGTCTGTTAGAATATAATGAAACAGTCAAAGCAGCTAGATCCTGTTCTCTGAGTCTATTAAAGATCTCTATGATGAAATGGCGTCTACTTTATGATCCAAATCTATTCTCCACTTCTTACAAAGCCGGAAGTCACAGTTATTAATTCCATTGCAAAGTTGGGAAGGGCCTGGAAGATGGGCATCTCTGAGGCTCTCAGGCTGGGCCCTGGGCTGCCCACTGTACACTCCCCACACACACTCTGAGAACCATAATATGGCTGATGAGTCTCACACTGGTTCATTTTTTCCAGCCAGAAACCACCTGTTTTCCTATTTCTTTTGAATCATGGTCAGAGAAGCTGTGGTTAAGATCTCACAACTAGTATTGATGGGGCTGAAGATGAGGACCCAGATCAGTGCTCTTTATGCCACACTTTTCCTAGTCAATCACTGGCTGAGATGACAGGAAATAATGCTCATTTTAGACTCTATAATGTAAAGGGTGTTTAAAAAAGGTGAATTAAACTCTTCAGAGCTGCTGGAGTCTACAACTCTGGGGGACCCACACACAGTACAGATGGCACTCCTAACCTTGTTTATGCACAGCCTGCACAGCCTTAAACCCCCTTTGCTGCCTTGTCCCCCTCTATCCGTTAAGAACAAGCATCTGCAAACTTAGTAGCAATTAGTCACTAATTGCCCACAACACATCCGGGAAAACCCTGGTCCCATAGTTCCGTTGATGAGGTGTAGGTGCTAGCACCAGCTTGTAACCACCAGGCCATGGAGCTGGCCAACCACTGTGGTAAACTTAATGTTCAAATTTCCAGTCAGGAAGGATAGGCTTTAAAACCTCAGCTTAACTCAGCATCTTTGATGTACTCAGATGATGACAACATTGGTTTTGGCTTGTTGACATGGGATACAGGCTAGAAGCACATTTTATTAATACTCTCCTTCCGCTGTAGTTTGATGAGCCCAGTTATGGGGATAAAGCAGGAAGAAATCCTGTTTTTTAAACACTCTTTGAGTTCCTCCAAATTCAAGGTGGGGCAGTGAAGTGCTAGAGACAGGAGACCTGGGAGCTAACACTGGCTCTGCCACACAGTTGCTTGACCCAGGCAAATAAAACACTATATAAATGTTAACCTCAAAATAGCTCAGTATCAACATTCTAGGAATTAAAAGCTGTGTTAAAAAGGTGAAACTGCTATTTTTCTGACAGTCTTCTATCCAATAAAGTAGGTGATCTCAATCATATTTTTTTTAATGAGACTTCAAACTATTTTCTCATTTAAAAAAAAACATAAATTTCAGCCTATGAAACCCCCTCCTCTGAAAAAGCCTTCTGACAAAGTCACTTAAACAGTATTTTAAACAACAGGATTGGGTTCAATATTCTGGACAATAATAGGGCTAAAATATGCTGATTATCCAATCTGGGAAGCCCAGAGGACATCACCTTGGAAGCTTTGTACAAGGTCCACGAACTACATACCTCTGTGTGTTCTTATTGAGGGGAGGAGCTGGAGGTATACAGACCACAACATAGGTGTATATAAAACTATTTGCGTTAAGCTATTAGAGCCTACAGTAGAATTATCTCACATCCACACACAATAGGCCACTTCACTCTCTGGGCAAACAGAATTGCAGCAATTAGACCTGAGAGCTTATGTCTGTTATCAGGAGTTAGTTCACTCTTACCTGTATCTTCTCACTTTTTAATCCTGAAATCCAGCACTGTGCCTGAGACTCAGTAATTATCCAACAGCCCCTGAGCTAAAATATACTTTATCTTTATGGTAATAAATTTTTAAAAACTGAGCAGACACTCTGTGTACTAAAATTACTTTATTACAGTTGATTTTTTAAACATTTCCTTTGCTATGATACAAAGGATACTTACAAACAAAATATTACATATGACCTTCTTTTTGCTCTTATGTTCTGACAACTTGGTAACAGCTTAAATGCACAATCTATACAATTAATACAGGTTATATATGAACTATAAGGTATGTTGAACCAGAAGAATACTGACAATATACTGTACAATAAGCCTTACCAATTAGTGCTGCGGACCATTTCTACCAAAAGGAAAATGCACATCTGTACAGTCACCTTTACCAGCTGGTGCTGACAGTGAGGGAGAGGCTTCTTCCTCATTGCAACCCTTGATAAGCCTCCACTGTGGGCATCTGTTTGGTCTGAAAATTGAGAGGACTGTGTATATTTAAAATTAGCCATCGGTAAAGTGGCATAATGTCACTTTCAACATGATATTCTCTAAAAAATCAGTTTTAGTTTTAAAAGAGCGTACATCCTTCGTCAACCATGAAAACCCTACAGGCTCAAGGGCTTTGGAAGATGAGATGAAGGCTGCCAAAAAAGGAGGCAAGAAACCAAGCCAAAACCTAGGTCTTGCAAAATCATCATTTCCCCTTCACCAAAGGGAACTAGAAATGTACAAATTCATCGATGAACCTCAATGATAACATATCAGTTAGCTGATAACCCTCATTTTTATCTGGACCCCTGACTTGTGGGAATAACTGAAAGAGACTGTGAGTAATATATACCACTTTTAGAAAAGAACCTCTTACTTAGTTAAAATATTCCCTTTAGCTACCAAAGCTGGTGTGTGCTACTACAGGTGTGCATTCATTTCTCAATGGTCTACTCAGAAATGATAAGGTTACAGCTTTTTTTCCTTTTTTTTTTTAAATAAAAAAGCAATTGACTGAAGCATTTTTCTTTTTTTAGGTAAATAGCAAAAATAAAAATAAAAACCAACCCTGGCATTTGCACAAATAATGCAAATGGAGCAATATGGCCTATAAGGAAAGGGCTTAAAGAAAGGAAGACAGGAGTGAAGAAAATCCATAGGAAATGATGTATTAGTTTTTCTTTTTAAAAATTTCTACAATACATGTGCAAAAAAATCATGCTGATTGAGGAAAACAAAAGGAAATGAGTATATAAAACTAAAGACATAAATAATATGTTTGGATGACTGGTAAAAGCAGAAACCAACCTGGGTTACAAAAAGGATTATACATTCAAGATGCTCTTAAACCCAGTGGGATAACTTATGTTAAAACTGTGTTAATAGTTACATTAAAAATCTCAAGTTTGTTTTTAAATCTTCACAATACAAGCAAAGCTGTTTTTTAAAATATACACTATACATATTTCTCATAGTCTCTCCAACCTCATTAATGCACAGTTATCTTTTTCATATACTAAAACAAGGGGGTTCTGAAAGCTAAACTGCTCAGAGTAACCCATCCATTACTAAATGTCTTAAGTTTTAAGTGGGTTAAAAACTTGAGCAGACTTATGTAAATAGGATTTAGCAACAAAAATGTTTGTTAGTTAAAAAAACTCTAAAGCATTTACAAATTATCAGGTTGGAATAGTCTGGAGAAGTTATGTGCACTATACTTTAAAATGCTATTTACATCAGAACATCGCTTTTGTAAAAATTTTCCTAAAATATAAAAAACAAAACTAAATAAATTTGGAGAAAACCTATTCTAACATAGTAGAGAAGGACCGTAGCAAGGAAAGGTACAGTAAGAACAAAATGACCTCCTAATGGAAACCCCATACGTCCCTCTCCACCTTGATCTTGCTCTATGAGACCACCTGCACTCCTCCTATAAGGCTCATATGTCAAGTGTGAAGACAACGTGTAAAATACCTTCTCAGATAAATTACTGGCTTAAGTGGGGTTTTTTTCCCACCTTGTGTCTCTGGCTTGGATTATTTTTGGACATGTGTATGTAATTGATTGGAGGGGCACTCTAAGTAGGCACAACTCCCATTTAATGTGCAATAAAAGGTGTAACATACAAAATGCTGTTGGGGAGAATGGGTGATGGTTTCTTTGAATTATGAAATGCAAGGAAACATATCTGGAATGGGGACCAAATAGAGCTATCTGGCAAACACGAGGGCAGCCAACATCTTAAACTTGATAAGAGAAAAAAGGGTTAGAAGGGTTCCAATACCTGCCCACCCCAGGTTTGTCTGTATGTGCCAGTCACATGGACCAGCCAGAATCTGCAAATGTTAAGCAGTTACATCCTTTTTAATCACATAATTGACTCCATGACCATGAGCGATTTATAGTAACAATAATGTTCATGCTGAGGCAATGTATTTGAGGGCTCAGGAAAAGCAAAATATGCCACTGAGAGAAACCTGTTCCCATACCACTGGTCTTTATGCTAAGGTGGCCCTAATATACCTTTGATGCTAAGCCCGCCATGCAAAAGCAAAGAGCACACACTTTTCAATAACACTGGTATCTCATTTCTAAATTCCACTGACCTCAGAGTTGCCAGAGAAACATGGGTACTGAAAGCATACAAATGAGGGTTTATGGATGTTTAAAAATGCATTTCCCTCACCTATGTTCACCAGCCTTTAATACCTTAGGCTATAGGACCTATCAGAGAAGGAGTAAATGGGGATAATGACAAAGGAACATATGTAATTCTGAAAACAGGAAAAAAAAAAATGCTCCAGAAATGGGATCAATGTGCCAGCAACAAGCATAATTAATTTCATTTACAAATTCAGCTAGAGAGCCTAATGAACAGTTTCAAGCCATAATGTTATCACCTGCATCATTTATACAAACACCAAAACTCTTATACTTTATAGATAAAACACACTTCTGTAAACATGGCCACTGGGGGAGGGAGGCTTCCTACCTCATTCATGATTCAGGACATGTAATCGGTATATTAAATAAAATGACTGCACTTCAAAATATTTAAAACCTGACCAATGATTAAGCTTCATTGCCCCCTGTTTAACATTTAAGCATTAATTCTAAAAATGTCACCTAGGATGGTTTCAGGGTTCGATGCTACGACCACATCTGGCAATGACAGCAACTCCTCTCTAGCTGGCACAGACTTATAAATTTTAGTACAAAAACAAAAAAATACAGAAACTAGGTCAATTTATTAGCTACATATTTACAGATAATTACATGACTTTTCACTCACAATTGCTAAAAACTATGAGTGTAAAGGAAACTGTGCAGGTTGAATTACCCGTACTTTGGGGGGAATCCTTGGGCATCAGGATACCCTTTTCATTCATTCAGAAGTCTCACCTTCTCTCCACTTTTCTTGGCAAACTACCTACAGATGTCCAGACTAGTATATCCAGTGGGCATCCTGTTTCAGAGAGGATTAACCTTTTTCTCTATGTAAGAAGAATCTCTTGTATATTTAAAAACAAAACAAACCCAAAATAATCAGACACATACACACACACAAAAATCTCTGAAACCTCAGGATTGCTGGGAAACAGGTAACAGTGATGGTGACATAGTAAATGGCTCCCCAGTTTGAATTCTCTGCCTGTATTTTCTTTAAGGACCATCTATTTTTGGGTGAGTGGGAGGGAAGTGCAAGTTTTAGAAAACCACAACAGGCAGATAAGGTGCATATTTTCTATTTCTTGTGATCTGAAGACAACCATTAGGCCAAATGGTTTCTCTTCCCTTGTATGAGTGAGATTTTGTAAATCTGAATATAAATGAGGGAAAAATTAGTCAATGTGACTTTAAAGAGGGCTCCTAGAATTCAGTAAAAATTATAAATGCACAATAAAGGAAGAGTTGCCAGCTTCGATTTCTTTTTCTAGATGGTGTTCAATAAAATTACTTCCTCACAAAGAGTCATTTCCAATGCAGACCTATTGCAGTGATTTCATAAAAGTGCAGACAACATAACCAGACACACAGCAAAATAGACTTCAATCAGTAGTCCTTGTACACTAGAGGCAAGTCTGCTAAATGTATAGCACACTCTTCATCCTTTTAAGGAATCTGAGCATGGGAAACTTCCAGTTATTACCAACTTAGAGTGCCTTTTCAAAGGCAATGCTACAAACTGGTTGGAGTACTACCATGTTAGATGAGAAAAAAACAAAATAGTGAATTTGTTTTTCTTTAATAATGATCTGTATTTTGGTAAGCATCTCAGAGATGGCAGCCCAAGATGTGACTTTTTTCCTTAGAGGAAGAAGTTTATCTAAAGAACAAGAACCTCCTTACATCACTAATATTCATACTTTATACTTAAACATATTATTTCCAAACTTGTATACACACTAGATACTTCACATTGCGAGAATGGGACAAAAATATGCAGGACCATATAAAATTCCTAGGAAAGGGCTGCTGTTGGGCCAAATCTGTACTTGTATAGTAGTGGCTCAGAAGGGGTGGGAGATGCACGAAGAACTATTAGCAAGCAAGAAGAGGCAGCTAGAGAGAGAAAACCCCAGGCCAATACCATATCCCTCTCTCCCAGTGGCCACTGCCTGTTGACTTAAGTTTAGGAGAACCTTAGATGCCTTAGCAGTAATTCCTTTCTTGGCTGTTTTGGTCCTCAGCAAAATTTTTAATTATTAGTATTAATGGAGTACAGAAAGTACAAGGATCAATGGCAACACTAAGAAAAATGTATAGATAGCATACATGAAGATTATGTGATTGGTTATCATCTTTGCAGAGGAATCACCACCAGTGTTTTTCAATTTCCACGGTTCATTTCTCTCTGCATCACTTATCTTTTACTGTATCACAACACAGACCCACGGAAACACTAACTGGCTCCATCCCCAGTACTATTTTACTGCATTGCAACTTATGGATCCATATTTTACCAAACTTTCTTTCCACCCACACAAGTGTTGAGGGTATTGAAAAAGAAAAGATAGCATCTAATGACCATCTTTTCATAAATATCAACCCAGAGTACTCACTCTTAACAAACACATGCATTCTTGCCTTAACTGAGGACTGAAATAACAAAGTAACAGAACCTTAAGTGCCCTGATGGAAATGTACAGTATGAGGTACATTCACCTATCTATACACACATATAGGCACTCATATGTATATACAATATATACATACAAATGATAATAGCTATACCAAAAATGTGCATATTTAACAGTTTTTTAAAAAGCCAGTAGATCATGGTATAATACAATTTATTTCCACTAGTGAATGGCACAAATGGAGAAATGCAAAAGAGGTGTTTCAAGTACAATGAAGTCATTTTTCACAGGTGAAAATAAAGAGTATTATTCCAGTGTCCAACACAATGTACTCTATAAAAGTTTAAAATGCCAGACATTTAGTACTTAAAGCAGAAAGTTACTAAAGTCTGCCTTATGGTCTGAAAAAGACACTCATAATAGAGTTTTTGAGTTTTGAAAAGGGGGTGAGGAAAAAGGTGGGAGTGGGAAGGAGAGTCAAGGACAGTTTCTTAGTGTGCTGAGTGGTGTTTACCTGATGTCCAGGAAGCTGAACATCATAATGATTATGCTAAAAAGTTCAATTTACTGATAAATCCTTGGCCTAGAGTACCAAGCATATTATACCTGTGGATGTGGCTTCAAATGCAGGGCTATTCATCTCTAGGTACAGAAATTACTAAAAAGAATGGCAGCTCTGAATACAAATAATTTAAATACATTTTCCAGCTAACCTTATGTAACAATGAAAATGCCTGTAGATACTGTAATTTGGGAATACAGCTGATTTTAATAAAGGGAGAAAAAAAATATGTATCAAAAGAAGGGAACCCAATTAAGGAATATCTCAAGGCATGAGGTTTTACATTTTCAAAATGCTAACTTAAAAAAAGGGAGAGAGAGTAAACACAACATTTTACTGCCAAGTTCTGGATACCAGATATAACATTTACAGATTTCTGATATGCTGGACAAATTTCCCATATTTTTTATTTTCTTAAACACATATATACTAAGTGAACACCAACACTGGGGAGGAGGTAGTATTAATTTAATCAAAGGTTGACATTTAAGCACTGATTGAGAAAGTGCCTGCTTCTTTCTTTAGGATCTTTCAAAATCCTTCCAATTTTCCTGCTTTTACTCTTTGATGATTCCTACCACGATTGAGATTCCTCAGAAGTTAATCTTACAAACACACACAAACCAATCTGAATGTTAAATCTGAATTAATTTGAATCTTTTTGCAAACTATATGTATTTTAATTCAAATTAACTTAATGGAATAATCCAGGTACAGTGATGTAAAACTGGTTGCCACACAACTCAATCTGATACAAAGCCCTACTGGACAGACATTTGGAGTCAGTATTCAATCACGATTTTACAAGTACATATACTCTGCATCAACTCAGTAACTCAATTTGACTAATTTAAGTCCTTTATGGACTTTAATATGTATTATTGGTCATTTTTTTGATTTTAAAGAGTTTTATATGGAAAACTGATCTGCTTCAGTAGTGTAAAAGAGCCAAATCTAGTAAGAATTTTTTAAAAGCTATCAAATTCCATTATATTTTTGGAAATTTTATTAATTCTAGAGCGTGGTCCTATTATTTTCCTCTAAACATGTAGATATCTCAATTTGTCTGACATACTGTGCAATATTTGAATGCAGAAGAGATATTGAAAAAATTAAAAGTCCCTTTCAATAGATACAAGTACATGTTATGTTCACCTAAAAACTGGTGATCTCAACCACGGCCAAGAGGACAATGGACCAGAGTGCTACCTGAAACACTGTCTAAAATTGTGTCTGAATTCTACTGCGATCTTGGCTTTAAAAATATTTACATTAAAATACGAATTTTTCTTCCAGTTACCTTTAAAGGAATGATAGAAACTCCTAAAGGGGTGGATTCAGGCAGACTGGACTGACATACCAGGAGAAGACTTAAATTGGTTGAGAAAACCAAGATTTCAATGGTGATTAGTCTGGTCTAGGTGGAGAGTATCACTGAGAGGGCCTTGGAGAATTCTACCTTGAAGCCCTCTGTGAAAAGCAGGAATCAGGCAGCAGCAGGGCCTCTGGTTCTTCAAGACAGCTGGGGAGAGGGCAGGACAGTAACCTAAAGGAACTTTGAGAGCTCACTGGAAAGGACATTTTTTCCCTTCAATTCATATTCATGGCTCCCCACCCAACTGCAGCTCAGTCTCCACACTGACGGATGGGACACCAAGTCACACCCGACTGTCAGCATTGGGGTGGTCCTTCATTGCAAAACAAAACAAAACAAACAAAACAAAACACACCCCTCTCTGGAACAAAAAAAGTTAGCTTTAGTCAAGAGATTTCCTGACCACTGTAGCTCACTTTAGTTTTTGTTTGTTTGTTTGTTTTTTTAATTTACCAAACTTGCTAGTTCCTTTTCAGTAGTACTTTAGCACAGAGGCTTCAGACTTCTGGAAGTGGTGTTTTCTGTGGTGTGATGATAACATGATGCCAAACAGTCACTAAGTCTCAAGGAACTAGAAATTTGTAAAGTATTGCAGCAACAAAAACAGCAATAAAAAAAAAAAAAGAGGACCTGCACATGCAGCAAAACCTACTGTGGTGCTGAGGGTTAGTCAGCAGCTGGCAAAGTCACTGGCTCAGTGACTCCTGGTTCACTATGGCAACTAAGCACTTAAATAATTCGCTATTCTACTTGTAAACAGGAAATCCCATAAGCCAAAAGGGGGTAATTGAATTATCTAAGAAGTGTAATGAGAATTCCAATGTGTTCCGTAAATACGGCATCATTCAAATACCTTTTGGCATTTGATTTGTATTGGCTATATGTCTTTGTTTTTGTATAAACAAAGTAAAAGTACTGTCTGGGGTCTTAGAAGTTAACAGAGCTTAGCTGAGATATCACAGTATAAGCAACAAAACGTCAGGATATATATAGGCTTCAACTCCTCACTCTGCTGTTGCACATACCCATCGCATGAGCTTTCAGGGGCCCCTCTCACCCTTTTTGTCTTCCCCTTTGGAGGCTCACAGGTTTGGTGAAGCAATTCCCATAAAACTTGTGATCCCCTGAAGCACCTCCATCTCACCATGCCACAAAGAAGGCACAATTGAATGGACAAAAAAAAAAAAAAAATCACTGACAAACTTGCAGCATTCAGAAAAAGAATTGGGTTGTCTTCTACTCTCTGAAAAAGTCAGTGCAACTCTTTAGTGTTCATGGATTTCCACTTTCTTTTTTACTCCAAATGAGGCCAATTTAATAAACAAAAGTCAGACCAATTTAATAAACAAAATATATTGGTGAGGGGATACAGGTGTTTCCATAATAACTTGCTTAAGCATATGCTGCCTGCTGTGAGTGGCTCATAAGAACCTGGGTGGGGTATATGGAGAAAGGCTTTAGATCTTTTCACAAATTTCTTAGGATAGAGTTGCCCAAAAGTGATGACTCAAGCCACTTTGCTGGATTCTGTTTTTGCAGTTTTCAGAAAATACCCCAAATCTAGCCAGTTTCTTTTTACCACATGCATTATATGTGTGTGTGTCTGTGTGTATTTGATAAACACACATATACACCAATTCCCCATTTCAGAAAATTTCTCCAAAAGTTAAAAACAAAACAAAACACAAAACCCAGCAGCCAAATACTATTACATCCCAATTAGTAAACACAAAACAGAACGTTTTACAAAAATGAATAAAATATACCACATGCACTCAGCTTCCACACGGTAGTACCCAAGTGAGGAGGCTGCTGGGGTGATGTCTGTAGGCAGTTTCTTTTGGCGGACAGCTCCAGCGGAATTGCCATTCTCAATTATTATGTGTAAGACATGTGTGACCCATTGGATATTTGTGAAGTGACACTCGTGCTTCTGCTCATGCCTTGTTCCGTCCGTCCCCCGGAAGCTGTCCGCCTTAGAGCCTGAGGGCTATTGCGGACTCCCATACTGCTACCTCGGGGTACCCCTTGCATTGGCCCAGAAGGGTGACCCCATGGCTGAGGGCCACCTTGCATTGGATGGCCCCAGGCTTGTGGTGGGCCACCTATGGGATGCCCCCAGTGAGGTCCTGGACCCCCAGTAGGATTGTGAGGCCAACCAGAAGCTCCCGGATAGCTGTGGCTGAATGCCTCAGGGGCAAGGTTAGAAAGGACCATGTTACTAAAACCTAGTCTCATGCTTTCAGAGTCGAAAGCTTCAATTTCTCTGGCTTGACGCTCCAGCAGGCTTCGTATTCTTTCAGTGCGTTCATTCTGCAATGTCAACATCTCTTCTTCAATCTGTTGTGGGGTTGGGGGAGGAAGCAAAAAGAATGCTCATATATTTTTTTAAAAATCTATAAACTACAGAAGCAATAATTATTCTGGTTTAAAGTGAATCATAAAAATGTCCACTCTCTGGGGAACCCTCCTACACTGCTGGTGGGAATGTAAATTAGTTCAACCATTGTGGAAAGCAGTATGGAGGTTCCTCAAAAAAACTCAAAATAGCAATACCATTTGACCCAGGAATTCCACTCTTAGGAATTTACCCTAAGAATGCAGCAGCCCAGTTTCAAACAGACATATGCACCCCTTTCTTTATCGCAGCACTATTTACAATAGCCAAGATATGGTAGCAACCTAAGTGTCCATCAGTAGATGAATGGATAAAGAAGATGTGGTACATACACACAATGGAATATTATTTAGCCATAAGAAGAAAACAAATCCTACCATTTGCAACAACATGGATGGAGCTAGAGGGTATTATCAGTGAAATGAATCAGGCAGAAAAAGACAAGTTATCAAATGATTTCACTCATCTGTGAAGTATAAGAACAAAGAAAAAAACTGAAGGAACAAAACAGCAGCAGACTTATAGAACCCAAGAATGGACTAACAGTCACCAAAGGGAAAGGAACTGGGGAGGATGGGTGGGAAGGGAGGGATAAGGCGGAAAAAAAAAAAAGTCCCATTACTATTAGGAGACATAATGTGTGTGGGGCACGGGGAGGGCTGTACAACACAGAGAAGACAAGTAGTGATTCTATAGCACCTTACTATGCTGATGGACAGTGACTGCAATGGGGTATGTGGGGGGGACATGGTGATGGGGGGAGTCTAGTAAACATAATGTTCCTCATGTAATTGTAGATTAATGATACCAAAAAAAACACTAATGTCCACTCTATTTTAAAGGATGTACATTTAAAAATCAAAGAGCTGTACTGTAAGAATCATATGTAACTTATATTGCTAAAATGTGTAAAATAAAGTTCTTAAAAGCAAAGGTAATAACCTCTATTGAAATAATACATCAAGGCAATTATCATTAATGGCTACTAAATCTATTAGGTAAAGAGAATGAAAAAGAAAATGTGTAAGGAGAATCTAGCCTTATAAGACATACCATAATGTCACTCTAATATAATAAATATGGTATTGGTGTAGGAATCAGCAATTAGTAAAACAAAAACAGAATAAAGTTTGTAAGTTTTTAATGCACAGCAAGAGTAATAATTAATTTAATGGGAAAAACAACACAGGCACAAGAGGCCAACCATCTGGAAGAAAATAAAAATGAAACCTCATCTGATGCCATATTCCAGATGGATCAGAGCATTAAGTGAAAACAAACAAAAACTGTAAAGTTTCCATTAGAAAGTTAGAAAACTCTATGTACTTAGAAATTAGTGGGTAGATAGCCATCATAATCAGTTCTGGACAACTCGAAGGTTTACAAATATATATAGCTGACTATAATTTTTTTTAATGTGAAAAAGTACATAATAAAGTCAATGACAATGGGAAGAAGTTGATAGAGAACTTGTTAATGAATGAGAATACCTGAACCCACTCATCAAATATCACTTCAAAGTGGGACAACTAGACATTATATATTTTTTGATGTGATGCAAAAGGAAGTGTAACACAGTAACCCTTATGAAAATTCCTCACAAAAATTTTTAAAAGGAAAAAAATTTTAAGTAAATATAATCATGCCCCTAGATCTAATAACCAGTTTACAGGAAATACAAAGTAAAGAGGAATGCATTAAATGACACCATGAGGATGGAATCAGCGAAATCCAAATGTGAGAATTCCTACAAAGCAAATGACCCAGTCCACAATAATGAAAAAAAGGGCAGGGGAGACCAAAAGACAATCAAATGCAATGTCTACAACATGTTTGAGCCCCAGTCTCAATAAACAAAGAAGACATTTTTTAGATACAAAGGGAAATTCATGTATGGACTGAGTATTGGGTAATCTTAAATATTTATTATAATTTTGTTAGTTAACACAAAGGAATTATGACTATGTTAAAGTATAAGAGTCCTTATTTCCTTATCTGTGTTTGGAGTTAAATGATTCTATGCTAGGATTCGCTTTAAAATATTCCAGATACTCTGCCCCATCTTCTGCTCCCCTAAAAAGCTGCATGTGGAGTGGGGAACCAGATGAAATATTAGCAAGATACTGGTAACTGTTGAAGTTGGGTAATGAGTATTTGGGGACTTCATTGTACTAATTCTTAATAATTTCATTAATACTTTTTGTGTGCATTTGAAAATTTCCATGATACAAAGTTTTTTAAAAATAGGAAATAAAGAGAATGTGTAAAGAAGTATTCAATTAGGTTTCAAGATATTTGAGGACTTAAGCCAATCAAGTCATTGTTCTCTACAGAAATCTAGTTCAACAAATATGTTTAGTTTTTTTGTATCTTTTTTTATTACTAAGTTATCATTGATATACAATCTTATGAAGGTGTCACATGAGCAACACTGTGGTTACAACCTTCACCCATATTATCAAGTCCCCTCTAATGTATCGTTTTTTAAAGTGGCCTTTTAAAAAAAACACAATTTAGCAATGGAAACACATGCAAATAAAAAACTGCAACATAATATGATCAGACGTAATAACAGATTTATAAGGTGAAGCAGAAATACAAAGGGATGGAGTAATTCACTCTATAGGAGAAGAAGAGTAGGGCAAAGAAGTCTTCTCAGAGAGGGTGACAGAGACTGGATTCTGAAGGAAAAGCACAAGTTTACCAGAAGACAAGGGAAGGGAAAGATATTTTCAGCACAGGGAACGTGGGCAAAGGCATGCAAAATGATAAAATGTGTGTGGGGAATTACAAATAGACCAGAATGGACTTTGGTAGGGTGAGTTTGAAAATTATTAAACTCTGAGTACTAAAGTGTTACAAAGGTTTACAGAGGGCACTTCCTAATGAAGGTTGAAAGAGAACTTAAGATTAGACACAAGGTTTCTTCTAAGGGAAAGATATCAAATTGTTAACTGTGGTGACTTCTGAGTGGTGGGATTAAAGACATTTTAATTTCCATTTGTTTCTATATAATTGCCAAGTTTAACAAAATATGTTTGTAAAATAATTTTTCTACTTTTAATATCTACATATAAAATATCCAATTCATATAGAATTAATGTAGATATCTGCAAGGATTCAAATAACTTCAAATTTTTCTTTTAAATCTTTTCTATTTTAAAATTTCAAAAATCCATTTATTAAGAGCATTTATTTCAAAGGACCTAATAAAAGCCTTGTACTGAGTATTTAACTTGAGTGCCTTGTATATTATTTGAAGGAAACTCATGGTAAAAATGTTAAACACATTAATGCTTATCCACTTTTATCCAGTAAGCACAGCTTCAATTTTGTTTGCTGAGTTAGTTTTGTCATTTAAGAAATTCAGAATATTTTTCAATAAAAATAAAAACTAAGATTTGTGATAGGCTACATTAACCCCCATTTCTTTGAAAATATCTTACTTATTACTGTAAATAAGAAGGGTGGTTTCACTGGGTATAAAACTTCTGAGACTTTTCTCCTTATCTATCTTCTCTGAAATCAAATGTGATATTTTTTGTGTGAATATTACCAGTCCGAAAGGTCCGATAAGATATTCCAATTGTCAATTCTTATTTAAAAACTACCAACCATGATGTTGATACTAAGTGAAATATTCAGGGAAAATTAAAGGAAATGATACAACAAAGAAAAGCCCATTTATACTTTGGAAATACTGCCACTTCTTATGCATGTATGAAATTCACATAGAATTTAACATTTATAGTTATGTTGTCATTTTGCTGAAATTTAATGTAAATGAAGCACAAGGAAAGTTGCAGTAAGACCTCATGTGAGCCTCAACTGAGGCTTACTCTATTGGTGACCTGAAGGACAATTCTTGATTCATTTGGAGGCTGAAAGCAATCTTTAAACAGAATTATTATTCATCTAGAAACAACTAACATTCTCTCTGGTTCCACCTCTATTTTCAGATGACTGTTTCTTATCTGTACAACCGGTAAGCACAAAGTACAGAAAATATAGATGTTACGATGTTTACAAATCATACCATGGGTGTATCACGGCCTTGGCAGTAGCCAACTGGCTGACCCCAAACTGCTTTATAGTCACGCACTTCACTTGAAATGTAAACATGAGCCCTAAAAATCAAGTAGCAACTCAAAGCACTGTAGATATATTCCACTGTTTCTTCTATTATTTTTAATACTAAATAATCTTATGCATGTCCATTATCTAAATAATATAAACCACACAACCAATCTACCATATTAATATAGCCATTATAAGCATTAGTTCAATTCACCTTAAGTGTGATTTGTCTTTATTTTATTCAGCACCTCATAAGCATTTTTTCACATTAATACTAATACTATCTTTATAGCCATCATTTAAATGGTTGAGTAAGATTTTAAGTGGCTTGGTCATGAGTACTTAATTATTTTAGATGGTGTTTTAAACCATTACAAATGATGCCATAATTAACATATTATGCATATTGCTTTCCCTGTATTCAGGATTTCTTTTCTCTGAATTCTCAAAATCCTTTGTTTACTGTTTGCCCTGTATTCTGGATTTCCTTTCTCTAAATTCTCTAAATTCTTTGCTTAACATCTGCACTCTTGGCAATGGTATCAACCCTATGCCAACACTTTACCTGGTTTTGTAGAACACAAAGGCTTTAGTTCATATATTGAAATAAGACTACACCTAAGATACTTATTAGAACTCTTTAACTCTGAGCCACTAGGTGGAGCTAAAAATACAAATAAAACAGTACCAATATTTCTCTCATAACACTGTTAGTGAAATATCATAGGTTTTTCTTTTAGTGATAAATTTGAAGCATAAGAGATGGAACTTTATATTACATTTTAAATATTCAAGTTGAAATCAGGCAGATTTATGAATTCTGTACATGGGACGATTACATTTTTCTAAAAATTTATATGTGTTTCAATCTGCCCATCTTGAATGAGAAACATAATTGAGGTAATTTTTAGAGGCAAATAACTGTCTAAGGAGCCAGTAATAAAGATAGCTGAGCCAGTGAAACAGCAACACCTTATTTAGGTGGACTTTTAAAGAATATATTTTTTAAATATAAATGAAGTATTCTACTTCTATCACAAGAACTGTAGAAAATAGAAGAAAATCTATGGGCCAATTAATGGTCCAGATGCAATGACAATTTTTAATAGACAAAACCATTAGGCACGTGTTAACTTACAATGGACCAATGGACCTAAGACCATACCAGCTGCTGGGAACTTATGGCTCAGGAATTCTGGAACATAGCATTCAATCCTAGAGGCAACTGACATTCTACTACTACTCAATAATGCCTTTCTTCTTTCTTTCTCAAAATCTTCTATCCATCGTTCTTTCTTCAACATACACACACACATAAGCCTCAGTACCTTAAAGGATACAAGTGAATTTAGGGATTCTAGTTCCAATATATGTGACAAAGAATAAGTAAAATAAATAAAGATATATCTAGATATAATATTTTCAGCCTAACTCTTCCTCTGTGTAAAACTGGTTTTACATTCTGTTTTCTAGTAATCTACCAATCTGTACAGTTCCAGACCAAGGATGAATGAATAAAGTATATTCCTGATCCTTTTTCCTTGCCTCTCCCAAGCAATTACTAAAGTTTTTCCCTTCACTATCCAACTTTTTCTCCAATTTCTTTAGGTACAACTAGGTACACAAAAAAACTGAGCAAGACAGAGCCAGAGCTATCCTTCCACAATTCAACTGCATCATTCCTCTAGCAATTACTACGTAGGTATAGTCCCTTAATATATCAAACTCATTAATTTTAAAGAAAAAGAAAACACTACGAAAACTAGAATTAAGCAAATATGGTGTTGTGAAAACAATCTAATGCCACCTCTATCATCATGAAAATATATTTACAAAATTATTTTGATGAAAGCAAATACTAGCATAATTACTTTTTTCTATTACTTATACCTTTTGTTCTAAGAGTGCCCTGCGGAGGGAGACCCTCTGTTCAAGCTCCCGAAGCTCTCGATCATGTTGTGCCTCAGCCTGCATCTTGATTTTGCTCTGATATGCATTCAACAGCTCCAGTTCCTGCTGCAGCTGCATTTTCAAAACCTGGCACTCTGCCTCCTGTGCTTCATCCAAACGCAGCTGAAAGAGAGAAAGAAAACAGATATATCCTCCTGTGAGCTATCTTTCATGACCTCTGGAAAGGAGGAGGTGTAAGTTAAGACAGACTACTCTTCTGTAGAGCACAGCTGTTCTCTCTTACATCTTGGAGTAAACATCTCTGAAAAAGGAAAACATAGCACCAATGATGGCATTATAAGGATAAAGCTATCATAAGCTATTTGGATGATGCCTAAATAATCATTATTTTTTTAAAGAAAAATATAGAATCTGATTGATATAAGACTCTGAATCTCTTCTCTCCAATGGAAATAACTATAGAACAGGGACAAGCATGCTACAGCTTATGGGCCAAATCTGAACAGCTACCTGATTTTTTGTTTTTGTTTTTCAATAGCCCACTAGTTAGGAATGTTTTTTATATTCTGAAATGGTCACATTTAAATGGCTATGTAAATACCCACATAATAACCTCAATTTTTCCTCCTGGCCCACAAAGTCTAAAATATTTACTATCTGGCCAATTAAGAAAAAGTCTGTAAACTTACATAGCAAATATTTTTTATCTGCACTCAAATGTAACCACCTGGATTCCCAATCAAGTACTACTTTCTGAACACTGCTTAACAAAGCTGCTTCTCTAATCTTGATACGCTGTTGGTGTATGTACTAAACCCCTGCAAGCCACCAGCAGAGAGCCTATGTAGAACCTCATGTCCAAGTGTATCAAAGAGAATTATATATACATCATGCATATTTCCAAGCAATGCTGAGAACAAGAAGAATATGGACCAGCAGCACTATTTCCCAGGTGAAGCAGAGTTTCATTTCCAACTTAATATTTTAATTGTTGGGATTTATTCAGGTGGTGGAAGGAAAAGGGCACTAAATTTGTTTTGCCTAAATAAAATAAACTTACAGCTTGTGTGGAGAGCATTTCATTAATGCTGTGGTCATACTGCTCAGCTAAGATGGCTAACTTCCGGGTCTGCTCCTCCTTAAGCCGTTTCAGAACAGCCTTGTGCTCACTCTTTGGTGTAGTCTCCAGTAAGTGATTTCTTAATGCTTTGTACTGTCTGGTTTGGATTTTGCAGGTGTCCTGGAACTGCTTTTTTATTTGGAGTTCTTTAGACTGGAAAGAAAAAAGATATATAATTTTTAACACATGGCATTTGGTATAGCATATGCTTACATGAAAAGGCTAGAATAAAAAAGAAGAAACAAAAACTCAGATCATAAGGTTGCAGGTACTTCGTATACTTGGGTCAAACCATTGGATTCCATGCAATTTTATAACAAACTCTAAAACATAAGAATACCAAGAACTTCATTTATCATAGGACTTCAGGCAATACTTATTTTGTTTTTAATTTAGTGACCTGAGTAAATATTAAAATTACCTTTGATTACTGTGTACACTGATGGCAGAAAATTACATTTCTTTTCATGCACTAAGGGCAGTAGACATAAAATAATTTTATTGGCCAGACAATATTTTATCAGATCCCTGAAGCAGAAAATAAGCATATTTACTCTGTTCCTTATCTAAGACATTTTGCTCCAATTTCTTTTAATGACAATCTCAACTGTAAATATAGTCTGTGACGGACCCCATAAAAGTAGGGCACTAGTAACTGACTGATATTGTTACTACAATTGTCTTTTCCTTAAGATACTGAACTAGGTAGAAACTACTTCATAAGGGCTTACTCTTTAGCACCATGAGCAAAAACCTGAAAGTTAACTAATCTTTCAAAGGTCAAAGAAAAGTTATGAGGCAAGGGAAGGGATGACAACCCTTCTTGCGGTAATGATCACAGACATGAACTACATAAACAGTTTTGAGATAAAATAATTTGAGTTCAGAAACATAATAACTCTGGCTTTAAATCATAGGTTAATTATTCTATGAACTCAAGTTTTAATAAAACTTAGTAAGATGAGATATTTTCTAAGGTATACCCATCAAGCCTACAAGTAGCAACACTCATTTACTACACAAAGGCAGAACCTATAGTTGAAATTATTTACCTTAATATATATACTGCCAGATATTGAATGGTTGATTTGGTGTGCAAATGCATGTATGACCAAACACTCTTGTCAAGGAACTAGTTCACACTCTTTGCTCCAATACTACAAAATCAAATATATATCCTTTCTGCATTTTATACCAATTGAGGTACTAAGTCATAGTCATGTACCTTTATTCTGCGAAGGATCAAGAAATGTCTAGCTAGAAAGACAAACTCTTGGTTTAGTTATGCTTAGCACTGCTCTTAAATACTGCCCTTGGTTAATAAAATTCCTCCAAGTTAGGAATGGAACAATGAAATTTAGAATTCTCCTCTGACTTTGTGTAACAGACTCCATTCTTTAAAATACTTTTAAATATTCAAATATTTTGCCAAGAAAACTATAGTCACTCCGTATCCCTCGCTAATGACAAAAAGGAATGCCCTGAAATTTTTTTTCAACAAGATTAATACTGATACCAAGAATAAACTATATCCCTCAATGTTTGACTCAAGTGAAAGCAGGATAAACATGTTCCAGTTGTTTCTTAATCATTTAATACTGACAAAACATCACCTGATGGCAGATGAAGAAATGGCAGATAGACAATAGGTGTTTACCCAAGCCATTCTACAGAAATGGTGCCCCAATGTCTACAAATACTGTCAGCTTACCTAAGTGTACACAAACTGAAGTCCTCCTATCCCCCTTTACAGTCTTGGAGAAAGCTGGAATAGTTGCAACTATGGAAGCTGAACTATTACTTAGTAAATAAAAATTTACCTAAAAAAGTTGCAACTGTTACTTGCGTAAATGAAATGACCTGGTCTTAAAATAGAGTCTGTTTTCTCCACAAAGGGACTAGGGTTACAAAGGGAAGTGTTTGGGGAGCATGGGAGGGGAGGGAGGGAGAAGGTCATTAAGGAGCACAATAATTAGCACTCATAATATAGGGGGGGTCATGGGGAAGGCAGTACAGCACAGAGAAGACAAGTAATGACTCTATAGTGTCTTACTACGCTGATGGACAGTGACTGCCATGGGGTGGGAGGGATTGATAGTATGAGTGAATGTTGAAACCACAATGTGCTCATGTGAAACCTTCATAAGATTGTTTATCAATGATACCTTAATTTAAAAAAAAAGAGTGTTTTGTTCAAATTGTGCAAGTAGATAGATATATACAACTAAGAGGAACATGGTGATTTTCTTTCCCACTAAAGTAACAGAACAATTTCTTTTATCAAAATCTTGAGCTTATGTATCATGAGAAGGAAGCTTTCTATCCAAGGTCTGACTATGATTGTGAAACATTATTTTTCCCCTTGATTTTTTAATAGCATCTGTGAGAATAAGACTAGTGTTTACAACCTTTCAAACTGAGAAGGCTGCAACAAAAGGGAAAAAAAAAGGAAAGGTTAAACAGCAAACTAACCTATTCCAAGCCCCAGAGAAATGAAGTCGTATCAGATTTATGGTCTGACCAAAGAAAACCAACAAGCTTTCAGTTTGGTTTACTTCTGGGTGCTGCTCATTTTAAAATTGTGATTAATTTTATAGACATGCTTTAAATACCTTTTGGTGGGAAACTTTACTGTGTAGCCACTACAAAGACAAAATAAATCTGGAAAATCATTATGAAATCTGATTTTTATAAGCATTAACTAATGATGGCTATGTGGGTAGTCAACATATGAGCCACTCTGTAAACGATGTTCATTAGCTGTTTTGAAGATACAGCAAAGTAACATTTTTCTTAGATTCACAAGGAAAGGGTGAATCTTAGCTTTTCTTCTGTATTTTGTTCAGGACAACCTATATGAATGGAGTTGAACAGGAATCAGAGATACCACGAGGTGTGGCTTAGCTTCTGGTTTTGACACAGATTACTTCTATGAGTGAATGTCACTTCACTTCAGGAGAGTTATTCAGGTAAGTGTTGTTACCTGGTAGTTTTATAGTTAAATTGTCAGAGTTGGAAAATGGGGGTAAAGAAGATATTGTGGGACCTGGGCCTTATTAGATGTAAATAAAAGTTTAAAATGTGCAGAGATGTACAGATTAATTGAGGTACTACTATGGATGACAACATATATAGTGGGTCGTTTTGATTTTTTGTTCATTAAGATTCATGTCATACTTCACATATTTATTACAAGTTATTTGAAAATTCCTTGGAATTGTTAACTCTGGTTGATTTTGGTAGAGCGGGCTGGACCAGGTGGCTTAAAGGACAAGGAGAGGGAAACCTTTAACTTTATAATAAATACGCTTTGGTATCTTTTGAATTTTGTATCCTATGAATGAATTCCTCTATGCATAGCAAATACAAAATTTAAAGTCCTTAGATATTATTATACATCACCAACACTTGTCTTTCCTTATTTGTCTACAAGAGGGCATATAATAATAACTTGCTTCACTCTGATGTACTAATTTAAAAAATATACTCCAACTTTACACATGCCCTGGTCTTACCTATGCTACCAAGCACAGAAAGAATGGGAGTAACGTGGTAATTCCACTATTCCTCTTAGGATGAGTATAGACAATGAAGGGAGAGGGGGTAAAAAGGCATTTTTTATTCACTGGTTTCTGTACTCATCAACAGCTTACTGCCTCTCTTGGATACAAATCACATTCAGAGGAAGTAAGATTCCAAAACTATAAAACTTGGAACAACAGAGAGAAGCCAACAGGTTAGTATGTTGATATATAGTTGTAGTGTCAACATTGGACATTTGGGTACACCTAAAATAAGAATTTTGAATCTAATTTATAATACTTTTCACAGTTAAGAAGTTCTGGCCATTTTTTGGTACTCTGCTGAGAAATACATAAGCAGAAGTCTGTAGCTACAGATCCTCTACATCAAAACTAACCAAATATGCTTAAAATGAAAAGAAAAAAGCTTATTCAATTTCTTTATGGCAGACATCTGGCTTAGACTTTTAGTGTTTACATGATGCCTTTTATCTGTTCTTCTTTGTCAAGAAGCTTAGGCTAAAGGTACCTTCAGACTCTTAGGCTGTTGTCGAACCTCCATGACATGCTTTCGCCTTAGTTCTCGTTCTCTCCGTTTATTATACTCCAGCTGGTTAGTGAGTTCGGTTTGATGCTGCAATCTGATCAACTCACAGCGCATCTTCTGAATTGTGTTGAGGTGGCGGAACTCCAGTTCTTGCATGGATTCATGCTGTCGCAGTAGCATTGCATGCTCCAAGTCCTTTTGAGTCTGTCTCTTATTTAACTCCTAATTCATAACAAAAGACAAAGGCATAATTTACTGATGTACAATGCCAGGGGTAAAAGATCCTAAGAAACAGAATAACCAGGATATAGATGTAATCCTCTGATTTAGTAATGCCTGCACAGTAAATATTAGTGTTTTATTATTTTAACTGTAGAAAATGGGCAAATAGTATCATAATTTATTTATCTGTTCATTTACCATTTACACTATTTTTAGCAATAAGCTTAAGATATATCAAATCTGTACCAAGAGACTTAATGCCCTTTCTACTCTCTTTCCTTCATATATGTTTCCTAATTTTGTATTTGAAGATGATTTCTAAGTCATCCTTTGAATTTCTTCAGAGTATACATTCAATTCTATTACATGCAGTATACCCAGTATAGTGTAGTGGGTAAGAACACAAGACTCTAGGGCTAGACTGCCTGCTTTCTAAATCCTGGCTCTGCTACCAACAAGCAGTAAGTCCTTGGGTTAATTACTTAAACTCTCTGTGCTTCAATTTCATTACTTCTCAAATGGAGACCATAATATAGGTGTTTCATAAAATTAACGTGAGGGTGAAATGAGTTCATAAGTGGAAAGCTCTCAGAATATATACCTCATGATCAAGAAATGTTATTACAATTTTTTTCAGTTTAAAAAGATCAAATGTACAACACACACACATACACACTCTCTCTCTCTTTCTCTATAGAAGTAAGTCGAACTTGCCCCCTTTGCCTCTGCTGCCCCTTCTCCAGAGGTCAACAATTTGGTGCATGTTTCCCAACCTTCCCCATGCTTATCGTGACACAACTATTACACAAAAACATACACTTTCAAAATTGAATAACAATGTATATTTTAGGCATATAATATGCTTTCTTTACCTAAAAATATAATGTACAAATATCCAGATCAGATCAGGACATACAGATCTTTTTTTTAAAGTTTTATAGTAAGCTTCTGCTTTGTGATGCCATAGCTTTTCCATTTTTTGCTTTATGACAAATTTTCAATAAACATCAACATGATACAACTTACAATTATGTTATTATTTCTTTAGGATAGAATTCTAGAAGTGAACTTGATGGGTAGAAGATACATGCAAATTAAACTGTACAAGCTGAATTATGCTCCAAAATGGCAGTATCAATTTATATTCTTACCAACATTGCCCACTTTCCCATGCCACTACTAGGACTTAACCTATTTTTTAGACTGTTCTTATCTAAGTGGTGCAATTGTTTTACTTTGAATTTATTTAATTATTAGTAAATTTGAATAATTATATTATATTTGAAGCTTATTTTAAGCCACTCTTGGAAATAAATTCATCTGTGCTCATAGGTATACCTGAAAATGAGAACCATTGTTTTCATTGACACAAAAGTTTTTACATATGCCCAATGAATAATTTCATGATTATAAAAATATATTAAATGGTAATATATACCTTCATGGCACCCATTTCAGATGAAAAGACATAAATTATCCAATTAATTTTCTCATATTTAAAAACTAATACTTCTTTCATTCATGGATTTAATATTTATTAAACATTTACATAATACATATTTATTGAATACCTATTATGGGCCAGTCACTACATATAAGGCCAGGATATATCTAGCCACTGGATATAAAAGCCCTGAACAAAACCTGGGACTTCATATAATTTCCATTCTAGTTGGGGAGAGAGAGATCCCCATAAAAAGTGTGTCCATGCACTCATGCATGCACGTGCGCGCGTGTGTGTGTGTGTGTGTGTGAGAGAGAGAGAGAGAAGAGTGCAAGAATATTTAAAGGAGAAGGATTTGGTGATCAGAAGTGAGGAGACATGAAGTGATGGAGAAGGTGAACCGTGTGGGTTGGGTTTCCAGGGAAGAAGGACTTAGGCAAAGGGAAGCAGAAGCACTCTAAGGCCTTAAGGGTGGGATGTGATTTGACATATTTTCAGGAAGATTCTGATTTCACACCATTTAAACATACCTCCCTGACAAGGTCCTGCTCCAAGTTATGGCGCCCAAGTAACATCCTTCTTTTGAAGCGACGGCATTCCAGCTCTAGGTACTGTCTCTGACGCTGAAGAAGATTAGCCTCTTCCTCTGCTTGGAAATGCTGTATATTCTCTTTCTGCTTTGAAAGCCATTCCTGTTTTTCTTTTTTGGGGGTGCTCTGGTTTTCATTCAGCTCCTGGCAAGATGAAAAAAACAACTGAGTTCAAAATATATAAAAATCAACTACATGAATATATTATTTGGTAGCTGGTAATCTTCAGTAAAATTACTTAATTTGTGCCCTGTCTTACGGGCAGGCAGGGCAAAGACCTTAAGGAGGTAGGTAGTAATTTTCCATTTCTTGAGTTATCCATGAAGTAGGACAAGAAAAGAGAAAACATACACCAGAAAACATGCATACTTTTTAGCTTTGCACAGCTATAATTATGATGACTCCTGGCTTTGAAAGCACACAATGATTGGTTAATAAAGTAAAACATCTTTCTTTAAATCCTTCCAAATCTGATGTTCTAGTATTGAGTTTAGCTTTTAGATTACAGTAATGGGAATACATAGCAGGTTATACTCTTTAGAGTTGGAAAAATCTCTTCAATGAATCTCAGTCAGCAGGGTATATATAGCAAGGCTTTGTGCCACCAATATGTCCTTAATAAGACTTATATATCTAATTATAAGTCAAATTCCTACACACACAAAAGCACTGTACCAAAGAGATTATGGTTATTTTATCAAGATAAATTTAACTGTGTGCTAATAATTTATTACATGGGCTAAAAATTTCAGTCCATCAGTCTGTAAGAGAGGGTGTAAACTGGGTAAGATTTGGTGGGTGGGGAATTTCCTTGGCAAAAGATTTTGAAAAACATGGCCAAGGGAATCTTTGTTTATATGCCTGTATTATCTCTGTCTTTTCATTGACATCCTAAAGTTGAGTACTACAGGTTCATGTGCTTTTTATATTTATGTGTTTGAGTATTTTATCAAAGAAAGTAATAAAGAATTGGTTTCTTTCTGAGTAACAGGTGAAGAACCATAAGGTCAATAGTCTCGGAAAAATCATCTTATACCTATGAAAGATGGCTGATTTACATTCGCTGCAATATAATACATATGCAATAGTTGACACATATCATTTTCCTGTCCTGACCACTATCCTGAATTATAATCCCCTTTCAGAAACTGCCTCAGAACAAATATGGCTTTCCTCAAAGTTGGACCACATCTGCGATAAAAAGAAGTTCAAGGAGGGATCACAGGAAGATGGTGGTGTGAGTAGTTCAGTGGAAATCTCCTCCACAAAACATATATATTTATGAAAATACAATAAATACAACTACTCCTAAAAGAGACACCAGTGGATGCATTACAACAGCCAGGATACATCTATATCTGTGAGAACTCAACATCACTCGAAGGGGGTAAGATACAAGCTGCGGCCAGGTGGGACCTGAACACTCCCCCACCCCAGAACCCGGTGGGAAGAAAGGAGTCAGAACAGGGAGAGAGTGAAAGCCCAGGACTGCTAAACAACCAGCTCTAGAAAGACGCACCCAGAGCGCAGACACAAGGTGCACGGTGTGCTGGATATTAGAGAAACGGAAAAGCAAAACCAGTGGGCAGGTCCCCACAACCAGCGCCCTTGAGACAAAAGAAAAGCGAGTGCTTTCCGCAAGTCTTAAAGAGACAGGGACCTCCACAGCTGGACGAAGTGATCCTAGCACACTTAGCCAGCAGCTGGGAATCCCGGGGAACTTTAGGCGCTCTAAACCCCGAGGCGGCAGCGCAGCTCTGAAGCCCCTCATGGCACTAAGCAGCCTGCCAGTTGTTCCTCCAACTGGTGCGGACCCTGACACACCGGCCCAGTAGTGAGAGATTGGCAGAGCGCGCCAGGGGCGGCGGCACTGGACGGGACCGGGAGCGGATCACGTGCGCCGGCAGCGCCAAAGGGGACCGGGAGCGGCTCGTACAAGCCTGCCGCAGCGGTGACCAAACACCCTGGGGGTGGGCCACGCGCGCCGGAGGCAGTGGTGCCAGAGGAGCCCAGGAGAGCTCCGCGTGGGAGAGGCCCGCGTGCACCTGCAGCGGTGCCAGAGGGAGCAGCCGCACTCCCAGCAGCCAACCAGAATCCCAGCTCGACGCACAGCCGCCTGGGCCAGACCCAAAGGCTGCTGCTGGCACACAGCTGCCAGGCAGGGGCGCCGCTATTGCAGAGGAGCGCACCTGGCGTGCCTCCCACTCGTGCAGGGCTCCACGCTGCTCTGACAGAGACCCCGCCCACAGCAGCATAGGGGATTAACCCAGTGGCTACTCCAGGAGTGCGGGTAACTGACACAGGCAGCGGAGAAGGGCAAGGCATTCAGCAAGCAGGAAAGGACTTTCTTTTCCCAGCTGCCACACCCGCAACCTGCCTACAGCCACCGCTATCACCATGAAAAGGCAAAAAAATTTACCCCAGTCCAAGATAGTTCAGACAACACCTGAGAGAGGATCTGCAGAGACAGACCTAACTAGTCTCCCTGAAAAAGAATTAAAAATAAAAATCATAAACATGCTGACAGAGCTGCAGAGAAATATACAAGAGCTAAGGGATGATGTCCAGAGGAAGATTACAGAAGTGAAACAATCTCTGGAAGGATTTACAAGCAGAATGGATAAGATGCAAGAGGCCATTGATGGAATAGAAACCAGAGAAGAGGAATGCATAGAAGCTGATGCAGAGAGAGATAAAAGAGCTCCAGGAATGAAAGAATATTAAGAGAAATGTGTGACCAATCCAAAAGGAACAATATCTGCATTACAGGGGTACCAGAAGAAGAAGAGAGAGAAAAAGGGATAGAAAGTGTCTTTGAAGAAATAATTGCTGAGAACTTCCCCAAACTGGGGAGAAAATAGTTGCTCAGACTATGGAAGCACACAGAACTCCCGAGAGAAGGGACCCAAGGAGGACAACACCAAGACACATAATAATTAAAATGGTAAAGATCAAGGAAAAGGACAGAGTATTAAAGGCAGCAAGAGAGAGAAAAAAGGTCACCTACAAAGGAAAACCCATCAGGCTATCATCAGACTTCTCAACAGAAACCTTACAGGCCAGAAGAGAATGGCATGATATATTTAATGCAATGAAACAGAAGGGCCTTGAACCAAGGATACTGTATCCAGCACGATTATCATTTAAATATGAAGGAGGGATTAAACAATTCCCAGACAAGCAAAAGTTGAGGGAATTTGCCTCCCATTAAACAACCTCTACATGGTATCTTAGAGAGACTGCTCTAGATGGGAGCACTCCTGAAAAGAGCACAGAACAAAACACCCAAAATAAGAAGAATGGAGGAGGAGGAATAAGAAGGGAGAGAAATAATCATCAGACTGTGTTGACAATAGCTCAATAAGCGAGTTAAGTTAGACAGTAAGGTAGTAAAGAAGCTAACCTTGAACCTTTGGTAACCACGAATCTAAAGCCTGCAATGGCAATAAGTACATATCTTTCAATAATCACCCTAAATGTAAATGGACTGAATGCACCAATCAAAAGACACAGAGTAATAGAATGGATAAAAAAGCAAGACCCATCCATATGCTGCTTACAAGAGACTCACCTCAACCCCAAAGACATGCACAAATTAAAAGTCAAGGGATGGAAAAAGATATTTCATGCAAACAACAGGGAGAGAAAAGCCAGTGTTGCATTACTCGTATCAGACAAAACAGACTTCAAAATAAAGAAAGTAACAAGAGATAAAGAAGGACATTACATAATGATAAAGGGCTCAGTCCAACAAGAGGATATAACCATTATAAACATATATGCACCCAATACAGGAGCACCAACATATGTGAAACAAATACTAACAGAATAAAAGGAGGAAATAGAATGCAATGCATTCATTTTGGGAGACATTAACACACCACTCACTCCAAAGGACAGATCCTCCAGACAGAAAGTAAGTAAGGACACAGAGGCACTGAACAACACACTAGAACAGATGAAACTAACAGACATCTATAGAAATCTACATCCAAAAGCAACAGGATACACATTCTTCTCAAGTGCACATGGAACATTTGCCAGAATAGACCACATACTAGGCCACAAAAAGAGCCTCAGTAAATTCCAAAAGATTGAAATCCTACCAACCGACTTTTCAGACCACAAAGGAATAAAGGTAGAAATAAATTGTACAAAGAAAGCAAAAAGGCTCACAAACACATGGAGGCTTAACAACATGCTCCTAAATAATCAATGCATCAATGACCAAATTAAAATGGAGATCCAGCAATATATAGAAACAAATGACAACAAGAACACAAAGCCCCAACTTCTGTGGGGCTTCTGCAGCAAAAGCAGTCCTAAGAGGAAAGTATATAGCAATCCAGGCATATTTAAAGAAGGAAGAACAATCCCAAATGAAGACTCTAATGTCACAACTATCGAAATTGGAAAAAGAATAACAAATGAGGCCTAAGGTCAGCCGATGGAGGGACATAATAAAGATCAGAGAAGAAATAAATAAAATTGAGAAGAATAAAACAATAGAAAAAATCCATGAAACCAAGAGCTGATTCTTTGAGAAAGTAAACAAAATAGATAAGCCTCTAGCCAGAATTATTAAGAGAAAAAGAGAGTCAGCACACACCAACAGAATCAGAAACAAGAAAGGAAAAATCACGAAGGACCCCACAGAAATACAAAGAGTTATTAGAGAATACCATGAAAACCTATATGCTAACAAGCTGGAAAAACTAGGAGAAATGGACAACTTCCTAGAAAAATACAACCTTCCAAGACAGACCAAGGAAGAAACAGAAAATCTAAACAGACCAATTACCAACAATGAAATTGAATCAGTAATCAAAAAGCTACCCAAGAACAAAACCCCCAGGCCAGATGGATTTACCTCGGAAACTTATCAGACATACAGAGAAGACATAATTCCCATTCTCCTTAAGGTTTTCCAAAAAATAGAAGAGATGGGAATACTCCCAAACTCATCCTATGAAGCCAACATCACCCTAATATCAAAACCAGGCAAAGACCCCACCAAAAAAGAAAACTACAGACCAATATCCCTGATAAACACAGGTGCAAAAATACTCAACAAAATATAAGCAAACCGAATTGAAAAATACATCAAAAGGATCATACACCATGATCAAGTGGGATTCATCCCAGGGATGCAAGGATGGTACAACATTCGAAAATCCATCAACATCATCCACCACATCAACAAAAAGGACAAAACCACATGATCATCTCCATAGATGCTGAAAAAGCATTCGACAAAATTCAACATCCATTCATGATAAAAACTCTCAGCAAAATGGGCATAGAGGGCAAGTACCTCAACATAATAAAGGCCATACATGATAAACCCACAGCTAACATCATACTGAATGGCGAGAGGCTGAAAGTTTTTCCTCTGAGATTGGGAACAAGACAGGGATGCCCACTCTCCCCACTGTTATTCAACGTAGTACTGGAGGTCCTAGCCACGGCAATTAGACAAAACAAAGAAATACAAGGAATCCAGATTGATAAAGAAGAAGTCAAACTGTCACTATTTGCAGATGACATGATATTGTACATAAAAACCCTAAAGAATTCAGTAAAGTTGCAGGATAGAAAATAAACACACAGAAATCTGTGGCTTTCCTATACACTAACAATGAACTAATAGAGAAATCAGGAAAACAATTCCATTCACAATAGCATCAAAAAGAATAAAATACCTAGGGATAAACCTAACCAAGGAAGTGAAAGACCTATACCCTGAAAACTACAAGACACTCTTAAGAGAAATTAAAGAGGTCACTAACAAATGGAAACTCATCCCATGCTCCTGGCTAGGAAGAATTAATATTGTCAAAATGGCCATCCTGCCCAAAGCAATATACAGATTCGATGCAATCCCTATCAAATTACCAACAGCATTCTTCAATGAACTGGAACAAATAGTTCAAAAATTCATATGTAACCACCAAAGACCCTGAATAACCAAAGCAATCCTGAGAAGGAAGAATAAAATGGGGGGGATATCGCTCCCCAACTTCAAGCTCTACTACAAAGCCACAGTAATCAAGACAATTTGGTACTGGCACAAGAACAGAGCCACAGACCAGTGGAACAGAATAGACTCCAAGCATTAACCCAAACATATATGGCCAATTAATATATGATAAAGGAGCCAAGGACATACAATAGGGAAATGACAGTCTCTTCAACAGATGGTGCTGGCAAAACTGGACAGCTACATGTAAGAGAATGAAACTGGATCACTGTCTAACCCCATACACAAAAGTAAATTCGAAATGGATCAAAGACCTGAATGTAAGTCATGAAACCATAAAACTCTTAGAGAAAAACATAGGCAAAAATCTCATGGACATAAACATGAGTGACTTCTTCATGAACATATCTCCCCAGGCAAGGGAAACAAAAGCAAAAATATCAAGCTGAAAAGCTTCTGTATAGCAAAGGACACCACCAATAGAACAAAAAGGCATCCTACAGTATGGGAGAATATATTCATAAATGACAGATCCGATAAAGGGTTGACATCCAAAATATATAAAGAGCTCACACACCTCAACAAACAAAAATCAAATAATCCAATTAAAAAATGGGCAGAGGAGCTAAATAGACAGTTCTTTAAAGAAGAAATTCAGATGTCCAACAGACACATGAAAAGATGCTTCACATCGCTTGTCATCAGAGAAATGCAAATTAAAACCACAATGAGATATCACCTCACACCAGTAAGGATAGCCATCATCGAAAAGATAAACAAAAACAAATGTTGGTGAGGAAGTGGAGAAAGGGGAACCGTCCTACACTGCTGGTGGGGATGTAAATTAGTTCAACCATTGTGGAAAGCAGTATGGAGGTTCCTCAGAATGCTCAAAATAGAAATACCATTTGACCCAGGAATTCCACTTCTAGGAATTTACCCTAAGAATGCAGCACTCCAGTTTGAAAAAGACAGATGCATCCCTATGTTTATCACTGCACTATTTACAATAGCCAAGATATGGAAGCAACCTAAATGTCCATCAGTAGATGAATGGATAAAGAAGATGTGATACATACACACAATGGAATATTACTCAGCCATAAGAAGAAAACAAATCCTACCATTTGCAACAACATGGATGGAGCTAGAGGGTATTATGCTCAGTGAGATAAGCCAGGCAGAAAAAGACAAGTACCAAATGATTTCATTCATATGTGGAGTCGAAGAACAAAGGAAAACTGAAGGAACAAAACAGCAGCACAATCACAGAACCCAAGAATGGACTAACAGTTACCAAAGGGAAAGGGACTGGGGAGGATGGGTGGGAAGAGAGGGATAAGGGCGGGAAAAAAGAAAGGGGGCATTATGATTAGCATGTAAGTGTGGGGGGAGCACCGGGAGGGCTGTGCAGCACAGAGAGGACAGGTGGTGATTTTACAGCATCTTGCTCTGCTGATGGACAGTGACTGTGAAGGGGTATGTGGGGGGGACTTGGTGAAGGGGGGAGCCTAGTAAACATAATGTTCTTCATGTAATTGTAGATTAATGATACAAAAATAAAATAAAATAATAAATTTAAAAAAAAAGAAGTTCAAGAAAGCACATAAAGGGCAAACACACATGAAATCATGTAGCCATAAAAACATAATTATCATGCTTTCCTATAAAAGAAAATGTGATGAGCAGAAATGCCTCTTACCCTTATACTACTGTGTTACAATCAGAATAAGAACAAATTATTGTAATCTGAGCCCAAACTAAGAAGATATGATTTACTTCTAAAGGAAGAATGTATGGCTCTTTTTCACAGCTAAAATATTTTTATTTCTAGTGACTCAGTTACTTAATAAGTGCTTAGGAAAGCTATTATAAATGATAGCTTTATAAAATAATTTACATTTTCAAGAGATTACTCTTTTTAGATCCCACTCAACTGAGGATCTCAGCCGTTGAAAAGTTAATACATTATAATCACTGTCCTCACTTATACTGATATATAGTTAGTGGCCACATACAAAAGAAAAATTTATCTTAATGGTTCTATGAGTAGATCAATATTGGATATAATCAGTAAGCATGTAAGTGGCTTGAAAATTTATATAAAGTAAATACCTCCTTAAGCTGTTCCTTTCGAAGTTTATATTCTCTCTTCTGGGACTCCAAAAAGCTATTTAGTTCTTTCTTCTGTTGGGCCTGAATATGTTGCTGAAATTTTTTCTCCTCGTTGGACATCAGTTTGGCCTATAGGAAATTTTTTAATGGATCAAATTAGCTAAGCAGATAAGCTTCAAAGCAGCCGTTTAATACACATTAGCAAGTATACTTCCTCCTACCTAAGAATATAAAATCAGTATAATCATTACCAAAACAAGAATATCCCATAAATTATTAATAAGTATTACTCAGCATCCTTATTATCTAAATTTCAGAGAACCAGTAAAATGGAACTCATCTTTAAAATGCTGATTTTTTACATGGTCAGTGTTTTCACCTTTTTTCCCCCATTTAACTGGAATACGCTGCCCAAAACCCATAATAAAACAAAACAAATGTAATTAAGTTATGACCTTTTATCTAGCTTGACTTGTATATTAAACACTCATCTTCAAATTAAACCTTGACTTTAAATTTTTATCTGAAATAATACGAAAATATTAAATACATGCATAATATTATTTTACTTCTCATGATATATGCAATATTTGACCCTTAAACAACGTGGGGATTAGGGGTGCTGACACCCCACATAGTAAAAAAATTCTTATATAACTTTTCACTCTCCAAAAACTTAACTACTAATAGCATGCTGCTGACTGGAAGCCTTACTAACAACAGAAACAGATATTCACACATATTCTGTATGTTGTATAAAGCCTTACTAACAACAGGAACAGATATTCACACATATTCTGTATGCTGTATAAATTATATACTGTATTCTTACAATAAAGAAAGATAGAAAAAGAAAATTATTTTCAAACTGTCTCCCAAAACATTTTCCAAGATCTTTGCTGAAAAACAATATGTGTATAAATGGGCCTGTGCAGTTCAAACCTATGTTATTCAAGGGTGAACTATACATATTCATTGCAGAACATTTAGGAAATACAGAAAAACACAAAGAAGAAAAATCCCTCTTAATTTAACATTCTCTGTATATTACAGTACTCTTCAATTATTCTGATGTAAAAATTCCACTATAAATTTAAGGTTTCCAAAAAGTACACACTGAATGATGTATGATTTTTTTAAAACCTAAATCACCTACTGATTTATTAAACTCTTCAGATAACCAAAGTACAGAAGGCCTAGAATGGAAGAATACTTAACGACCTTTTTTTTCTATTAAGGCATTTCTGATATACACTCTTATGATGGTTTCACATAAAAAACAATGTGGTTACTACATTCACCCATATCATCAAGTACCCGCCCCATAGCCCATTGCAGTCACTGTCCATCAGTGTAGTAAGATGCCATGGTCACTACATGTCTTTTCTGTGCTACGCTGTCTTCCCCGTGATCCCCCACACCATGTGTACTAATCATAACAGCCCTCAATCCCCTTCTCCCTTCCTCCACAACCGCCCTCCCAGAGACCTCCCCTTTAGTAACCACTAGTCCCTTCTTGGAGTTTGTGAGTCTGCTGGTGTTTTGTTCCTTCAGTTTTGCTTCATTGTTATACTCCACAAATGAGGGAAACAATTTGGTATTTGTCTTTCTCTCCCTGACTTATTTCACAGAGCATAATACCCTCAAGCTCCATTCATGTTGTTGCAAATGGTAGGATTTGTTTCTTCCTTATGGCTGAATAGTATTCCATTGTGTATATGTACCATATCTTCTTTATCCATTCACCTATTGATGGACACTTAGGTTACTTCCATTTCTTGGCTATTGTAAATAGTGCTGGAATAAACGGAGGGGTGTGTATGACTTTTTAAATCTGAGAACCTGTTTTCTTCAGGTAAGTTCCTAGGAGTGGAATTCACGAATCAGATGGTATTTCTACTTTTAGGTTTTTGAGGAACCTCCATATTGCTATCCACAATGATTACACTGATTTACATTCTCACCAGCAGTGTAGGAGAGTTCCGCTTTCTATGCATCATCCCCAGCATTTGT
Organism: Manis pentadactyla; assembly: GCF_030020395.1. Lineage (NCBI taxonomy): Eukaryota > Metazoa > Chordata > Mammalia > Pholidota > Manidae > Manis > Manis pentadactyla. The sequence goes on from NC_080022.1 coordinate 143,575,154, forward strand.
TGTTCCTACTCTTTTCGATGTTGGCCATTGTATCTGGTGGGATGTGATATCTCATTGTGGTTTTAATCTGCATTTCCCTGATAATTAGTGAAGTGGAGCATCTTTTCATGTGCCTGTTGGCCATCTGAATTTCTTCTTTGGAGAAGTGTCTGCTCAGATCCTATGCCCATTTTTAATTGGGTTATTTCCTTTTTGGTTGTTGAGGCATGTGAGCTCTTTATATATTTTGGATGTTAATCACTCGTCGGTTATGTCACTTAGAAATATATTCTCCCATACTGCAGGATGCCTTTTTCTTCTGCTGATGGTGTCCTTTGCTGTACAGAAGCTTGATGTAGTCCCATGTGTTCATTTTTGCTTTTGTTTCCCTTGCCCAAGGAGATGTGTTCAGGAAAAAGTTACTCATGTTTATATTCAAGAGATTTTTGCATATGTTGTCTTCTAAGAGTTTTATGGTTTCATGACTTACATTCAAGTCTTTGATCCATTTTGAGTTTACTTTTGTGTGTAGGGTTAGACAATGATCCAGTTTCATTCTCTTGCATATGCCTGTCCAGTTTTGCCAACACCAGTTGTTGAAGACAATGTCGTTTCCCCATTCTATGTCCATGGCTCCTTTATCATATATTAATTGACCATATATGTTTGGGATTATATCTGGGCTCTCTAGTCTGTTCCATTTGTCTATGGGTCTCTTCTTGTGCCAGAACCAAATTGTCTTGATTACTGTGGCTTTGTAGTAGAGCTTTAAGTCGGGGAGCATAATTCCCCCCACTTTATTCTTCCTCATGATTACTTCGGCTGTTCGGGGTCTTTTGTGGTTCCATATGAATTTTAGAACTCTTTGTTCCAGTTTGTTGAAGAATACTGTTGGCATTTTGATAGGGATTGCATTGAATCTGTAGACTGCTTTAGGCAGGATGGCCATTTGGACAATATTAATTCTTCCTATCCATGAATATGAAATGTTATTTCCATTTATTGGTATCTTCTTTCTCTTGGCTGTCTTGTAGTTTTCAGGGTATAGGTCTTTCACTTCCTTCGTTAGGTTTAACCCTGGGTATTTTATTCTTTTTGATGGAATTGTTTTCCTGATTTCTCTTTCTGCTAGTTCATCATTAGCATATAGGAATGCAGCAGATTTCTGTGTATTACTTTTCTATCCTGCAACTTTGCTGAATTCAGATATTAGATCTAGTAGTTCTGAGTGAATTCTTTAGGATTTTTTATGTATAATATCATGTCATCTGCAAACAGTGACAGTTTAACTTCTTCTTTACCAATCTGGATGCTTTTTACTTCTTTGTGTTGTATGACTGCCATGGCTAGGACCTCCAGATCTATGTTGAATAAAAGTGGAAAGAGTGGGCATCCTTGTCTTGTTCCTGGTTTTAAAGGAAAAGCTTTCAGCTTCTTGCTGTTAAGTGTGATGTTGGTGTGGGTTTGTCATACATAGCCTTTATTATGTTGAGGTACTTCTGTACTCATTTTGTTGAGAGTTTTTATCATGAATGGAGGTTGAATTTTGTCGAATTGCTTTTTCAGCATCTATGGAGATGATCTTGTGGTTTTTGTCCTTCTTTTTGTTGATGTGGTGGATGATGTTGATGCATTTCCAAATGTCGTACCACCCCTGCATCCCTTGAATAAACTTTACTTGATCATGATGGACGATTTTTAAATGTATTTTTAAATTTGGTTTGCTAATATTTTGTTGAGTATTTTTGCATCTGTGTTCTTCAGGGATATTGGTCTGTAATTTTTTTGTGTGTGGTGTATTTGCCTAGTTTTTGTATTAGAGTGATGCTAGCCTCATAGAATGAGGGTGGAAGTATTCCTACTCTCCTACTTTTTGGAAAAATTTAAGGAGGATGGGTATTAGATCTTCACTAAATGTTTGATAAAATTCATCAGTGAAGCCATCTGGTCCAGGGATTTTATTCTTATGTAGTTTTTTGATTACCAATTCAACTTTGCTGCAGGTAATTTGTCTGTTCAGATTTTCTGTTTCATTCTGGGTCAGCCTTGGAAGGTTTTATTTTTCTATAAAGTTGTTCATTTCTTCTGGGTTATCCAGTTTGTTAGCATAAAATTTTCCATAGTATTCTCTAATAATTCTTTGTATTTCTATGGTGTCTGTAGTGATTCTTTCATTTTCATTTCTGATTCTGTTTGTGTGTAGACTATTTTTTTCTTGATAAGTCTGGCTATGGGCTTATCTATTTTGTTTATTTTCTAAAAATACCAGCTCCTGCCTTCATTGATTATACTGTTTTATTCTTCTTGATTTTATTTATTCTTGCTCTAATCTTTATTATGTCCCTCCTTCTACTGACTTTGGGCCTCATTGGTTCTTCTCTTTCTAGTTTCGTTAATTGTGAGTTTAGACTGTTCATTTGGGATTGTTCTTCTTTCCTGAGGTAGGCTCATATTGCAGTATACTTCCCTCTGCATGGCCTTCGCTATGACCCATAGATTTTGCAGTGTTGAATTACTGTTGTCATTTGTCTCCATATATTGGTTGATCTGTTTTTATTTGTCATTGATCCATTGATTATTTAGGGGCATGTTGTTAAGCCTCCATGTGTTTGTGGGATTTTTCACTTTCTTTGAGTAATTTATTTCTAGTTTCATACCTTTGTGGTCTGAGAAGTTGGTTGGTACAATTTCAATATTTTTGAATTTACTGAGGCTCTTTTTTGTGGCCTAGTATACGATCTATTCTTGAAAATGTTCCATGTGCATTTGAGGAGAATGTGTACCCTGCGGCTTTTGGGTGGAGAGTTCTGTAGATATCTGTTAGGTCCATCTGTTCTAATGTGTTGTTCAGTGCCTCTGTCTCCTTACTTATTTTCTGTCTGGTTGATCTGTCCTTTGGAGTGAGTGGTGTGTTTGTTGAAGTCTCCTAAAATGAATGCATTGCATTCTATTAACTCCTTTAATTCTGTTACTGTTTGTTTCACATATATTGGTGCTCCTGTGTTGGGTGCATAGATATTTATAATGGTTATAACCTCTTGTTGGACTGACCTGCTTATAATGTCCTCTTTGTCTCTTGTAACTTTCTTTGTTTTGAAGTCTATTTTCTCTGATACAAGTACTGCAACTCCTGCTTTTTTCTCCCCATTAGATGTATGAAATATCATTTCCCATCTCTTTACTTTCAGTCTGTATATGTGTATTTATTTCTGGGTTTGACGTGAGTCTCCTGTAGGCATCATATAGATGGGTCTTGTTTTTTTATCCATTCAGTGACTCTATGTCTTTTGATTGGTGCATTCAGACCATTTGCATTTAGGGTGACTATTGATAGGCATGTACTTATTGCCATTGCAGGCTTTAGATTCATGGTTATCAAAGGTTCAAGGGTAATTCCCTTACTTATCTAACAGTCTAATCTAACTCACTCAGTATGCTATTATAAATACAACATAAAAGTTCTTTTTTTTCTCTTTTCTTCCTTTTTCTTCCTCCTCCATTCTTTATATATTAGGTATCATATTCTGTACTCTTTGTCTATCCCTTGCTTGACTTTGGGGGTAGTTGATTTGATTTTGCATCTGCTTCATAATTAATTGTTCTACTTTCTTTACTGTGGTTTTATTTCCCCTGGTGACAGCTGTTTAGCCTTAGGAATACTTCCATCCAGAGCAGTCCCTCCAAAATACACTGTAGATGGTTTGTGGGAGGTAAATTCTTCCAGCTTTTGCTTATCTCAAAATTGTTTGAAACCTCGTCCAAATTTAAATGATAATCTTGCTGATTAGAGTATTCTTTGTTCGAGGCCCTTCTGCTTCATTGCATTAAATATATCATGCCACTCCCTTCTGGCCTGTAAGGTTTCAGCTGCGAAGTCTGATGATAGCCTGATTAGTTTTCCTTTGTATATGATCTTTTTTACTTTCTCTGGCTGCTTTTAATAGTCCGTCCTTATCCTTGATCTTTGCCAATTTAATTATTATATGTTTTGGTGTTGTCTTCCTTGGGTCCCTTGTGTTGGGAGATCTGTGTACCTCTATGGCCTGAGAGACTATCTCCTTTAGACTGGGGAAATTTTCAGCAATCACCTCCTCAAAGACACTTTCCCTTTTTCTCTCTCTTCTTCTTCTGGTATCCCTACAACACAAATATTGTTCCGTTTGGATTGGTCACACAGTTCTCTCAGTATTGTTTCATTCCTAGAGATCATTTTTTTCTCTGTGCCTCAGCTTCTTTGTATTCCTCTTCTCTAATTTCTTTTTCATTTATCATCTCCTCCACCATATTTAATCTGCTTTGAAATTCCCCTATTGTATTCCGTAACGAATGGATCTCTGAATTCGCTCGTGAGTTCATGAATTTTTTCTGTACCTCCATGAGCATGTTTATGACTTTTTTTTTGAAATCTCTTTCAGAAAGGTTGATGAGTTCATTTCCACTTAATCCTTTTTCTGGTGTTTTTGGGATTTTGGTTTGAACCAAGTTTCTTTGATGTTTCATATTTGTGTGTGGCACCCTCTAGTACCCAGAAGGTCTACTCTCTGGAGCTGCTTGCCCATGGAGCAATGTCGGGGTCACATAGGAGTGGTGACTGGGGGTTGGGAAGAGCTGTTTCCTGCTCCCCGGCTACTGTGCCTCTCTCCACAGCCAGACCAGTGGGCCAAACACACAGGTGTAACCCTCTATGCTTTGCATTTGTAGCTACTGTAGGCAGGGCTTCCCACTGGCTTGACTGACTCCAGGGCAGGGGCAGCTGGTTTGCAAGCCATTGCCAGTTGGTTGGAAGGTGCAGCAGGCTGCGTATCATGGTGGAAGGACTCAGAGCTGTGTAGCCAGCCAGGGGGATGGAGCATCTGAAGTTCCTGAAAAGTTCCCAACCTGCTGGGCAGAGTGCACCTGAACAATTTTGTCTACCTGTCCTTTTTCCTGAGCAGCAAGCCCTGTGCAATCCTTGCCCCTTTAGTAGCCCTCTCACTGTTAGGAAGTCTCTTAGACTGCCTCCCTTTCTTTTGTCCCAGAGCAGCCAGATGTGGATCCCTGTTTTCCACCAGCAGCTGGAATCTCAGTCTCTCAAAGTATTCCTCTTGTCTAAGCTTTCCAACCCAACTAATCTGCAGAGCATCGTGCAATGTAGGTTCCTGCTCTCAGAGCAGATCTCCAGGGCTGGGTGTTCAGCAGTTGTAAGCCTGCACCCCCTCCCTGCTCTGTTTCTCTTCCTCCTGCCAGTGAACTGGGATGGGGGAAGGGCTTGGGACCCTCTGGATCCCAGCTTTGATATGTTACCCTTTTTGATGTCTGTTCTTTTCTCCAGGTGTAAGCAGGCTGTTGCAGGCTTCTTTCCTATTGATCTTTTAGAGTTAGTTGTATTAACTATATTTTTGCATTATATGTGGTATTGGCAGGAGGCCTCTGTTTCACCTCTCACGTCACCATCTTTAATCTGATCTACCTGACTTAACCACTGTTACACTATAAAACCATCAAGTTATCAGGACATAATCCCATACCTACTGGTTCCCAGACTCAGCACTTGATATTTTATCTATTATATAAATACTTCTCCCTTTCCCCAATCGATTTGCTTGGTTCTGGGGAACAGACACCCTAACATCAAAATGCCATCTTGGTTAATTTTGAAATAGTCACAAGTTAGAATAAATACATTAGTAATAATGATCAGCTACCTCTTTTTCCATAGCAGCCTGATGTTTCTTGATAAGTTTCTCCATTTCTGCCGCAAAGTTGTTACGCTGAGTTTCAAGATCTTTGTCTAATCTGAGACGATGCTCGTCCATCTCAGCCTTTAGCTTATTTTCCAGAGTCATCAGCTGTTTTTGATGTTGCCGCCTCATTCTCTTATAACCAGACATTTGTTCTCTAAGCTCAGAGTCCTGCTCATGTTCTTGCATTTGCCTTGTAACCTACAACAATGGAGAGGAAAGAATGAAGTAAAGCAAAACCTTTTTTTTTTTTCCAAAACCATCTTAGACCTGTCTACTATCAACTAAGTAGGTAATTAGTATAGGAGATCCCAGTCGACAACTTCTAATAAAATTTCACCTGAAGAAGCAGACAAGCTGGTTCTAAAATTTAAATGGGAATGTAAAGGACCTAGAATAGCCAACATTTTGAGAGGGGATAAAAAGTTGGAAGATGTAAACTTCAGTAATCACAACAGTGTGCTATTGGTATAAGGACAAACTGAATAGAGCAAAGGAACACAGTAAAATCTAGAAACGGACCCACATATATTCAGTCAATTGATTTGTTACGAAAAAGTCAAGTTAATTCAAAGAGGAAAGGAAGGTATTTTTAACAACTCCTGCTGTAACAAGTTGTTCTCTGTATTCAAGATAAATAAATGCTTAATCATGCTATATACAGAAATTAATTTGTAAAGAGTCACCTGATCTAAACCTAAAATCCAGAATCATACATCAGAAGAAAACACAGAATATTGTCATGACCTTGGGGTCAGCAAATATTTCTTGGGTAGGACACAAAAAAACACTGACTATAACGAAAAAATGTACAAACTGCATTCTCAGAGGCAAAATTCATAATGTAAGATTAACCATGTAAAGTGAACAATTGAGTAGCATTTTGTATATTCATGATGTTCTGCAACCACTGCCCCTACTATAAAGAAAAAAATGTACAAACTGGATTCTTAAATAGAGACAAAATTCACACAATGTATGATTAATCTTTTAACGAGAGGAATTCAGTAGCCCCTACTATAAAGAAAAAAATGTACAAACTGGATTCTTAAATAGAGACAAAATTCACACAATGTATGATTAATCTTTTAACGAGAGGAATTCAGTAGCCCCTACTATAAAGAAAAAAATGTACAAACTGGATTCTTAAATAGAGACAAAATTCACACAATGTATGATTAATCTTTTAACGAGAGGAATTTAGTATATTCATGATGTTCTGCAATAACTTCCCATATCTAGTTACAAAACACATTTAATACCTCAGAAGAAAACAGAAAACCCTGTATGTTTTAAGCAATTGCTCCCCAATCTCCCCTTCTGGTCATGACCAATCTATTTTCTGTCTATGCATTTATCTATTTTAGATGTTTCATATGCTATGTGACCTGTTGTATCTGGCTTCTTTCACCTAGCATGTTTCCAAGGTTCATCCATATTGTATAGCATGTATCAGTACTACACCCCCCCTTTTTTTTGGTATCATTAATCTACAATTACATGAAGAACATTATGTTTACTAGGCTCCCCCCTTCACTAAGTCCCCCCAACATACCCCTTCACAGTCACTGTCCATCAGCATAGTAAGATGCTATAAAATCACTACTTGTCTTCTGTGTTGCACAGCCCTCCCCGTGCCCCCAAACACACTATCCACGCTAATTGTAACGCCCCCTTTCTTTTTCCCTGCCCTTGTCCCTCCCTTCCCACCCATCCTCCCCAGTCCCTTTCCCTTTGGTAACTATTAGTCCATTCTTGGGTTCTGTGATTCTGCTGCTGTTTTGTTCCTTCAGTTTTTCTTTGTACTTATACTCCACATATGAGTGAATACATTACCTTTTATAGGTGATTAATATTCCACTGTATGCACATACCCTAATTTGTTTATCCATTTATTTGTTGCTGGACCTCTGTGTTGTTTCCACCTTTTGGCTATTGTGAATACTGCTGTTATGAACATTTGTGTATATGCATTTGTTTAAGTACCTGCTTTCAATTGTTTTGGGTATATATCTAGGAGTAGAATTGCTGGGTCATGGGGAAATGCTATGTTTAATTTTTTGAGAAATCATCAACTGTTTTCCACAGCAGCTGACATTTTACATTCCTACCAGCAATATACAGCAGGAGTTCCAGTTTCTCCACATGCTCCCTAATTGTCATTTTCCATCTTTGTTTTTGTTTTTCTCTTTTAATAGCTAGCCATCCTAACGAAACAGCAACAGACTCACAGAGTCCAAGAAGGGACTAGCGGTTACCAAAGGGTAGGGGGTAGGAAGGGTGGGTGGGAAGGGAGGGAGAAGAGGATTAAGGGGTATTACAATTGGCACACATAGTGTAGAAGGGGGAGACGGGAAGGCAGTAATAGCACAGAGAAGACAAGCAGTGACTCTATAGCATCTTACTATGCTGATGGACAGTGACTGCAATGGGGTGTTGGGGGGGACTCAATAACATGGGTGAATGTGGTAACCAATGTTGCTCATGTGAAACCTTCACAAGATTGTATATCAATGATACCTTAAGAACAAAAAAAAAGCACTAGCCATCCTAGTGGCTGTAAGGTGGTACCTCATTGTGATTTTGATTTGTGTTTCCCTAAAGACTTTATATTGAGCATCTTTTCATGTGCTTGTTGGCCATTTGTATATGTTCTTTGGATAAATGTCTATTCAAGTCTTTAACACATTTTTAAAAATTGAGGTATAGTTGATATATTAATTCTAATAGTTTTTTGGTGGAGTCTTTAGGGCTTTCTGTATGTAGAGTCAGGTCATCTCTAAACAATGACAGTTTCACTTCTTCCTTACCAGTGTGGATGCCTTTTATTTCTTTTTATTGCCTGATTAATGTAGCTAGGACATCCAATACTCTGTTGAATAAAAGTGTTGTGAGTAGGCATCTTTGTCTTATTCCTGATTTTAGAGGAAAAGCTTTAAGCTTTTTTTTACGGCCTTTACTCATCTTTAATGGGTTGTTTAAATTGGATTTTAAAACTAAAAAGTTTTAATTTATCACAGTTGGAGAAAAAATATTTTCAGGACATTTCTGAGATATAATACTTGTATCTACACTATATAAAAACTCCTACTAATTAGTATTAAAAAGATGAACACTTGAATAAGAAAATAGACAAAAGACTTAAAAAGATACTTCACTAAAGAGATACATGAATGGACAATAAACACATGAAAAGGTGATTCTGGTGCCATGTTCAGTCATAGGGAATTGCAAAAACAACCATCATGAGGTTCCATTTCATTCCCACCAGAACGGCTAAAATAAAAAAGACTGACAAACCAAATGCTGGAGAAGATGTGAACCAACTGCAACTCTTATACATTGGTAATGGGGATGTGAAACAGTACAACCATTTTGGAAAGCTGTTTGACAGTTTCTTTTGAAATCCAACATACATATGCCCTATGACTCAGCAACTTTACCCTATGTATTTGTCACAGAAATTAAAACATCACATTCACATAACACATGTACAATGTTTATAGCAACCTTATGTATAACAGTCCAAAATAAGAATCAAACAAAATGTTCATCAATAGAAGAACGGATAAAAAAATTGTGGTTATTCACACATAATGGAAAACTATTCACAGTAATAAAAAAGAATGAATTTGATAAGCACAACACATGGATGAATAACAAAAACATTAAGCTGAGCAAAGTAAGTCCAGCACAAAACAGTACAGTCTGTGTGACTGCATTTACAATCACTGAGTTAGACTGAGTTATGGCATATAGTATTTATATCAAATAATATAGCTATGCTTATCTTTGTACATTAATCTATATATTCTCTGAATGTTTTATTTGAAATAAATGTAATTACTGGGCTTAAGAATATGGATCTTAAATTTTCTAAATTCCTAATTTAAGAGTGTCCTTAATTAATCTGATGAAGCCAAAATTTAGGACCAAAGACTTGCTTGTTTAATACATGCCAAATCACATTGGTGTTTTTCCATGAGCTGGTCCCTTTCTAGGTATTACTTAAAATAGTCATGAAATAATTAGGCAATTTTTGCCACTTGCTCTACTCAAAGAGTTATTTACACGTAGCAAAATAGACTTAAGTCATCCCCCACTGACTTAAGTGGGGGATGGCATTCTTGACCCCAAGCCATACAGAGTCATGGGCCATAGAAGGGGATTTATAAAATCTGCTTATAAGGTTGGTAAATCAGATAATGCCTTCTTTTTATATGGTATCATAACATTATTTCTTTCTATTCCTAGTATCTTTTATCATATTTTGCTCCTACTTATATGATTGATCAGGATTGTAAAGTACCCCACTATAACAACATCCTTATAATGGATATCCTTTTTATTGTTATTTGGGAAATTAGAACTGTATTTTAAATATATCAAATTGGATTACCTGCCATATCCCAGATATTCACCCTCATTTTGGTTATACTCAGAATTTCCTTATCATCAATTCTTTTGTATTTTTTCACTCTGCTTGTGCGCAAAAACAACTGCTTATTAAAGGCTAAAACCATTTGTTTTATAAATACTTTCTTTATGGCCCAAATCAAAAGTAATCTGAATTCATATTCAGTACCTTGTAACCCTCTTAGGCATTTAACATATTCTACCACACTAGTTATTTGTTTTGAAGACATAATTAGTTTAATGTCTCTCAGAGTACTTTGTAGGTTTTCTCATAAGAAGCACTTAAATGTTCACTATTTAGCTAAGTAAATACAAAATACAAAAAAATAAGATATAGTTATACTTGATTATACACGTCTAAGTCCAACGTAAAAAAATATATTTCTGATTCAGGGGAGGTACATACCAGTGATGCCGTCCGTATAGTAGCAAAGTGTTCTCGGTTACGGTAGTGTGATTTATGACGAGATACTTGGGGTGGAGACTGTGGATCCGATGCTCTTGTTCTAGGATCTCCCTCTTCTCTGTAATTTTCTTCCTCCTAGTTGAAGAAAGAGATAATACTATATGAGGCAAACAAACACAGTTCATTTGAAATTTTAAGAAAATAAAAGTTTAAAGACAACTTGATCAATAAATCTAACACACAATTTTAAAAAGGAACAACAAAAATTGGGAATGCTGGCATTTTATTATCAATATAATTAGTATACAGAGACATTTTTTCCTCAGTGTTTGAAAATAGCACACAGATTCAGAATAAGTAAATGTATATGGCTAGATTTATATCCTATTCATTATACACAAAATTGAAAAGCTTTACTATAATTTAAAAAGGAAGATGATGAAATATGCAGACAGTTATTTTAAACAGCAATAATAAAATTAAGTATCTTGGGTTTTAGAAGCAATAATGTAGCTTAAAAATATCTTTGCAATACTTTATAATTTATAATACCATAATTTTGTAATTTGTCCAAGTAATTAAAAGAGTTGAACGGGTATCTTTCCATGCTGAAAAATACTTGACAAAATTCAACATCCATTCATGATAAAAAAAACCCAACAAACTGGGTATAATAGAAGGCACGTACCTCAACATAGTAAAGGCCATATATGACAAACCCACAGCCAACATCATACTGAACAGCAAAAAGCTGAAGGCTTTTCCTCTAAGATTGGGAACAAGACAAGGATGCCAACCCTCCCCACTTTTATTCTACATACTACTGGAGGTCCTAGCCATGGCAATTGGATGACACAAAGAAACAAAAGGCATCCAGATTGGTAAGGAAGAAGTCAAACTGTCACTGTTTGCAGATGACATGATACTGTACATAAAAAAAGCCTAGAGAATCCACCCAAAAACTACTAGAATAACTGAATTCAGTAAAGTTGCAGGATACAAAATTAATACACAGAAATCTATTGCATTCCTGTCACTAATGATGAACTAGCAGAAAGAAAAATTCCATTTACAACTGCATCAAAAAGAATAAAATACCTAGGAATAACCCTAATGAAGGAGGTAAAAAACCTACACTTTCTTCAAGAGAGAAATTAAAGAAGACACCAATGAATGAAAATACATCCCATGCTCATGGATAGGAAGGAAGAACTAATATAAAAATGGCCATCCTGCCTAAAGCAATCTACAGATTCAATGCAATGCCTATTGAAATACAAACAGCATTCTTCAATGAACTAGAACAAATAGTTCTAAAATTCATATGGAACCACAAAAGACCCCAAATAGCCAAAGCAATCCTGAGAAGAACAAAACTGGGGGGATTACACTCCATAACTTCAAGCTTTACTACAAACCTACAGTAATCAGAACAATTTGGTACTGGCACAAGAACGGACCTGACTCATAGATCAATGGAACAGAATAGGGAGCCCAGATATAAACCCACACATATATAGCCAATTAATATACGATAAAGGACCCACAGATATATAATGGTGAAATGACAACCTCTTCAACAACTAGTTTTGGCAAAACAGGATAGCAACATGGAAGAGAATGAAACTGCATTACTGTCTAACTCCACACACAAAAGTAAACTCAAAATGGATCAAAGAAATGAAAGTAGGTCATGAAACCATAAAACTGGAGGAAAACATAGGCAAAAATCTCTTGAATATAAACATGAGCAACATTTTCCTGAACACACCTTGTTGGGCAAGGGAAACAAAATAAAAAATGAACAAGTGGGATTATATCAAACTAAAAAGCACTGCTACAGCAAAGGACACCATCAGCAGAACAAAAAGTCATCCTATAGTATGGGAGAATATATTCATACATTACTTACCCGACAGGTTGTTAATATCTAAAATGTATACAGGAATCACATGCCTCAACACCCAAAAAACACCCAAAAATCAAATAACCCAATTAAAAAATGGGTGGAGGATATGAACAGATACTTCTCAAAAGAAGAAATTCAAATGGCCAACAGGTACATGAAAAGATGCTCCACAACACTAATCATCAGGGAAATGCAAATTAAAACCACAGTGAGATATCACACCAGTTAGGCTGGCCAACATCCAACAGACAAGAAACAACAAATACTGGTGAGGATGTGGAGAAAGAGGAACACTCCTATACTGTTGATGGGAATGTAAATTAGTTCAACCACTGTGGAAAGGAATATGGAGTTTCTTTAAAAAACTAGAAACAGAAATACTTTTTGACTCAGGAATTCCACTCATGGGAATTTACCCAAAGAAAACAAGATTCTTGATTCAAAAAAACATATGCACCAATGTTTTTCGCAGCACTACTTACAACAGCTAAGAAATGGAAGCAGCCTAAGTGTCCATCAGTAGATGAATGAATAAGAAAGAGGTGGTACATATACACAATGCAATACTATTCAGCCATAAGAAAGAAACAAATCCTACAATTTGCAACGACATGGATGGAGCTAAAGGATATTATGCTCAGTGAAATAAGCCAGGTGGAGAAAGTCAAGTACTAAATGATTTCACTCATTTGTGGAGTATAACAACAAAGCAAAACTGAAGGAACAAAACAGCAGCAGACTCAGAATTGAAGATGGGACTAGCCATTACCTAAGGGGAGAGACTGGGAGGGAGAAGGGGATTAAGAGGCATTATAATTTGCAATCACAACATAGGCAGGCCATGGGGAACGCAGTATAGCATGGAGAAGACAAGTAGTGACTCTATAGTATCCTACTATGCTGATGGACAATGACTGCAATAAGGTGGGGGGTACTTGATAATATGGGTGAATTCTGAAACCACAAAGTTGCTCGCGAAACTTTCATACGATTGTGTATCATTAGGATTCAAGACAGTGGCATGAGATGTAAGAGAGAGAACTCCTCCCAAAACCACATATAATACGAAAATATAGTTACTACAACTAACCCTAAAAGAGCAACAGGAAAGAAGGCTGCACCAGACTGCATACACCTGGAGAATAGAGCAGAACTCACAAAACAGGGTAACATACCAAAGCCTTGATCTGGTGGTACCCAAGACCTTCCCCCAACCCAGCTCACTGGCAGGAGGAAGAGAAATGGAGTGGAGAGGCAGCAGAACCCTAGGACTGCTGAACACCCAGCACTGGAGATCTGCTCTGGGAGTAGAAACCTACATTTCATGGTGCTCTGGAGATTAGTGGGGTTGGAAAGCTAAGATAGGCGGAATACTTGGAGAGACTGAGATTCCAGCCATTTGTGGAGGACGGGAATTCACATCCAACTGTTCTGGGACAAAGGAAAGGCAGTGGAATGAGAGGCTTCCTAGCAGCGAGACGCCTGCTGAAGGGGCAGCGTTTGCACGGAGCTTGCTGCATGGAAAAAGGGATAGTTAGACATGGTTGACTGGGCGTGCTCTGCCCAGGAGGTTGAGAACTTTCAGGGGCTTCAGGCCCTCCAACTCCCTTGGGCTGCCTACTCAGCTCCAAGGCCCACCACCGTGATATGCAGCCTGCTGCACCTTCCTCCTGGCCTGCTGGCATTGGCTCGCAAACCTGCAGTCCCAGCCCGGGCGTCAAGCCAGCCCGAGGGAGGCCCCGCCTACTACAACTACAGACGCACAGTGCACAGGCTTACAGCTGTGTGCTCCACCCACTGGTTCTGACAGTGGACACAGGCACTAAAGAAGGGAAGCAAGAATCAGCTCTTTCCTCCCTCCAGGCACCAGTGCCACTCCCCTGCAACCCAAGAAATCACTCTGGGGGCTGAGCAGCTTCAGACACTAGAGCTACTGAACACTAGAAGGTGGCATATATAAATGAAATGTCAACAGAACCTGGTTTAAACGAAATTCTCAGCAACACCAGTAAAAGGGCCAAATGAAACTGAACACACCAATCTTCCTGAAAGAGAATTCAAAATTAAAATCATAAACATGCTCATGGAGGTAAAGAAAAAATATTCAAGAACTCAGGGGCGAATTTAGGATGGAGATTCAATCAGAGAGAGGAAAAGGGAAAGAAAGAGTCTTTGAGGAAGTAATTGCTGAAAATTTCCCCAATCTGGAAAAGGAGATCGTTTCTCAGGTCATGGAGGAGCACAGATCTCCCAACACAGAGGACCCAAGGAAGATAACACCAAGACATAATAATTAAAATGGGAAAGATCAAGGATAAGGACAGAGTACTAAAGTAGCCAGAGAGAGAAAAAAGATCACACACAAAAGAAAACCCATCAGGCTATGATCAGACTTCTCAGCAGAAACATTACAGGCCAGAACGGAGTGGCATGATATATTTAATGTAATGAAGCAGGAAGACCTTGAACCAAAAATACCATACCCAGCAAGATTACCATTTACATTTGAAAAACAGATTCAACAATTTTCAGATACACAAAAGCGGAGAGAATTTACCTGCAACAAACCACCTCCACAGTGCATTTTGGAATGCTGGAAGTACTCAAAAGGCTAAACAACTGTCACCAGAGGTAATAAAACCACAGTAAAGAAAGTAGAACAGCTAATTACTAAGCAAATGCAAAATTAAATAAACTATTCCCAAAGTCAATTAAGGGATAGACAAAGAGTACAGAATATGATACCTAATATATAAAGAATGGAGGAGGAAGAAAAAGGAGGAGGAAAAAAGAACACTGAGATTGTGTTTGTAATAGCATATTAAGTGAGTTAAATTAGACACTTAGATAGTAAGGAAGTTAACCTTGAACCTTTGGTAACCACGAATCTAAAGCCTGCAATGGCAATAAGTACGCACCTATCGATAATCACCCTAAATGTAAATGAACTGAATGCACCAATCAAAAGACATAGAGTCACTGAATGGATAAAAAAACAAGACCCATCTATATGCTGCCTACAAGACACTCATTTTAAACCCAAAGACATACATAGACTAAAAGTGAAGGGATGGAAAAAGATATTTCATGCAACTAATAGGGAGAAAAAAGCAGGAGTTGTAGTACTTGTACCAGAGAAAACAGACTTCAAAACAGAGAAAATGACAAAGAAGGACATTAGAAAATGATAAAGGGGTCAGTCAACAAGAGGATATAACTGTTATAAATATCTATGCATCAAATACAGGAGCACTTAAATATGTGAATTAAATACTAACAGAATTAAAGGGGGAAAAAGAATACAATTCAATCATTTTAGGAGGTTTCAACACAACTTTCACTCCAAAGGACAGATCAACCAGACAGAAAATAAGTAAGGAGACAGAGGCACTGAACAACATATTAGAACAGATAGACCTAATGGACATCTACAAACACTCCATACAAAATAAACAGAATATACATTCTTCTCAAGTGCCCATGGAACATTATCAAGAATAGATTATTTACTAGGCCACAAAAGAGAGCATCAGTAAATTAAAAAGTATTGAAATTGTACCAACCACCTTCTCAGACCACAAATGTATGAAACTAGAAATAAATTATTCAAAGAAAATGAAAAATCCCACAAACACATGGAGGCTTAACAACATGCTCCTAAATAATCAATGGATCAATGACCAAATAAAAACAGAGATCAAGCAATATATAGAGACAAATGACAACAATAATTCGACACCATAAAATCTGTGGGACACAGAGACGGCCATGTGAAGAGGGAAGTATATTGCAATAAAGGCGTATCTCAGGAAAGAAGAAAAATCCCATATGAACAGTCTAAACTCACAATTAACAAAACTAGAAAAGAAGAAATGAGGCCCAGTAGAAGGGGGCCATAGAAGGAGTGAGTAGAAGGAGGGACATAATAAAGATTAGAGCATAAATAAATAAAATTGAGAAGAATAAAACAATAGAAAGAATCAATGAAAGTCGGAGCTGATTTGCTGAGAAAATAACAAAACAGATAAAGCCCTAGCCAGACTTACCAGGAAAAAAAAGAGTCTTTACACATAAACAGAATCAGAAATGAGAAAGGAAAAATAACTACCAACACCACAGAAATACAAAGAATTATAAGAGAATACTATGAAAACTTATATCCTAACAAAGTTGATAATCTAGAAGAAATGGACAACTTTCTAGAAAAATACAACCTTCCAGGGCTGACCCAAAAAGAAACAAAAAATCTGAACCACTTATGAGCAATGAAATTGAATTGGTAATCAAAAAACTACCTAAGAACAAAATACCTGGATCTGATAGCTTCACTGCTGAATTATATCATTTAGTGAAGATCTAATACCCACCCTCCTTAAAGTTTTCCAAAAAGTAGAAGAGGAGGGAATACTCCAAAACTCATTCTAAGACCAGCATCACTCTAATATCAAAACCTGGCAAAGACACAACGCAACAAGAAAATTACAGACCAATATCCCTGATGAACATACATGCAAAAATGTTCAATAAAATATTAGCAGATTGAATTCAAAAATACATAAAAAAGATCATCCATTATGATCAAGTAGGATTTATTCCAGGGATGCAAGGATGGTACAACATTCGAAAATGCAACATCATCATCCACCACATCAATAAAAAGGACAAAAATCACATGTTCATTTCCATAGATGCTGAAAAGGCATTAGACAAAATTTAACATACATTCATGATAAAAACTCTCAACAAAATGGGTATATAGAGGGCAAGTACATCAACATAATAAATGCCATTTATGACAAACCCACAGCCAACATCGTATGTAACAGCAAGAAGCTGAAAGCTTTTCCTTTAAGATTGGGAACGAGACAAAGTTGCCAACTGTCCCCACTTACAATCAAAATATTTCTGGAGGTCCTCGCCAAGGCAATCAGATGACACAAAGAAATAAAAGCACTCAAGACTGGCAAGAAAGAAGTTACACTTTCACTGTTTGCAAATGACATGATATTGTAGATAAAAAACTGTAAAGAATGCACTCCAAAACTACTAGAACTAATATCTGAATTCAGCAAATTGCAGGATGAACTAGCAGATAGAGAAATCAGGAAAACAATTTCATTCACAATTGCATCACAAAGAATAAAATACCTAGAAATGATCCTAACCAAGGAAGTGAAAGACGTATACTCTGAAAACTATAACACTCATGAGACAAACTAAAGAAGAGACCAATGAATGCAAACACATCCCATGCTCATGGAAAGGATTAATTAATATTGTCAAAATGGCCATCCTGCCCAAAGCAGTCTACAGAGTCAACGCAATCCATATCAAAATACCTAGAGCAAATAGTTCTGAAGTTCATATGGAGCCACAAAAGACCCCAAATAGTTAAAGTAATCCTGAGAAGGAAAAATAAAGTGGGGGGGATTACACTCCCCAACTTCAAGCTCTACTACAAAGCCACAGTAATCAAGACAATTTGGTACTGGTACAAGAACAAACACATAAACCGATGGAACAGACTAGAGAGCCCAGGTATAAACCCAAGCATACCTGGTCAATGAATATATGATAAAGGAGCCATGGATATGCAATGGGGAAATGACAGCCTCTTCAACAATTGGTGTTGGCAAAACTGGAGAACTACATGCAAGAGAATGAAACTGGATTATTGTTTAACCCTGTACACAAAAGTAAATTCAAAATGGATCAAAGACCTGAATATAAGTCTGAAACCATAAAACTCTTAGAAGAAAACATGGGGAAAAATCTCTTGAATATAAACATGAGCAACTTTTTCCTGAACGCCATCTCCCAGGGC
This sequence comes from Manis pentadactyla, assembly GCF_030020395.1. NCBI lineage: Eukaryota > Metazoa > Chordata > Mammalia > Pholidota > Manidae > Manis > Manis pentadactyla. The sequence continues at coordinate 143,593,408 of NC_080022.1, forward strand.
AAGGGAAACAAAATAAAAAATTAATAAATGAGACTACATCATGCTAAAAAGCTTCTGTACAGCAAAGGACACCATCAGCAGAACAAAAAGGCATCCTGCAGTATGGGAGAATATATTTGTAAATGACATATGCGACAAGGGGTTAACATCCAAAATATATAAAGAACTCACATGCCTCAACACCCAAAAATCAAATAATCCTGTTAAAAAATGGGCAGAGGATATGAACAGCACTTCTCCAAAGAAGAAATTCAGATGACCAAGAGGCACATGAAAAGATGTTCTACATCGCTAATTGTCAGGGAAATGCAAATTAAAACCACAATGAGATATCACCTCACACCAGTTAGGATAGCCAACATCCAAAAGACAAACAACAACAAATGTTGGTGAGGATGTGGATGGAGAAAGGGGAATCCTCCTACACTGCTGGTGGGAATGTAAACTAGTCAACCACTATGGAAAGCAGTATGAAGGCTCCTCAAAAAAACTCAAAATAGAAATACCATTTGACCCAGGAATTCCACTTCTAGGAATTTACCCTAAGAAGGTAGGATCCCAGTTTCAAAAAGATATATGCACACCTATGTTTATCGCAGCACTATTTTTAATAGCCAAGAAATGGAAGCAACCTAAGTGTCCATCAGTAGATGAATGGATAAAGAAGATGTGGTACATATTCACAATGGAATATTATTCAGCCACAAGAAGAAAACAAATCCTACCATTTGCAACAACATGGATGGAGCTAGAGGGTATTATGCTCAGTGAAATAAGCCAGGAGGAGAAAGAGAAGTATCAAATGATTTCACTCATTTGTGGAGCATAAGAACAAAGCAAAAACTGAAGGAACAAAACACCTGCAGACTGACAGAACCCAGGAATGAACTAACAGTTACGAAAGGGAAAGGGACTGGAGAGGGTGGGTGGGAAGGGAGGGATAATGGGAATAAGGGGCATTACAATTAGCACACATAACATAGGGGGGTCACAGGGAAGGCAGTGTAGCACAGGGAAGACAAGTAGTAATGCTATAGCATCTTAGTACTCTGATGGACAGTGACTGGAATGGGTATGTGGTGGGGACTTGATACTGGGGGGAAACTAGTAACTACAATGTTGCCCCTGTCATTTTATATTAAAGATACCAAAAAATTTATATGTAAAAGAAAAACATTGTGTATCAATGATAGAAAGAGAGAAAGAGACAAAGAAAGAACTGATATCTCTGCTGATATGTAAGGTGGATAATTAACTGAAGAGAAAGCCAATTATGTTGGCAACCAAATAATTGTGGGAATAACCTTTTTCATGGCTAATTCTACTGCCTAAGAGTATAAAGATTACACATTATATCAACCTGAATAATACAACTACTTAAAAATCATTCCTAGTAACTCTGTATGTGTTGTAAAACATATATAAAATTTGACATTTTAACCATTTTTAATTTATGACTAAGTGGTGTAATAACATTTTCAGTGTTACAGAAACATCATATCACTATTTTGAAAATGTTTCCATCAAACAGAAACTGTATATATTAACAGAAAGTATTTATTTCATCTTTCACTTCCCCTTAGCAACCTCTAATCTACTTTCTAAGAATTTGCCAATTTTAGATACTTCATATATGTGGAATTCTAATAATATTTGTCTTTTTGTATCTGGCTTATATCACTTAGCATGTTTTCAACATTCACTCACATTTTAGAATATATTAGAATGCCATTCCTTTTCACAGTTGAATAATATTCCATCATATGAATATACTATGGTTTGTTTAGCCATTCATGTGTTGATGAACACTTTGATTGTTTCCATTTTTACCTACTGTGCCTAGTAACTTTTTGGTAATATTGAAAGCAGTGAAGTTAAAAAGGAAGCATTCCTATCAATTGTGAAAAGAAGTTACCTGACCTTCAAATGTTTTCAAGAAAACTTAAAATCTTACATATGAAAGTGTACCAAACATCCGTATTTCCTAAACCGAGAAGTTGTAATTTGCTACAATTACACTCAGTTTTATTTTAAAAATGTAAACATTATGGAAAATGCAAAAATGATTTTTGATATTCACCCACCTTACCCTTTTTACACTTCCCAAAGGCAACCATTATCATTAATATCATGTTGTATACTTACTATTTTTAAATACCTTCATTTTCATCTAAGTAACTTCAAATAACACATTATCAGGTATTTATTTATTTATTTATTTATTTATTTATTCTAAGATTTAAAAAATATTCTTTTTGCATTCTCAAAACATGTTTCCTAAATGCAGATATTAAACTGGTAATTAAAAAGCCTTTTGCCATTTTAAAATAAGTTGCCTAAAATTATGTTCCAAACTTCTGAAACATCAAAGGAAAAAAAAACCCAACCTCTTAAACTAACCAGACTAAGAAAATTAGTTACCAAAGTTGAAATTTTTTTCACTGAAATTGAAATACTCACGGGTTTTAAATGGATGACAGAACTATTAGACATGACTGTGTGGTCTCCCTCCATCATGTCTAGCTCACTCTTGTCATCTGAGGCATCTGGAAGACTGTTAACACTACTGCTTTGACTACTGGCACTGATGGACATACTGGGAATAGACTGATTACTTCCAACACTATTCACTGTTCCTGTCCGTCCAACACCGTGATCTTGTTCCTGAGGGAAAAGAGCATTAGATTCAAATATCTTCTCCTGAATTCTTGCATATTAGCATCTAGCACACTGCTTGGCACACACAGTCTTTAGAAAGTTAGTGGTCTATTTTGAGAAATTCCTTGTATTTGCCAAGACCAGGAAGTTTATCAATTGTTAGTTGACAGATTTAAAAAATGACCAACAAGTAAATACCAAAAAGCCCAACCATGTGAAAAAGTTAATCAATTCTGAGTTATTTCCAAAGTGTAGTCTTTTCTGTAAAATTTTTGACATTAGTTCAAAATCCATTTCTATTACACATCTCATGCGGTATACACAGAGACACTGCTCATTTCTCAATGATTCCAATGGTGAAAACAAACCCAAACCTTTTCTATTTTTAATCCTGTTAACATCCCATTTAGTTATTTTTTATTGAAGCCTTTTATATTTTTTTCTTCTTAGAATATAGTCTTTAGCCTAACCTTCTTCCACTAAGTAACTTCATATTAATTCTATTTTATGGGTGTGTAAAATTAAAAATTGTATATATACACCAATATTATAGTCTTACCAAACCAAAACTCTTTAAGATATGTGGAATAATAAATACAGACCCATGGTATATAGAGGATCTTTTCTTACATCCACAGCCTAACAAAGTTGCTGTCATTCTAATGTTTAATGACATTAGAATTTTATTAATTTCGCTTTACTAAAGTATTTCACATACCTAAAATAGCTCAATTTTCTAGTGACTACTGTTAGAACTAAAAAACAAGATAAAAACAACATCAAAAACACCAAAACTGTATGTAAGAAAGTCTTTTATTTTATAGTTCATTAATTATGTAGTGCTATTAAAAAGAAAAGTAACCACTACTCCTGTTTTCAGAATGCAGGGATCTTTCTCACTAGAAAGCAATAAAAAAGAATCAAAGCTTTGGCATTCTGGCATAAACAAAGAAGAAAACAGAAAATACTTAGACTAAAAAAGATAGCTCCACAAATAATAAGCTTTACATTTTCCTTGTGAGGAACTTCTGTAACATTTCTACTGCAAATTTGGAAACATGGCAAAATGGAAAGAACATGGTCTCAAGAGTAATATATGAATCCAAACCCATATGCTTCTACAGTAAGTTAGTTAACCACTCTGAGCCTTACTTAACTCACCTGTAAAATGAGTATTTTAGAACCATGTAGAGGACTGAATCCCTATACACAACTGAAAAGAATCGAGTGTTCTTTTTTTTTTTACTTATTTTAATTAAGGTATGATTGATATGCACTCTTATGAAGGTTTCACATGAAAAACAATGTGGTTACTACATTTACCCATATTACCAAGTCCCCACCCATACCCCAATACAGTCACTGTCCATCAGTGTAGTAAGATGCCACAGGTCCACTATGTGCCTTCTCTGGGCTACACTGTTCTCTGTTTGAAGAATCAAGTGTTCTTAGTAACAGAATAAGAATGCTTGGTAATTTTTTTTCCGCCAGGATAGATTTAGCTAACTCACATGTTTATTTTATTTATTTATTTATTTTTAAAGAAGCAAGAAATTTCCAATTTAATAAACATTTATCAAATATTATATAAAAGCCACTAGGGGAAAGGTTTATACAGTAACCAAAATAAGGAGAATGGTTGGTAATTCTAATGACTTCTGTGTGAGCACCGTCAACTTCCAAAGCCTGTAATTTCAAATACTTCCAAAGGTGTGTCCCATGCTATCAGACAATCAGGCAAAAAAGTGTTCAGTGGCCCAGAATTTTGAGAGGGACTAGATTAAATAAAAATTGAACAGGTTTCTTTAATAAAAGACTTCACAGAGCTTTACTATGCTAATATGCACTACCAAGAGGTTGGTTTAAAGAATGCAAAACCTGGGGAGGGGCGGAAGATGTCGGCGTGAGTAGAGCAGCGGAAATCTCCTCCCAAAACTACATATATCTATGAAAATATAACAAAGACAATCCTTCGTAGAATAAAGACCAGAGGACACAGGACAATATCCAGACCACATCCGCACCTGAGAGAACCCAGCGCCTCGCGAAGGGGGTAAGATACAAGCCCCGGCCCAGCGGGAGCCGAGCACCCATCCCCCCAACTCCCGGCAGGAGAAGAATAGGCAGAGCGGGAGGGAGACAGAGCCCAGGACTGCCGAACACCCAGCCACAGCCATCCGGGCCCAGACACAGTACATGCCCAGGGGGCCCTGGATACTGGGAAAACAGGGCATCAAGAACAGTGAGCGGGCACCGGAGGCCGGGCGCCGGAGGACATAAGAAAAGCGCGTGACCAATTTTTTTTTTCTTTTTTTTTGCTGCTTTGTTTTGGCGAGTGCTTTTTGGAAGCCTTAAAGGGATAGGGACCCCAATACTAGGGAATCAGGGCAGCAAGAACAGTGAGCGGGCACCGGTGGCCTGGCGCAGGAGGACACCAGAAAAGCGAGCGCCAATTTTTTTTTGTTTTCTTTTGTTTTGGCAAGCGCTTTTTATAAGTCTTAAAGGGATAGGGACCCCAATACTAGGGAAACAGGGCAGCAAGACCGGTGAGCAGAGGCCTGAGGCTGGCACCAGAGAATAAAGAAAAACGAGCGGCCACCTTTTTTTTTAATTACAAAGAAAATTTTATTTTTTTTATTTAAAAATTTTTTTCTTTTTTTTTTTTTTGGTGGTCGTTGTTTTGTTTCAGCGGGTGCTTTTAGGAAGTCTTAAAGGGGCAGGGCAGGACACTTAATCCAGAGGTAGGGAATCAGGGGATCTCTGGGCACCCTAACCCCTGGGCTCTAGGGAGCTCGGAAGCCCCTTAAGGAGATAAATAGCCTCCCAGCAGCTCCTGCTCCAACGCAACTCCACCACTTTGGAGTAGCTGCCCAAGCCAGGCCACGCCCATAGCAACAGTGGAGATTAACCCCATAGCAGCCGGGCAGGAAGCAGAAACCCTGTCTGCGCGCAGCTGCGCAGCACAAGCCACTAGAGGTCGCTGTTCTCCCAGGAGAAGAGGGCCACAAACCAACAAGAAGGGAAGTTGTTCCAGCCGTCACTTGTCCCAGCTCTGCAAACTATTCCTATCACCATGAAAAGGCAAAGCTAAAGGCAGACAAAGATCACAGAGACAACACCAGAGAAGGAGACAGACCTAACCAGTCTTCCTGAAAAAGAATTCAAAATAAGAATCATATACATGCTGACAGAGATGCAGAGAAATACGCAAGAGAAATGGGATGAAGTCCAGAGGGAGATCACAGATGCCAGAAAGGAGATCGCAGAAATGAAACAAACTCTGGAAGGGTTTATAAGCAGAATGGATAGGATGCAAGAGGCCATTGATGGAATTGAAATCAGAGAACAGGAACGCATAGAAGCTGACATAGAGAGAGACAAAAGGATCTCCAGGAATGAAAAAATATTAAGAGAACTGTGTGACCAATCCAAAAGGAACAATATCTGTATTATAGGGGTCCCAGAAGAAGAAGAGAGAGGAAAAGAGATGGAAAGTATCTTAGAAGAAATAATTGCTGAAAACTTCCCCAAACTGGGGGAGGAAATAATCGAACAGACCACGGAAATACACAGAACCCCCAACAGAAAGGATCCAAGGAGGACAATGCCAAGACACATAATAATTAAAATGGTAAAGATCAAGGACAAGGAAAGAGTTTTAAAGGCAGCTAGAGAGAAAAAGGTCACCTGTAAAGGAAAACCCATCAGGCTAACATCAGATTTCTCAACAGAAACCCTACAGGCCAGAAGAGAATGGCATGATATATTTAATACAATGAAACAGAAGGGCCTTGAACCAAGGATACTGTATCCAGCACGACTATCATTCAAATATGACGGTGGGATTAAACAATTCCCAGACAAACAAAAGCTGAGGGAATTTGCTTTCCACAAACCACCTCTACAGAACATCTTACAGGGACTGCTCTAGATGGGAGCACTCCTAGAAAGAGCACAGCACAAAACACCCAACATATGAAGAATCGAGGAGGAACACGAAGGGAGAGAAGAAAAGAATCTCCAGACAGTGTATATAACAGCTCAATAAGTGAGCTAAGTTAGGCAGTAAAATACTAAAGAGGCTAACCTTGAACCTTTGGTAATCACGAATTTAAAGCCTGCAATGGCAATAAGTACATATCGTTCAATAGTCACCCTAAATGTTAATGGGCTAAATGCACCAATCAAAACACACAGAGTAATACAATGGATAAAAAAGCAAGAACCATCTATATGCTGCTTACAAGAAACTCACCTCAAACCCAAAGACATGTACAGACTAAAAGTCAAGGGATGGAAAAACATATTTCAAGCAAACAACAACGATAAGAAAGCAGGGGTTGCAGTACTAATATCAGGCAAAATAGACTTCAAAACAAAGAAAGTAACAAGAGATAAAGAAGGACACTACATAATGATAAAGGGCTCAGTCAAACAAGAGGATATAACCATTCTAAATATATATGCACCCAACACAGGAGCACCAGCATATGTGAAACAAATACTAACAGAACTAAAGGGGGATATAGACTGCAATGCATTCATTCTAGGAGACTTCAACACACCACTCATCCCAAAGGATAGATCCACTGGGCAGAAAATAAGTAAGGACACAGAGGCACTGAACAACACACTAGAACAGATGGACCTAATAGACATCTATAGAACTCTACATCCAAAAGCAACAGGATACACATTCTTCTCAAGTGCACATGGAACATTCTCCAGAATAGACCACATACTAGGCCACAAAAAGAGCCTCAGAAAATTCCAAAAGATTGAAATCCTACCAACCAACTTTTCAGACCACAAAGGCATAAAACTAGAAATAAACTGTACAAAGAAAGCAAAGAGGCTCACAAACACATGGAGGCTTAACAACACGCTCCTAAATAATCAATGGATCAATGACCAAATCAAAATGGAGATCCAGCAATATATGGAAACAAATGACAACAAGAACACTAAGCCCCAACTTCTGTGGGACACAGCAAAAGCAGTCTTAAGAGGAAAGTATATAGCAATCCAAGCATATTTAAAAAAGGAAGAGCAATCCCAAATGAATGGTCTAATGTCACAATTATCGAAATTGGAAAAAGAAGAACAGATGAGGCCTAAGGTCAGCAGAAGGAGGGACATAATAAAGATCAGAGAAGAAATAAATAAAATTGAGAAGAATAAAACAATAGCAAAAATCAATGAAACCAAGAGCTGGTTCTTCGAGAAAATAAACAAAATAGATAAGCCTCTAGCCAGACTTATTAAGAAGAAAAGAGAGTCAACACAAATCAACAGTATCAGAAATGAGAAAGGAAAAATCACGACGGATCCCACGGAAATGCAAAGAATTATTGGAGACTACTATGAAAACCTATATGCTAACAAGCTGGGAAACCTAGGAAAAATGGACAACTTCCTAGAAAAATACAACCTTCCAAGACTGACCCAGGAAGAAACAGAAAATCTAAACAGACCAATTACCAGCAACGAAATTGAAGCAGTAATCAAAAAACTACCAAAGAACAAAACCCCCGGGCCAGATGGATTTACCTCGGAATTTTATCAGACATACAGGGAAGACATAATACCCATTCTCCTTAAAGCTTTCCAAAAAATAGAGGAGGAGGGGATACTCCCAAACTCATTCTATGAAGCTAATATCACCCTAATACCAAAACCAGGCAAAGAACCCACCAAAAAAGAAAACTACAGACCAATATCCCTGATGAACGTAGATGCAAAAATACTCAACAAAATATTAGCAAACCGAATTCAAAAATACATCAAAAGGATCATACACCATGGCCAAGTGGGATTCATCCCAGGGATGCAAGGATGGTACAACATTCGAAAGTCCATCAACATCATCCACCACATCAACAAAAAGAAAGACAAAAACCACATGATCATCTCCATAGATGCTGAAAAAGCATTTGACAAAGTTCAACATCCATTCATGTTAAAAACTCTCAGCAAAATGGGAATAGAGGGCAAGTACCTCAACATAATAAAGGCCATCTATGATAAACCCACAGCCAACATTATATTGAACAGCGAGAAGCTGAAAGCATTTCCTCTGAGATCGGGAACGAGACAGGGATGCCCACTCTCCCCACTGTTATTTAACATAGTACTGGAGGTCCTAGCCACGGCAATCAGACAAAATAAAGAAATACAAGGAATCCAGATTGGTAAAGAAGAAGTTAAACTGTCACTATTTGCAGATGACATGATACTGTACATAAAAAACCCTAAAGACTCCACCCCAAAACTACTAGAACTGATATCGGAATACAGCAAAGTTGCAGGATACAAAATCAACACACAGAAATCTGTGGCTTTCCTATACACCAACAATGAACCAACAGAAAGAGAAATCAGGAAAACAACTCCATTCACAATTGCATCAAAAAAAATAAAATACCTAGGAATAAACCTAACCAAAGAAGTGAAAGACTTATACTCTGAAAACTACAAGTCACTCTTAAGAGAAATTAAAGGGGACACTAACAGATGGAAACTCATCCCATGCTCGTGGCTAGGAAGAATTAATATCCTCAAAATGGCCATCCTGCCCAAAGCAATATACAGATTTGATGCAATCCCTATGAAACTACCAGCAACATTCTTCAATGAACTGGAACAAATAATTCAAAAATTCATATGGAAACACCAAAGACCCCGAATAGCCAAAGCAATCCTGAGAAAGAATAATAAAGTAGGGGGGATCTCACTCCCCAACTTCAAGCTCTACTATAAAGCCATAGTAATCAACACAATTTGGTACTGGCACAAGAGCAGAGCCACAGACCAATGGAACAGACTAGAGAATCCAGACATTAACCCAGACATATATGGTCAATTAATATTTGATAAAGGAGCCATGGACATACAATGGCGAAATGACAGTCTCTTCAACAGGTGGTGCTGGCAAAACTGGACAGCTACATGTAGGAGAATGAAACTGGACCATTGTCTAACCCCATATACAAAAGTAAACTCAAAATGGATCAAAGACCTGAATGTAAGCCATGAAACCATTAAACTCTTGGAAGAAAACATAGGCAAAAACCTCTTAGACATAAACATGAGTGACCTCTTCTTGAACATATCTCCCCGGGCAAGGAAAACAACAGCAAAAATGAGTAAGTGGGACTATATTAAGCTGAAAAGCTTCTGTACAGCAAAAGACACCATCAATAGAACAAAAAGGATCCCTACAGTATGGGAGAATATATTTGAAAATGACACATCCGATAAAGGCTTGACGTCCAGAATATATAAAGAGCTCGCACGCCTCAACAAACAAACAAAAAAATAACCCAATTAAAAAATGGGCAGAGGAACTGAACAGACAGTTCTCCAAAAAAGAAATACAGATGGCCAACAGACACATGAAAAGATGCTCCACATCACTAATTATCAGAGAAATGAAAATTAAAACTACAATGAGGTATCACCTCACACCAGTAAGGATGGCTGCCATCCAAAAGACAAACAACAACAAATGTTGTCGAGGCTGTGGAGAAAGGGGAACTCTCCTACACTGCTGGTGGGAATGTAAGTTAGTTCAACCATTGTGGAAAGCAGTATGGAGGTACATCAAAATGCTCAAAACAGACTTACCATTTGACCCAGGAATTGCACTCATAGGAATTTACCCTAAGAATGCAGCAATCAAGTATGAGAAAGATCAGTGCACCCCTATGTTTATCGCAGCACTATTTACAATAGCCAAGAATTGGAAGCAACCTAAATGTCCATCGATAGATGAATGGATAAAGAAGATGTGGTACATATACACAATGGAATACTACTCAGCCATAAGAAAAGGGCAAATCCAACCATTTGCAGCAACATGGATGGAGCTGGAGGGTATTATGCTCAGTGAAACAAGCCAAGCGGAGAAAGAGAAATACCAAATGATTTCACTTATCTGTGGAATATAAGAACAAATGAAAAACTGAAGGAACAAAACAGCAGCAGAATCACAGAACTCAAGAATGGACTAACAGGTACCAAAGGGAAAGGGACTGGGGAGGATGGGTGGGTAGGGAGGGATAAGCGGGGGGAGAAGTAGGGGGGTATTAAGATTAGCATGCATGGGGGGGTGGGAGAAAAGGGAGGGCTGTACAACACAGAGAAGGCAAGTAGTGATTCTACAACACTTTGCTATGCTGATGGACAGTGACTGTAAAGGGGTTTATAGGGGGGACCTGGTATAGGGGAGAGCCTAGTAAACATAATATTCGTCATGTAAGTGTAGATTAGTGATACCAAAAAAAAAAAAAAAAAAAAGGGCAGTTCCTGTGTGGTAACCTCCAATGAGTTCTACACAAGGGTATAAAGGGTATATAAAAGTGTAGGCAGAGTCTGTTTGTGTTTATACAGAGGATCAAAGCCTAATTGGGCTACCCCGAAAATGAACTAAGATACGATATGAAAAAGAACTTCCAACATCAGCACCCTCTGGAAGACTCATGCCAGAAGATGATCATCAAAAAACCCCAACAAAGATCCACGCACTGCTACAGCTGTAGATGCACTCATCCCACCAGTTCCTGGACTTGCCATGGGAATGAGGAAGGAGATATCTAAGCTGGCCTGTGCATACAGTAAAACAACAAATTTGACTGGATCTATACTGTTGGAACTCAACCAAGAATTGGGAGAAGTGCAAATTGTAGCGCTCCAAAATCTTACAACTACAGACTATTTACTGTTAAAAGAACATAAGGGATGTGAACATTCCCCAGGAATGGGTTGTTTTAATTTGTCTGATTTCTCTCAGACTGTTCAAGTTCAGTTGGACAATATCCACCACATCATAGATAAGTTTTCACAAATGCCTAAGGTGCCTAACTGGTTTTCTTGGTTTCACTGGAGATGGCTGGTAATTACAGGTATGCTTTGGTTATGTAACTATACTCCTATTATGTTAATGTGTGCGCGCAATTTAAGTAGTAGCTTAAAACCTATACATGCTGAAGTTACTCTACAAGAAGAAATGTCAAAGAAATAATCAATCTTCCCATGCTTTCTTCCATCTGCTACTTCTATAGCTTTTCTTCTTCCTTCCTAATTACAACCCTTAAATAGAATTCGTGCCTCATATCAAATTTACCGAGTATCATAATTCTTCCAAGTGGTAAAGATACCTCAAGACAAATGCTGGGCATAGAAGCTACAGGGCATAAATATGCAAAGAAATAAAAAGCTAACCATTTCAAACAATAAGGCTTCTCTCTCACTTACCAACTTTACATTTCCCTGTATGGCCCCGGAAGATGACTGGTTAGCCAGAGACGGGTAAGATTCCTCAAGGGAGGAACAACCTAAGACAGGCACAGTCGCAGGGGGCCATGTGGTGAGAAAATGGGGAGCAGCAGAGGTGAGGCTTAGCACCTCCCCCCTGATGTTCTGAGAGAAATCTTCTGCATACATGGATGTTTATTGCCCTCGTCTAGCTCGGATTAACACATAGTCTACAGGCACACACCTGATCATCTACATTTGCTCTCTTACAACACTAAACTCTGTTTTCTACCTTTATCTCGTATCTACCTACCACTTCAGCATTTTATTAAAAATAATAATAATAGAGAAATGTGGTATCCACATATAAATCAAGTTTAAAAATCAAATGAATATTCATATTTGAACTGACTGTGTATAGTTCATAATGCATGAACAAAACCGAAAGCTTCTGTGATGACTGCCCTTGCCCTGTTCACCGTGTAACTTATTCACTATGTAAGAATTTGTTCTCCATGTAAGAATTTGTTCGTTATGCATCAGAAGATTGGAGACTGACGAAAATTAGGCTTGGGGTGGATTAATGATTGTGCATTGAGTATTGACCCCCCTATACAGAAATTTATTGTGGTTAACAACTATTTGATCAATAAATATGACAGATGCCCTCACAAAATATATATATATATATATATATATATATATATATATATATATATATATATATATATAAACACACTTCCAATTGTAAAATAAATAACCGGGATGTAATGTATAGCATAAGGAATATAGTCAAAATATTGTAACAACCTGGTATGGTGATACCTGGTACCTAGAATTATCATGTATATAAATGTTGAATCACTGTGTTGTACACCTGAAACTAATGTAATGCAATACTGTTGTCAACTACCCTTCAATTAAAAAAAAAAAAAAAAAAAAAAGAACATAAGGGATGTGCACATTCCCCAGGAATGGGTTGTTTTAATTTGTCTGATTTCTCTCAGACTGTTCAAGTTCAGTTGGACAATATCCACCATATCATAGATAAGTTTTCACAAATGCCTAAGGTGCCTAACTGGTTTTCTTGGTTTCATTGGAGATGGCTGGTAATTACAGGTATGCTTTGGTTATGTAACTATACTCCTATTATGTTAATGTGTGCGCGCAATTTAAGTAGTAGCTTAAAACCTATACATGCTGAAGTTACTCTACGAGAAGAAATGTCAAAGAAATAACCAATCGTCCCATGTTTTCTTCCGCCTGCTACTTCTATAGCTTTTCTTCTTCCTTCCTAATTACAACCCTTAAATAGAATTCGTGCCTCATATCAAATTTACCGAGTATCATAATTCTTCCAAGTGGTAAAGATACCTCAAGACAAATGCTGGGCATAGAAGCCACAGGGCATAAATATGCAAAGAAGTAAAAAGCTAACCTTTTCAAACAATAAGGCTTCTCTCTCACTTACCAACTTTACATTTCCCTGTATGGCCCCGGAAGATGACTGGTTAGCCAGAGACGGGTAAGATTCCTCAAGGGAGGAACAACCTAAGACAGGCACAGTCGCAGGGGGGTCATCAGGTGAGAAATTGGGGATCAACAGAGGTGAGGCTTAGAACCTCACCCCCCCTGTTCTGAGAGAAATCTTCTGCATCCGTGGATATTTTATTGCCCTGGTCTAGCTTGGATTAACACATAGTCTACAGGCACACACCTGATCATCTACATTTGCTCCCTTACAACACTAAACTATGTTTTCTACCTTTATCTTGTATCTACCTACCACTCCAGCATTTTATTAAAAATAATAATAATAAAGAGAGAAATGTGGTATCCACATATAAATCAAGTATAAAAACCAAATGAGTATTCATATTTGAACTGTTTATAGTTCATAATGCATGAGCAAAACCAAAATTTTCTGTGATGACTGCCCTTGTACTGTTCACTATGTAACTTATTCATTATGTAAGAATTTGTTCTCCATGTAAAAACTTGTTTGTTATGCCTCAGAAGATTGGAGACTGACGAAAATTAGGCTTGGGGTGGATTAATGATTGTGCATTGAGCATTGACTCCCCTATACAGAATTTTATTGTCGTTAACAACTATTTGATCAATAAATATGAGAGATGCCCTCACAAAAAAAAAAAAAAAAAAAAGTACAGACTTCCAATGGTAAAATAAGTAAGTAACCGGGATGTAATGTATAGCATAAGGAATATAGTCAAGATATTGTAACAGCTTGGTAGGGTGATAGCTGGAACCTAGAATTGTCATGTATATAAATGTCTTATCACTGTGTTGTACACCTGAAACTAATGTAATGTAATACTGTGCGTCAACTACCCTTCAATAAAAAATAATTATCTACAAAAAAAAAAAAAAAAAGAATACAAAACCTTTTTCCCCACTTGAGACCTTAGAGAATCACTGTTAAGACACAATCTGGAAACCACTGATATAAAAGATTCTTGGCAAGAAAAGCTGCATAAGGAAAGAAACCCATAAAGAGACCCCAATATCTGAGCCATTTCTCAGTTATTACCTCTTCTTCTTCCTGTGCTTCTACTGCTGGTCCATTATGTGCCTCCTGGAAAAGGAGCTTCTTCATCTTTCGATACTGCAGATTGTCCAGCTCTCTTACTGCATCCTTTGTCCTTTGAATGAGATCTATTAACACTGTTTCAGGGCGCTCCCGAAGAACAAACATGTGCTGGTTAAGAGTAGAAGGCAAAGGTCAGGTTGAGACCTATATATTTTTTCATTCAGAACAAATGAATCCCTTCTTAAACCCTAGAGTAACTATCCTAAATAATGATAGATAATGCATGTAATCAATAGCTATCTAATTCTGCTATGCTTTTTACTTCTTATATTTATAAAATTTAATTTACATGTATACACTCTATGCCTACATAACATCCCCCGCACTTTTTATGAAAACTTTGAACATGACACTTTGTTGGCCAACTGAAAATGCAGAGTTGAGATAATCAGAGTCTAAGTAAACATTAAGAATTAAGTCCAACTAGAAGTCCTAAGTAAACGCTTACAAATCCTTAGAACTGATTTCATAGAGGAGACACGTTCAGTTCTGAATTACATTAGATTTCAACAGGAATGTATTTAGTGATGGTGAATTACATAACATACCACTTGGGTATTACGTCTTACTTTATCTTGCTTAAATGACACTTCATAAAACACTAGCAGTTGATTAAGATATTATGTATTAGTGATATTTACCATTAATATTTAATAAAGCTTAACATTATCAAATACAGAAAAGTAGAAAGAACAATTCTACTATAGATTATCACTGTTACTTTTGGTATTTTTTTGGATATTTATTTCTTCTCAGAAATTTTCTGTGTATAGATTTTGTTTTGTAGTTAGCATACATTGCAGAAAGATGACTTGTGCACTGGAGTTCATGAGATGATCTTGAATTCTTTTAACTTTTACCTCCTTTATTAGCTCAAATTTATTTCTTCTCTGAAGAGTTGTAACTATATATTATTCTCTTTTCATTGCTGTAAGTATTATGCTATTTCAACTCATAAACATAATGCCTACAGACTATTTCATCAAATGTTCATGCTAAAATTACATAAGCATTATTCTAATTCTGGATAATTATTTTCAATTTTTCATTATGAGATAAATAGCTTCATATATTAAATCACTTTTTTCCATTTTATTTTTTTTCCTTAGGACAGACTGCAACAGAAATGTGATTAGGCCAAAGGGAAGGATGCACTTGACAGATATTTCCTATCACTTCCAATAAGGTCAATACACAAAATGGACCAGCTACATGAATATATATGCAGGATCTGATCACCCAAGGCCAAGTATCCATTCCTGGAGGGTTGGGTTATTACCAAAAGAGCTTCTTTTGCCTTCACGAGGCAAATGTAAGAAGCCAGTCACATTCTTCCTTTTCCTGAGCCTTAGCTTGGTATGTACCACTATTTATGATATTTGGTCTTTTTTATTTGAAAATAATATATCTTGTACTTCTAAGTTATTTAATAGTTTTCTATAAATGGATCCTGCTTATTTTTCACTAACATAATTCATAGCTATACTAAACCTTTTGTTGCTATTGTGAACAATTTTTTAGGCCTTCATTTGAGACTGTAAGTGTGCTTATGGCCTAAAATTTTAAGTGTTACTGAAACTATATTGCTCTTCTACATACTGCAGTCGCAAATACTACTACTGAATATATACATGATCCTTTCAATATCCTTGCATCTTGAAATGCGTGTTGGTGAAAATAAACTGAACCTCTTTGAAATTCTAAAATACTCATGCAGAAAGTCTAATTTTCTAGTGAAAAATCCACAAAATTCCTTAGAGTCACAAAGAGATAGAGTCAACTGCTACTCACTAATGCCTTATCTAGATGTTTTAAGAACTATATTAAACTGAACAATACTATTTTTGCAATCAATAAGATGTCAACCTCTAAATGAAATAAAACATTTTTGAGAACAGAAAGCATACACTAATAATTTATTTTAATTAGGTAACCAAACCTATTGAAAAATGAATAGAATTCACATTACTTTTAAAATATTTTCATTGCTAAGTTAGAAAAACATATTTCTCAAAAGGAAACAAAAATGTGATATCCATTTTTAGCAGTTCTTTTGAAATCTCTTTTCTCCCACAGTATTTACATAAATGTATTACACATCATTTCTCTTACTTCCATATTATTTTATATAGGATAGATAGATATATAAAGTGTGGTAGACACAAAAATTAAATCCAAAGTTAAACTATGTTTTCCCAATTCTGAAATGCCATGGTTCCACATGAATTAAAATTTATAGTTGTTAACTCATGAATATATGCTTGCACATATAAAAATTAAGCCATTTAGTACTACTAAATTGGATATTTAACTATATATTCTATTCAGACATGGTAAAAGCAGCAAATTTTGAAAAACAAATGAGAAAACTTAGCAACTAAGAAAGTTTCCAAGAAAGAACAGTATTATGAAATTAGTATTTTAGCAAAAACAAGCACAGCGTACTTAATACTGATTTGTAATCAAAGAAGAATAAAACACATTCTTTAAAATATTTCTTAGGTTTTCAAAACAGAATATAACTGACCTTTAAAAGTTCCTCTGATGTAGGGCGATCTTGAGGGATTTTCTGGAGGCAAGAATCTACAAAGTTGCGAAAATAATCAGACCTATTGTAAAGGAAAGTATCAAGTGAACATATTGCTACTTCGTTTAAAAACACATTCACAAATCAAGGCATGGGAGAATAGAAATGATAAAAAAAAAAGCAGACACAATACACTATATATTTCATCATGTAAGTCTATAAAAAGCTATGCAAAGCAACTAATGAATCTTTACCATTTTCCAAAGATAAATTTGCACACATTATTTTAAAATCCTGCTCCCACATACTTAAGTATCACAACTCATTCTACATTGAGGTAAATTAGAGAAGTTAATCATTTTCTTTTTTGCATTCAAATCTAAGATAATGATCTTCTTAGTTATTTTTTCTTTTCTGTAACCACCTCTCTTTCTTACTTGACCCCTCGATCATCTTCCATATAGCATGTTTCAGAACATCACAGTATTCGTTTTGGAAGGAACATTTTTTATACCAAAGTGTTTAGCATCCTCGAGCAAATGGATAAAAGTTCCAGAAAACAGTAAGATGTTTTTAAAAAAATCTGAATTCTGGAATACACTATTATATAGTGTTACTGATGAGAGTTCAGTAAGGCAGTAAGTAAAAAATATTCCAACAATGCCTGTCACCAATAATAAAATAAAAATTTTAATTATTTTATACAAGAATGTTTGTCATCAATATTAAAATAAGATTTAATTCTTTTATACAAGAATTCTTTTTGAATCCCCAAAGTATCAACAAGTATAAAAACAGCCTGTATTTAGTGTACTTATTATTCAGATGTATCATAATAAACTGTGTCAAGATTTCTTCAAAATATCTCTACAGAAGCAGCAAAGACCTATGAACTTGTCTTAATTACATAATGCTTAAAAATAAATTATTGCTACTTTATGCATATTACTTGTGAATTTTAAAGTATGCTAGGTAGTCCCCCAGAACTTTTCAAATGCTAGATACACCTGAAGAATTTCCAATAAAAATTTTCTATTACTGATAAAAATCCTTGCTTCCTAAAATGTCCATCTGTTCCCAATAAACTTCTTTACATGAGTAACAGTATTATCAAAGAAATAGGAGATGCAACATCAAAGCAAATTCTTAATAACAATTAGAATGATCCAAAAATTATAAATTACCTGGTAACTCTGATAAATTATCAAATCATTTTTACCTATGTTTTATACCGTATCAATTATAAACCATTCCCCAATTAAATATCTCTGTAGGTTGTGGAAATCTATATATTGCAGTTATAAAATATGAATGGTCAAATCATGCTATTTATTACATAATCAGGGTTGTATGTGTCGCTAAAGTATAAAAAATATATTAATTTTTATACAAAAGGCATACTTTTTGCTCCCATGTACCATCATGTATCTTTTATTTCTAAACTGAGTTACATATAAGCTATGAAAAGTAGAGATAATAAAGGATAAACATGATATAAGGATAAAATAATGCTATTTTAATATTTCTTCAGGTTATATACACTTCACCTAATTGAAATGAAATCATTTTGATAACATCATGAAAAAGTATTTAAATTTTACCATGTTGAACAATATATCTCTCAGCCATACTCACCATTCATTAGACTGTAGTGTAGGGGATTCATTTTGGGCTATGTGATATAAGGCACTCATTGCATTCATATTAAATAGAGGAGGCTTCCTTTCCGCTATAAAAGAAAGAAAACTTCCTGTTAAAATATGTGCCTGTTATATAGGAGCGTGGAAGTACTGTTGTCTTTTTTTTCTTTTTTAATAAACCCCAACTTGGCAAAAAAGTTTCCAGTAGAGTTCAGAGAACTGATTCAAGTAAGTCAATAGAGTAAATTGCAGCCCTGATGCACATCATCTGTAAATAGTGTATTTTTCCAAAAAACAAGAACATTCTAAGAGAACCTAATATTCATTAAATCAGACCATTAATATGAATACATGACTATTACCTAATCCTCAAACTCCATTGTAGTTTCAATCAAATGTCCCACTAATGTCCTTTGTAGCAAAAATGGGCTTTGATCATCTGCATCCTTCAAGGAAATTGTCCATTTTTTCTAAGTTTTAAGCTTCCATAAAATTTCCCTTATAATCCTTTCAATATGTGTAAAATCTGGAGTCATGTCCCCTGTCATTCCTGATATTGGTTGCTTGTGTCTTCTTTCTGCTCAATCTAGCTAGAGGTATATTAATTTCATTAATTTTCTCAAAGACCTAATTTGCGATCTCATTGATTTTCTCTATTATTCTCATTTTCTATTTAATTGATTTCTGCTATGACATTTTTGGGTCTCTTTATTCTGTTTACTGTGGAATGAATTTGCTCTTCTTTTTCTAGTCTTAAGGTGACAGATGAAGTCATGAGCTTGACAATTCAGAAATACAAAATTTTGACTCTTGAATGTCCTTCAGTTTGCCTTTGTGCTGTTATTAAATTTAGTTTACACATCTGTGGCAGGAATATCAGAAGCAAATGTCACACTTTTCTCAGTGTATTCTATAATGTGGTACGTGGTTTCCGATCATCTTGTCATTGATAATGTTCACTTTGATAACTTAAGGCCATTCCACAAGGTTTCATGGTGAAGTTTCAATTTTTTCCTTTGTAATTAAGAATTTGTGAAAAGGTACTTGAGTCTATATAGATATTCTGTTTTGCATGAAGATTTTATTTTACTCTCTTACTGTATGGATTTAGATTCTTCATTTAATAATTTATAACCTGCTACTATCATTCATTTTGATGTTGAAATTGTTTCATTTTTCAGCAGTTAAGAATCTTCTTAACCTGACTTCTGTCTTTCTGGCATGGCTCCGTCATTCCCTGCTCAGTTCCTTACTTTCTGGCACACTAAGATGTTTCAGGATCATATTATCCTTTCCCTACTGCAGACACAGCTCAACCATTTCTCCAGGGAGCTGTGACAGTCAATGTGCTCACTGCTACAGCCCATGTCACTTCTCTTAGATCCTGTCAGTGGATAGAGGAAGGGAACACATGTCCCTCATATATTTGTATTCATACTTGCACATTAAATATTTACTGCCTTTATTTTATTTTTATTTTGTTATCACTAAAATAAAATTACATGAAAAACATTGTTTATAGGCTCCACCCTTCACCAAGTCCCACCACAAACCCGAATACAGTCACTGTCCATCAGCGAAGTAAGATGCTGTAGAATCACTACTTGTCTTCTCTGTGTTGTACAGCCCTCCCCATGCGCCCCCCCCAAATTATACATGCCAATCGTAAAGCCCCCTTTCTTTTTCCCCGCCCTTAACCCTTCCTTCCCACACATCCTCCCCACCCAGTCCTTTTCCCTTCCGAAACTGTTAGTCCATTCTTGGGTTCTGTGATTCTGCTGCTGTTCTGTTCCTTCAGTTTTCCTTTCTTCTTATACTCCACATATGAGTGAAATCATTTGGTACTTGTCTTTCTCTGCCTGGCTTATTTCACTGAGCATAATACCCTCTAGCTCCATCCATGTTGTTGCAAATGGTAGGATTTGTTTTCTTCTTATGGCTGAATAATATTCCATTGTGTATATGTACCACTTCTTCTTTATCCATTCATCTACTGATGGACACTTAGGGTGCTTCCATTTCTTGGCTATTGTAAATAGTGCTGCGATAAACATAGGGGTGCATCTGTCTTTTTCAAACTGGGCTGCTGCATTCTTAGGGTAAATTCCTAGAAGTGGAATAACTGGGTCAAATGGTATTTCTATTTTGAGTTTTTTGGAGAAACCTCCATACGCTTTCCACAATGGTTGAACTAGCTTACACTCCCACCAGCAGTATAGGAGGGTTCCCCTTTCTCCACAACCTCCCAACATTTGTTATTGTTTGTCTTTTGGATGGTGGCCATCCTTACTGGTGTGAAGTGGTATCTCATTGTGGTTTTAATTTACGTTTCTCTGATGACTAGCAATGTGGAGCATCTTTTCATGTGTCTACTGGCCATCTGAATTTCTTCTTTGGAGAACTGTCTGTTCAGCTCCTCTGCCCATTTTTTTATTGGATTATTTGCTTTTTGTTTGTTGAGTTGTGTGAGCTCTTTACATATTTTGGATGTCAACCCTTTATCGGATCTGTCATTTATGAATATATTCTCCCACACTGTAGGATGCCTTTTTGTTCTATTGATGGTGTCCTTTGCTGTACAGAAGTTTTCACCTTGATATAGTCCCACCTGTTCATTTCTGCTTTTGTTTCCCTTGCCTGGGAAGATATGTTCATTTGGAAGTCACTCATGTATATGTCCAAGAGATTTTTGCGTATGTTTTTTTCTAAGAGTTTTATGGTTTCATGACTTACATTCAGGTCTTTGATCTATTTCAAATTTACTTTTGTGGGATTAGACAGTGATCCAGTTTCATTCTCTTACATTTAGCTGTCCAGTTTTGCTGTTTTGCCAGCACCATCTGCTGAAGAGATTGACATTTCCCCATTGTATGTCCACGGCGCCTTTATCATACATTAATTGGCCATATATGTTTGGGTTAATGTCTGGAGTCTCTATTCTGTTCCACTGGTCTGTGGCTCTGTTCTTGTGCCAGTACCAAATTGTCTTGATTACTGCGGCTTTGTAGTAGAGCTTGAAGTTGGGGAGTGAAATCTTCCCCACTTTATTCTTCCTTCTCAGTATTGCTTTGGCTATTCAGGGTCTTTGGTGGTTCCATATGAATTTTTGAACTATTTGTTCCAGTTCGTTGAAGAATGCTGTTGGTAATGTGATAGGGATTGCATCAAATCTGTATATTGTTTTAGGCAGGTTGGCCATTTTGACAGTATTAATTCTTCCTAGCCAGGAGCATAGGATGAGTTTCCATTTGTTAGTGTCCCGTTTAATTTCTCTTGAGTGTCTTGTAGTTTTCAGGGTATAGGTCTTTCACTTCCTTGGTGAGGTTTATTCCTAGGTATTTTATTCTTTTTGATGCAATTGCAAATGGAATTGTTTTCCTGGTTTCTCTTCCTATTAGTTCATTGTTGGTGTATACGAAAGCAGCAGATTTCTGTGTGTTAATTTTGTATCCTGCAACTTTGCTGAATTCCTGTATTAGTTCTAGTAGTTTTGGAGTGGAGTCTTTAGGGTTTCTTATGTACAATATCATGTCATCTGCAAATAGTGACAGTTTAACTTCTTCTTTACCAATCTGGATTCCTTGTATTTGTTTTGTCTAATTGCCATGGCTAAGACCTCCAGTACTATGTGGAATAACAGTGGGGAGAGTGGGCATCCCTGTCTTTTTCCTGATCTTAGAGGAAAAGCTTTCAGCTTCTCGCTGTTCAGTATGATGTTGGCTGTGGGTTTGTCATATATGGCCTCTTTATGTTGAGGTACTTGCCCTCTATGCCCATTTTGCTGAGAGTTTTTATCATGAATGGATGTTGTATTTTGTCAAATGCTTTTTCAGTATCTACGGAGATGATCATGTGGTATTTGTCCTTCTTTTTATTTATGTGGTGGTAATGTTGATGGATTTTCGAATGTTGTACCATCCTTGCATCCCTGGGATGAATCTCACTTGGTCATGGTGTATGATCCTTTTGCTGTATTTTTGAATTTGCTTTGCTAATATTTTGATTAGCATTTTTGCATCTACATTCATCAGGAATATTGGTCTGTAATTTTCTTTTTTTGCTGGGTATTTGCCTGGTTTTGGTATTAGGGTGATATTAGTTTCATAGAATGAGTTTGGGAGTATTCCTTCCTCTTCCTTTTTTTGGAAAACTTTAAGGAGAATGGGTATTATATCTTCTCAGTATGTCTGATAAAATTCTGAGGTAAATCCATCTGGTCCAGGGGTTTTGTTCTTGGGTAGTTTTTTGATTACCACCTCAATTTCTTTGCTCGTAATTGGTTTGTTTAGATTTTCTATTTGTTCCTTGGTCAGTCTGGAGGGTTTTATTTTTCTAGGAAGTTGTCCATTTCTTCTAGGTTTTCCAGCTTGTCAGCATATAGGTTTTCATAGTATTTTCTAATAATTCTTTGCATTTCTGTGGGGTCCGTCGTGATTTTTCCTTTCTCGTTTCTGATTCTGTTGATGTGTGTTGACTCTCTTTTTCTCTTATTAAGTCTGGCTAGAGGCTTATCTGTTTTGTTTACTTTCTCAAAGAACCAGCTCTTGGTTTCATTGACTTTTTTCTATTGTTTTATGCTTCTCAATTTTATTTATTTCTTCTCTGATCTTTATTATGTCCCTCCTTCTGCTAACTTTAGGCCTCATTTGTTCTTCTTTATCCAATTTCGATAATTGTGACGTTAGACTTTTCATTTGGGATTGTTCTTCCTTTTTTAAATATGCCTGGATTGCTATATACTTTCCTCTTAAGACTGCTTTCGCTGTGTCCCACAGAAGTTGGGACTTTGTGCTGTTGTTGTCATTTGTTTCCATATATTACTTGATCTCTATTTTAATTTGGTTGTTGGTCCATTGATTATTTAGGAGCGTGTTGTTAAGCCTCCATGTGTTTGTGAGCCTTTTTACTTTCTTTGTACAATTTACTTCTAGTTTTGTATCTTTGTGGTCTGAAAAGTTGGTTGGTAGAATTTAAATCTTTTTGAATTTACTGAGGCTCTTTTTGTGGCCTAGTATGTGGTCTATTCCTGAGAATGTTCCATATGTACTTGAGAAGAATGTGTACCCTGTTGCTTTTCGATGTAGAGTTCTGTAGATGTCTATGAGGTCCACCTGTTCTAGTGTGTTGTTCAGCGCCTCTGTGTCCTTACTTATTTTCTATCTGGTGGATCTATCCTTTGGAGTGAGTGGTGTGCTGAAGTATCCTAAAATGAGTGCATTGCATTCTATATCCCCCTTTAGTTCTGTTAGTATTTGTTTCACATATGCTGGTGGCTCCTGTGTTGGGTGCATATATATTTAGAATGGTTATATCCTCTTGTTGGACTGCCCCCTTTATCATTATGGAATGTCCTTCTTTATCTCTCTTCTTACTTTCTTTGTTTTGAAGTCTGTTTTGTCTGATACTAGTACTGCAACACCTGCTTTTTTCTCTTTGTTGTTTGCATGAAATATCTTTTTCCATCCCTTGACTTTTAGTCTGTGCATGTCTTTGGGTTTGAGGTGAGTTTCTTATAAGCAACATATAGATGGGTCTTGCTTTTTTATCCATTCTATTACTCTGTGTCTTTTGATTGGTGCATTCAGTCCATTTACAGTTAGGGTGATTATTGAAAGATATGTACTTATTGCCATTGCAGGCTTTAGATTCGTGGTTACCAAAGGTTCAAGGTTAGCTTCTTTAGTATCTTACTGTCTAACACAGCTTATTGAGCTGTTCTAAACACTGTCTGGTGATTCTTTATTTCTCTCCCTTCTTATTCCTCTTCCTCCATTCTTTATATGTTGGTTGTTTTATTCTGTGCTCTTTTGTGTTTCCTTTGACTGCTTTTGTGGGTAGTTGATTTTATTTTTTGCCTTTAGTTAGTATTTGGTTGGTCTGCTTTCTTTGCTGTGATTTTATTTTCTCTGGTGACATCTGTTTAGCCTTAGGAGTGCTCCCATCAAGAGCAGTCCCTCTAAAATACCCTGTAGACGTGGTTTGTGGGAGGCAAATTCCCTCAACTTTTGCTTGTCTGGGAATTGTTTAATCCCTCCTTCCTATTTAAATGTTAATCGTGCTGGATACAGTATTCTTGGTTCAAGGCCCTTCTGTTTCATTTTATTAAATATATCATGCCATTCTCTTCTGGCCTGTAATGTCTCTGTTGAGAAGTGTGATGATAGCCTGATGGGTTTTTCTTTGTAGGTGACCTTTTTCCTCTCTCTAGCTGTCTTTAAAACTCTGTCCTTGTCCTTGATCTTTGCCATTTTAATTACTATGTGTCTTGGTGTTGTCCTCCTTGGCTCCCTTCTGTTGGGAGTTCTGTGTACTTTTGTGGTCTGAGCGACTATTTCCTCTCCCAGTTTGGGGAATTTTTCAGCAATTATGTCTTCAAATACACTTTGTATCCCTTTCTCTCTTCTTTTCTGGTACCCCTACAATGCGGATATTGTTCCTTTTGGATTGGTCACACAATTCTCTTAATATTGTTTCATTCCTGGAAATCCTCTTATCTCTCTCTGCATCAGCTTCTATGAGTTCCTATTCTCTGGTTTGTATTCCCTCAATGGTCTCTTGCATCTCATCCATTCTGCTTTTAAATCCTTCCAGAGACTGTTTTATTTCTGTAGTCTCCCTCTCTACTTTGTCTGTTAGCTCTTGCATATTTCTCTGCAGCTCCATCAGCATGGTTATGACCTTTATTTTGAATTCTTTTTCAGGGAGATTGGTTAGGTCTATCTCTCCAAGCTCCTTCTCTGGAGTTGTCTCTGTGATTTTGGTCTGGATCAAATTATTCTGCTTTTTCATGGTGATAGAGGTAGCTGTGGGGAGCTGTCACGTATGTCGGCTGGGAGAACGCCGCTTCTTGCTAGTTTGTGGCCTTCCTCTCCTGGGAAAATGGCAACCCCTTGCAGCTTGTGCTAGGCAGCTGCGCGCAGACGGGGTCTCTGATTCTTGCCCGGTGCTGTGGAGTAAGCTCCGCTGTTGCTGTGGGCGTGGCCGCTCTCAGGCTGCTCCTCCACTATGTTGGGGCTGCGTCGGAGGGGGAATGGGTGGGAGGCTGTTTATCACCATGAGGGGCCTCAGAGCTGTGCTGTTGCCCAGGGGGTTAGGTCACCTGGAGTTCCCTAGGATTCCCAGCTGCTGGGCTAAGTGTCCTGGGATGCTTCCATCCAGGTTTGGGGTCCCTGTCCCTTTAAGACTTTCAAAAAGCACTCGCTTTTCTTTGTCCCAGGGGCACCGACTGTGGGGATCTGCTCACAGGTTTTACTTTCCCGTTTCCCTAGTATCCAGCACCCGATGCATTGTGTGTCTGCGCTCTGGTCCAGATGGCTAGGGCTGGGTATTTAGCAGTCCTGGGCTCCCTCTCCCTCCCCGCTCTGACTCCTCTCCTCCCGCCGGGAGCTGGGGTGAGTGACACTCAGGTCCCGCCAGGCCGCGGCTTGTATCTTACCCCCATCGTGAGGTGCTGGGTTCTTGCAGGTGTAGATGTAGACTGGCTATTGTCCTGTACCTTCTGGTCTCTCTTTTAGGGATAGTTGTATTTGTTGTGTTTTCAAAAATATATATGGTTTTGGGAGGCTTCCGCTGTCCTACTCATGCCACCATCTTGGTTCCTCCCCCTGCCTTTATTGCACATTAAGGATCTTCATATGTTTATTGAAAACTGAGTTCACTACAATATCTCAAATCCAATACTATACTACTATTTACTCGAGCCTTCTCTTTCCATTATTTGTAACACCCTTTTCTGACAGTAAGAAACCTCTCTCATTATCCTTAATATATTTGATGCATCACCCCTGATGATCTGTCATCTTGGCCACCAACCTTTCCCCTTTTCCCCATCAAGTTTTCAAACCCCATTCCAAGTCTGTCTACTTCATCCACTCAGTTTCTGACACCCCATCCAAACTGGATCACTTTCTGCAGTGAGGCCCTCCTCATCAGTCCTCAGGAGGGAAGCCCCCTTCCTTTCAATCAGGCACTGCCATGTGTCAGGTTACCCACCCCCAAATATGGACCTGCTCCTTGGCCTCTGACACCCCATGCTCGGCTACTTCCAGGTATGAATGCTTCGGTTACCCCACCAGGACTCTGAATCTCCAAACTTAACTGTCCCCCTACCTGCGTAGGTTCTGTTTCCACATACAAGGCATTCTGTGCGTGGGAACTCCCTCCTCTACTCACAGGACAATGACACTCCACATTGGGCTACCATAGCTGAGTAGGTGACATGGACACCTACTTTATACTGTCCTACAACAGCTCTAAGAATGACTAGTTTGAACCAGCTATAAGAATGACTAGTTTAAGAATTACAAAAGAAATTCTTTTTTCTTTCTTTTGGTATCATAAATCTACAATGACATGAGCAACATTATGGTTACTACACTCCCCCCATCATCAAGTCCCCACCACATACCCCATTACAGTCACTGTCCATCAGTGTAGTAAGATGCTATAGAATCACTACTTGTCTTCTCTGTGTTGGACAGACCTCCCCGTGCCCCCACCCCCTACATTATGTGTGTTAATTGTAATGCCCCTTTTCTCCCCTTGTCCCTCCATTCCCACCCATCCTCTCCAGTACCTTTCCCTTTGGTAACTGTTAGTCCACTCTTGTGTTCTGTGATTCTGCTAATGTTTTGTTCCTTCAGTTTTTTTCTTTGTTCTTATGCTCCACAGATGAGTGAAATCATTTGATACTTGTCTTTACCGCCTGGCTTATTTCACTGAGCATAATACCCTTTAGCTCCATCCATGTTGTTGCAAATGGTAGGATTTGTTTTCTTCTTACGGCTGAATAATATTCCATTGTGTATATGTACCACTTCTTCTTTATCCATTCATCTACTGATGGACACTTAGGTTGCTTCCATTTCTTGGCTATTGTAAATAGTGCTGCAATAAACATAGGGATGCATATGTCTTTTTGAAACTGGGCTGCTGCGTTCTTAAGGTAAATTCCTAGAAGTGGAATTCCTGGGTCAAATGGTATTTCTATTTTGAGTTTCTTGAGGAACCTCCATACTGCTCTCCACAATGGTTGAATTAATTTAAATTCCCACCAGCAGTGTAGGAGGGTTCTTTCTCCACAACCTCGCCAACATTTGTTGTTGTCTTTTAGATGGCGGACATCCTTACTGGTGTGAGGTGATATCTCATTGTGGTTTTAATTCACATTTCTTTGATGATTAGCGATGTGCAGTATCTTTTCATGTGCCTGCTGACCATGTGTATTTTTACTTTGGAAAAATATCTGTTCTGGTGTTCTGCCCATTTTTTATAGGGTTTTTTTTTGGTGTTTAGTAGTATGAGTCTTTTATATATTTTGGATGTTAAACACTTATAGGATAAATCATTTACAAATATACTCTCCCATACTGTAGGTTACATTTTTGTTCTGCTGATGGTGGTCCTTTGCTGTACAGAAGCATTTTGTTTGGTATATAGTCCCACATGTTCATTTTTTTTTTCTCTTCCTGAGCAGTTGTGTACAGGAAAAAAATGATCACACTTATGTTTGAGAGATTTTTACCTACATTTTCTTCTAAGAGTTTTATGGTTTCATGTCTTACATCTAGATCTTTGATCTATCATGTTTACTTTTGTGTGTAGAGTTATAGACAGTAATCTAGCTTCTTTTTCTTGCATGTAGCTGTCCAGTTTTGTCAACACCAGTTGTTGAAGAGTCTGTCCTTTCACCATTGTATACTCATGGCTCCTTTAGTATATATTAAGTGACCATATATGCATGGGTTTATATCTGGGCTATTTTGTTTCATTCATCTATGGATCTGTTCTTGCGCCAGTACCATACTGTTTTGATTACTGTAGATTGATAACAGAGCTTGAAGTCAGGGAGCAAAATCACCCCAGCTTTGTTCTTTCTCAGAATTGCTTTGGTATATGAGGTCTTTCGTGGTTCCAGATGAATTTTAGAACTATTTGTTCTGGCTCATTGAAAAATACTGTTAGCATGTTGATACGGATTCCCTGACTGTAAATTGCTTTGGGCAGGATGGCCATTTTGACAATATTAATTCTTCCTATCCATGAACATGGGATTATTTCCATTTATTGGTTAATTTCCTCATGAAGAAGGTATAGGTCTTTTACCACATTTGCTAGGTTTATTCCTAGGTATTTTATTCTTTTTGAGGCAATTTTAAATGGAATTGTTTTCCTGATTTCTCTTTCTGCTAGTTTGTTCTTAGTATATAGGAATGCAACAGATTTCTGCATATTAATTTTGTATCCTGCAACTTTTGTGAATTCAGTTACTAGTTCTAACCATTTTCTGGTGGAGTCTTTAGGATTTTCTATGTGTAATAATATCATGTGATCTATAGACAGTGACAGTTTTACTTCTTCCTTCCTGGTCTGGATGCCTTTTGTTTCTTTTTCTTGTCTAATTGCTTTGGATGGTATTTCCAACACTATGTTGAATAAAAGTGGTGAGGGGATATCCTTGTCATGTTCCCAATATTAGAGGAAAAACTTCTAGCTTTTAGCTACTAGGTAGGGTATTAGCAGTGGGATTGCTATATATGGATTTTATTATGTTGAGCTGTCTTCCCTTTATACTTATGCTAAGAGTTTTTATCACAAATGGATGCTGAATTTAGTCAAATGCTTTTCTGTGTCTATTGAGATAATCATGATTATCAGCCTTCATTTTGTTAATGTGGAGGATCACAGTGATCTGCAGATATTGATCCATATTTGCACCCTGGGATATATCACAGTTAATCATGGTGTATTATCCTTCCAATGTATTGTTGAATTACGTTTGCCAGTGCTTCACTGAAAATTTTTGCACCTATGTTCCTCAGGGAATTTGGCCTGTAACTTTCTTTTCTTGTAGTGTCCCTGTCTGGTTCTGATTATGAAGGTAATGTCGGCTTCATAAAATGAGTTTGGAAGTACTCCCTCCTCTTAAGTTTTTCAGAAGAGTTTGAGAAGGACTGCTATTACTTCTTTACATGTGTGTTAGACTGCAATAGTGAAGCCTAACTGGCAGTGGGATTGCGAGTGAATTTCCTATTTTACTTCTGGTCCTGGATTTGGTTTCTGGGATGTTTTGATTACTAATTCAATCTCTTTACTAGCACTCAGTCTGTTCAGATTTTCTATGTTATCATGATTCCGTCTTGATTGGTTGTATGTTTCCAACAATTTATCCATTTCTTCTATGATGTCCAATATGTTGGCATATTAACTGCTCATAGTAGTCTCTTGTGATCCTTTGTATTTCTGCAATATCAGGTGTAATGCCTCTTCTTTCATTTCTGATTTTCAGGCCTTTTTATCATGGTTAATTCTAACTAAAGGTGTGTCTATTCTTTTTATCTTTTCAAAAAACAAGCTCTAAGTTACATTGATCTTTTCTGTTAACTTTTTAGTTTTTATTTCATTTATTTCTGCTCTCATCTTTGTTTTTTCCTTTCTTCCTCTAACTCTGGGACTGGTTTATTCTTGTTTTTCTCATTTCTTAAGGTTTCAACTAAGGTTGTTTATTTGAGAAACTTCCTAGCGTCTTAAGGTACCCATTTATTGCTATGAACTCCCCTCTTAGAACTGCTCTTGGTGCATCCCATATATTTTGGTATGTTGTATTTCCATTATTTGTCTCCTTATGTCTCCTTCTCCTTTGATGCATTGGTTGTTACAATAGCATGTTCTTTACTCTCACATAGTTGTGAATTTCCCATTTTTCTTGCAACTGATCACAAGTTTCATACCATTGTCTCAGGAAAATGTTTGATATACTTTTCATCTTCTTAAATTTATTGAGACCTGTTTTGTGTCCTAACATATGATCCATCTTGAAGAATGTTCCATGGGTGCTTCAGAAGAATGTGCATTTTGTTGTTTTGGGATGGCATGTTCTGTATATGTCTGTTAAGTTCATCTGGTCTAGTGTTCTGTTAAAGGCCAGTGTTTCCATATTAATTGTTTTGTCTGAATAATCCATGCATTAATGAAAATGGGATGTTGAAGTCCCGTACTTTTATTGTACTGCTGTCTATTATTCCCTTTAAGTTTATTAATATTGCTTTATATACTTAGTTGCTACCACGTTGGGTGCATAAATATTTACACATTATATCCTCTTGTTGGACTGATCTCTCTATCATTAGGTAATGTCCTTGTCTCTTATTAGTCTGTTTTAAAGTCTATTTTGTCTTTTGTAGGTACAGCTACCCAGGCTTTCTTTTGGTTTCCATTTGCATGGAATATCTTTTTCTATCCTTTCACTCTCACTCTGTATGTATCCTTACATCTGAAGTGAGGCTCTTGTAGGCATCATACACATGAGTCTTATTATTTTTAACCCATTCAGCCACACTGTCCTTTGACTGGAGAATTTAGTCCTTTTATAATTAAAGTAACTAGATAAGTATGTACTTATTGCCATTTTGTTTATTGCTTTCTGACTGTTTTGTAATTCCTTTGTTCCTTTCTTTTTCCTCTTTCTGATTTGATTTCCTTGGTAGTGGTATGTGTAAATTCCTTTTTACTTTTTGTGTATCTACCATAGCTTTTAACTTTGTGGTTATCATGAGGCTTACATAAAACTAATATTTATAATTATCTATTTTAAACTGAAAATTGGGAAAGCATTTAAAAGTTCTACATTTTTATTTCCCATCATGTTTTACATTTCTGATGTCATAATTTACATCCTTTTATTTTGTGTATCCTTTAACAAGGAACTGCAGTTACAATTACACCGTTGACATTTCTGAAATTTTATACTCTCAACATGTACTTTTATAATCAGAAAAAAACGGCACATTTTATTTTCATAAAAAGAACTGTGCAATCATGCACATTGCCTGAAAAGCAACCAAATTGGGGTCTTTTTCATGAAATTGTGAACAAACATATAAAATCTATGCGAAAATTCAAGTTATTGCAACCTCTAAATTCATAAATAAACATGAGTAAATCATTCATTAATACTTGTCATATTTATTTAGAACTGTATTTACCAAAACCAAAGACACTAAAATTGACTTCACTTTTGCTCTCTTACCTACCCTGTAAGAAAAGTTGGCTTTAATTCATTATCCTTAATTATTTTAAAGTAGAAAAGCATGTAACATATATTTCCCAAGACAGCTAAGCGAATTTGCATACCAATATCAGGCCTTGAGAGGGAGAAGCCAAGATGGTGGCGAAAGTAGGGGAGCAGAAATCTCCTCCCAAAACCATATATATTTTGGAAAATACAACAATACAACTATTCCTAAAAGAGTGACCAGTGGATAAAGTACAACAATCCTAGATCTCCATTTGTGAGAACTCAGCACTTCACAAAGGGGATAAGATACAAGCCACGGCCCGGCAGGACCTGGGCGCTCCCCAGCGGGAGGAAAGGAGTAGGAGCAGGGAGGGAGTGGAAGCCCAGAACTGCTAAATAACCAGCTCTAGTAATCAGC
Source organism: Manis pentadactyla (assembly GCF_030020395.1). Classification (NCBI taxonomy): domain Eukaryota; kingdom Metazoa; phylum Chordata; class Mammalia; order Pholidota; family Manidae; genus Manis; species Manis pentadactyla. The sequence goes on from NC_080022.1 coordinate 143,625,532, forward strand.
ACCAGGAACACACTCATTGCATGGTGTGCTGGATATTAGAGAAACAGAAGATTCCCCGCATCTGTGAGCAGGTCCCCGCAGCCAGCTTCCCTAGGACAAAAGAAAAGTGAGTGCTTTTTGAAAGTCCTAAAGGGACAGGGGCCTCACACCTGGATGGAAGCATCCCGGCACACTCAGCCCAGCAGGTTGGGAATCCTGAGGAACTTCAGTCGTCCCAGTCCCCTGGTGGGAACACACCCCTGAAGCCCCTCACGGTGATAAGCAGCTTCCAGTCTTTCCCCAGCCAGCGTGGCCCCAACACACCAGTGGAGCAAATGGAGAGTGGCCGCACGCACCCGCAGCGGCAGAGCAACTGGAGAGTGGCTGCACTCAGAACAACTTCCCAGAATCTCCTTCAGCGGCGCAGCCAGCTGGGTCAGACCCAGAGGCAGCCACCAGCATGCAGCTGCCCAGTAAAGGAAGAGGAAACTGGAGTTAGGCGCGAAGGGATGCCATTCCCGCAGGAGCGCACACCCGGCACGCCTGCCACTCCCCATAGGGCTCTGGGCTACCCTGATGACGACCCCACCCTCGGCAACTTAGGGGATTAATCTGGAGGCTATGGCAGGTGTGTGGGTAACTGACACAGGTAGCTGAGAAGGGCAAGGCAACAGCAAGCAGGAAAGTACTTTGTTCTCCCAGCTAACACACACACTACCTGCCTACAGATACCTCTACTGCCATGAAAAGGCAGAAGAATTTGGTCCAGTCAAGAATTACCCAGACAACTCCCCGAGAGAGGGCCTGGGGAGATAGATTTAACCAACCTTCCTGAAGAATTCAAAATAAAGGTCATAACCATGCTGATGGAGCTGCAGATAAATATGCAAAAGCTAAAGGATCAAGTTAGGAGGGAGAATACAGAAGTAAAACAATCTCTGGAAGGACTTAAGAGCAGACTGGATAGGGTGCAGAAGGCCGTTAATGGAATACAAATCAGAGAACAGGAACACAGAGAAGCTGAGGCAGAGAGAGAGATAAAAGGATCTCAAGGAATGAAACAATATTAAGAGTACTGTGTGATCAAGCCAAATGGAACAATATTCGGATTATAGGGGTACCAGAAGAAGAAGAGAGAGAAAAAGAGATAGAAAGTGTCTTTGAAGAAATAATGGCTGAAAACTTCCCCAAACTGAGGGAGGAAATGGTCTCTCAGACCATGGAAGCCCACAGATCTCCCAATACAAGGGACCCTAGGAGGACAACACCAAAACACATAATAATTAAAATGGCAAATATCAAAAACAAGGACAGAGTATTGAAGGCAGCCAAAGAGAGAAAAAAGGTCACCTACAAAGGAAAACCAATCAGGCTATCATCAGACTTCTCAATAGAAACCTTACAGGCCAGAAGAGAATGGCATGATATATTTAATGCAACGAAACAGAAAGGCCTTGAACCAAGAATACTGTATCCAGCATGATTATCATTTAATATGAAGGAGGGATTAAACAAATCCAAGACAAGCAAAAGTTGAGGGAATTTGCCTCCCACAAACCACCTCTACAGGGTATTTTAGAGGGACTGCTCTAGGTGGGAGCACTCCTAAGACTAAATAGATGTCACCAGAGAAAATAAAATCACAGCAAAGAAAGCAGACCAGCCAAATACTAACTAAAGGCAAAAAATAAAATCAACTACCCACAAAAGCAGTCAAAGGAAACACAAAAGAGTACAGAATAAAACACCAAACATATAAAGAATGGAGGAGGAATAATAAGAAGGGAGAGAAATAAAGAATCATAAGACTGTGTTTACAATAGCTTAACAAGCTAGTTAAGTTAGACGGTTAGATAGTAAAGAAGCTACCCTTGAACCTTTCGTAACCACAAATCTAAAGTCTGCAATGGCAATAAGTACATATTTCCAATAAACAACCTAAATGTAAATGGAATGAATCCACCAAACAAAAGACACAGAGTAATACAATGAATAAAAAAGCAAGGCCCATCTGTATGCTGCTTAGAAGAGACTCACCTCAAACCCAAAGACATACACAGACTAAAAGTCAAGGGATGGAAAAAGATATTTCATGGAAACAATAGGGAGAAAAAAGCACGTGTTGCTGTACTTGTATAGGAGAAAATGGACTTTAAAACAAAGAAAGTAACCAGAGATAAAGGACATTACATAATGATAAAGGGATCAGTCCAACAAGAGGATATAACCATTATAAATATATATGCACCCAATACAGGAGCACCAAAATATGTGAAACAAATACGGACAGAATTAAAGGAGGAAATACAATGCAATGCATTCATTCTATGAGACTTCAACACACCACTCACTCCAAAGGACAGATCCACCAGACAGAAAATAAGTAAGGACACAGAGGCACTGAACAACACACTAAAACAGATGGACTTAACAGACATCTACAGAACTCTACACCCAAAAGCAGCAGGATACACAATCTTCTCAAGTGCACATGGAACATTTTCCAGGATAGACCACATACTAGGCCACAAAAAGAGCCTCAGTAAATTCAAAAACACTGAAATCGTACCAACCAACTTCTTAGATCACAAAGGTATAAAACTAGAAATAAATTGTACAAAGAAAACAAAAAGGCTCACAAACACATGGAGGCTTAACAACATGCTCCTAAATAATCAATGGATCAATGACCAAATTAAAACAGAGATCAAGCAATATATGGAGACAAAGGACAACAACAGCACAAAGCCCCAACTTCTGTGGGATGCACCGAAGGCCATTCTAAGAGGAAAGGATATAGCAATCCAGGCCTATTTAAAGAAGGCAGAACAATCCCAAATGAATAGTGAAAAGTCACAGTTATTGAAACTGCAAAAAGAAGAACACATGAGGCCCAAAGTCAGCAGAAGGAGGGACATAATAAAGATCAGAGAAGAAATAAATAAAATTGAGAAGATTAAAACAATAGAAAAAAATCAATGAAACTAAGAGCTGGTTCTTTAAGGAAATATATAAAATAAATAAGCCTCTAGCAAGCCTTATTGAGAATCAGAAATGAGAACAGAAAAATCACGACGGACCCCACAGAAATACAAAAAATTATTAGAGAATGCTATGAAAATCTACATGCTAACAAGCTGGAAAACCTAGACAAAATGGACAACTTCCTAGAAAAGTACAACCTTCCAAGACTGACCAAGGAAGAAACAGAAAATCTAGACAGACCAATTACCAGCAAAGAAATTGAATCACTAATCAAAAAACTACCAAAGAACAAAACTCCTGGTCCAGGTGGATTCACCACTGAATTTTACCAGGCATATAGAGAAGACAAAATACCCATTCTCCTTAAAGTTTTCCAAAAAATAGAAGAGGAGGGAATACTCCCAAACTCATTCTATGAGGGCCAGCATCACTCTAATACCAAAACCAGGCAAAGACCCAACTGAAAAAGAAAATTACAGACCAATATCCCTGATGAACATAGATGCAAAAATACTCAGTAAAATATTAGCAAACCGAATTCAAAAATACATCAAGAGGATCATACACCATGACCAAGTGGGATTCATCTCAAGGATGCAAGGATGGTACAACATTCGAAAATCCATCAGCATCATACACATCAATAAAAAGGACAAAAACCACATGGTCATTTCCATAGACGCTGAAAAAGCATTCGACAAAATTCAACATCCATTCATGATAAAAACTCTCAACAAAATGGGCATAGAGGGCAAGTACCTTAATATAATGAAGGCCATATACGACAAACCCACAGCCAACATCATACTTAACAGTAAGAAGCTGAAAGCTTTTCCTCTAAGATTGGGAACAAGACAGGGATGCCCACTCTCCCCACTGTTATTCAACATAGTACTGGAGGTCCTAGCCACAGCAATCAGACAAAACAGAGAAATACAAGACATCCAGACCAGTAAAGAGGAAGTCAAACCGTCACTATTTGCAGATGACATGATATTGTGCATAAAAAAACCCTAAAGACTCCACTCCAAAACTACTAGAACTAATATCTGAATTCAGCAAAGTTGCAGGATACAAAATTAATACACAGAAATCTGTTGTTTTCCTATGCACTAACAATGAACTAGCAGAAAGAGAAATCAGGAAAACAATTCCATTTGCAATTTCATCAAAAAGAATGAAATACCTAGGAATAAACCTAACCAAGTGGATGAAAGACCTATACCCTGAAAACTACCAGACACTCTTAACAGAACTAAGAGGACACTAAAACAAATGGAAACTCATCCCATGCTCTTGGCTAGGAAGAATTAATATTCTCAAAATGGCCATCCTGCCTAAAGAAATCTACAGATTCAATGCAATCCCTATCAAAATACTAACAGCACACTTCAACGAACTGGAACAAATAATTTTCAAATTCATATGGAATCACAAAAGACCCTGAATAGCTAAAGCAATCCTGAGAAGGAAAAATAAAGTGGGGGGGATTACACTCCCCAACTTCAAGCTCTACTACAAAGCCACAGTAATCAAGATAATTTGATACTGGCAGAAGAATAGAGCCACAGATCAGTGGAACAGAATAGAGAGTCCAGATATTAACCCAAACATGTATGGTCAATTAATATATGATAAAGGAGCCATGGACATACAATGGAGAAATGACAGCCTCTTCAACAGTTTGTGTTGGCAAAACTAACATGTTAGAGAATGAAACTGGATCATTATCTAACCCTATACACAAAAGTAAATTCAAAATGGATCAAAGACCTGAATGTAAGTCATGAAACCATGAAACTCTTAGAAAAGAACATAGGCAAAAATCTCTTGGACATAAACATGAGCGACTTCTTCATGAACATATCTCCCCATGCAAGGGAAACAAAAGCAAAAATGAACATGTGGGACTATATCAAACTGAAAAGCTTCTGTACACCAAAGGACACCACCAATAGAACAAAAAGGTATCCTACAGCATGGGAGAATATATTCATGAATGACACATCCAATAAAGGGTTGACATCCAAAGTATATAAAGAGCTCACCACCTCAACAAACAAAAAGCAAATAATCAAATCAAAAAATTGTCAGAGGAGCTGAACAGACAGTTCTCCAAAGAAGAAATTCAGATGGCCAACAGACACATGAAAAGATGCTACACATCGCTAGTCATCAGAGAAATGCAAATTAAAACCACAATGAGATATCACCTCACACCAGTAATTTGGCCACCATCCAAAAGACAAAAAAACAATAAATGTTGGCAAGGTTGTGGTGAAAGGGTAACCCTCCTACACTGCTGGTGGGAATATAAATTAGTTCAACCATTGTGGAAAGCAGTATGGAGGTTCCTCAAAAAACTCAAAATAGAAATACCATTTGACCCAGGAATTCCACTTCTAGGAATTTACCCTAAGAATGCAGCAGCCCAGTTTGAAAATGACATATGCACTCCTATGTTTATCACAGCACTATTCACAATAGCCAAGAAATGAAAGCAATCCAAGTGTCCATCAGTAGATGAATGGATAAAGAAGATGTGGTACACATACACAATGGAATATTATTCAGCCACAAGAAGAAAACAAATCCTACCATTTGCAACAACATGGATGGAGCTAGAGGGTATTATCAGTGAAATGAGTCAGGCAGAAAAAGACAAGTTATCAAATGATTTCACTCATCTGTGGAGTATAACAACAAAGAAAAAACGGAAGGTGCAAAACAGCAGAAGACTCACAGAACCCAAGAGTGCACTAACGGTTACCAAAGGGAAAGGGACTGGGGAGGATGGGTGGGAACGGAGGGATAAGGGGGGTGGGGAAAGAAAGGGGCATTATGATTAGCATGTATAATGTGTGTGTGGTGCACTGGGAGTGCTGTACAACACAGAAAAGATAAGTAGTGATTCTACAACATGTTACTACACTGATGGACAATTACTGAAATGGGGTATGTTGGGGAACTTGGTGAAGGGGGGAACCTTGTAAACATAATGTTCCTCATGTAACTGTAGGTTAATGATACCGAAAAAAAAAGAAAGTGCATAATGAAAAAAAAGAAAAAGAAATACAACTGCATTGTACGTGTATGTTGTACATGTGTATACCACATGTACTTATATGCGTCTATACTGTAGCACATTTGGGTTGTTTCTCATCTTTGTTGTTTACTATTAAAAAGACTGATGCATTGAATCATTATGTTGTAAAACTAAATCTAAGATAAAATCATATGTCACTTCAATTTAAAATAAAAATTTTTTAATTAAAAAAATACCAGGCCTCTATACCTGTTTTGTCTAAAAGAGCAGCTACATGTTACTATTTAAATGCAAATTATTTTTTTAAACAATTTTTAAAATTAAGTTATTATTGATATACACTCTTATGAAAGTTTCACATGAAAAACAATGTGGTCACTACACCCATATTATCGAGTTCCCCCCATGCCCTATAAACGCAAACTTATTTAAATGAAATAAAATTTTAAATTCAGTTTCTCGGTTGCACCAGCCACATTTCAAGTGCTCAAAATTCATGCAAATACAGAATATCTCTATCACTACAGAACATTTCATTGGCCTATGCTACTCTAGATCTTTCCCCTGGGTCCAGTGTCAGGTTCTGGTTCATGACATTTCAGAATTTAAAACATCTGTAAGTAAAAATTTTAAAAGTGATCATGTAGGAGTTTCTAAAAGTTGAAGATGCCACATGCATGCCTAAAACTCTAAGAATTTCTTCGAAATGTCTCACTCCTTAAAAATTATCTAAAGGCGGTCACATCTGAAGTTGCTGTATTCTAAGTGTAAAAACTCTCATTGTGAAGGATGTCTATTTTATGAACTATAATAAGAAACTAGAAAACATGGAAAAATAAGAATCCATCCTATAGAAACTCTGGAGTTTATACACTTCTTTCTCAGCAGTATAATTAGCCAAGGAATACTTTCTAATCAAATGAATATCAAAATATATCAATGATATCTAAAAGGATCATTAATGCAATTTCACTATCCAAAAGGGGCACATACATGCATCAACCACATACCCCATGAAAATACCCCATAGCCAGAGCATATTAACCAGCTTCTGTACATTTACACCCAAGTTTCTTAAGAAATTAATTAGGATGTACTGGTAGGAAAAAGAATCAGGAGTTAAAGAACAAGAGTTTAAGATACCTAAAGATATTTTCAAATGGAAGAAACACTTTGAAAACCTCAAATTGAGACCAAAATATCAGAAGAGGATGACATGGTAATCTCCAAATCTCTCTTTGCTGATGTCAAGCTTTAAAATATATATGATGATATAGAGCTTGAAGGGAATGATTAATGTGGGAATCCTAACAAAAGTGAAAAAATATAAAGGTTATATATATTATTTTGGAAAAATATTAGATTGCAAGAAAGAAACAGCCTGGTTATAGTGGAAATTATAGTATTTATTGTGTAGTGATAAGCAAGCTTTTACTTTTATTTTACCTCAATTTCCCTATCTGCTTTTTTTACTACTGACAAACCCAGGTTAATGATTTATCCAAATGACACATAGTTTTTACTTTAAACGTGCTGTTTTCGATCTTTGGTCACTCCTGGAATTGTTCAATAAAATATTCCCAGTATTTCCTACTATTAAATAAAGCTTAAAGGAAAAAAAAAGGGAAGGTATTATGGACTGGTGCAGGGACTCAAGAGCAAGAAGATGGCCATCAGCTTCAATTATACTGACAGTTCAATTACCCACCCTGGCTCACTTACAATGGGAGTATTAGCAGTTTTGATGGTCCACTGCTTTAAGCATAATTCCACTTAAGGCAACAGAATAAAATGTGTGCATAAAATCAAACTGTACAATAAGGTATGCAGCCTGATAATCTAATCTTGATCCCTAATACAAAGTATTAAGTAACCAAAGTAGTGATAAGTAATTCATGAATGCTTTAGAGACCCTTCATACATGGTAAATCTATAACCATAGACATATTCTAGGTGTTTAACAAATACTCATTAAATGTTAGACACAGATACCTCAAAAAATTAATACCACAGTAGAAACTATTTTAGACCTAATAATATATTTAGAGCTAAGCAAATGTAATTTACCTAAACTAACATATATATAAAAATTGCCAAATAACAAAAGTAACAACTTTAATAGATTTATTGCTCCCCTTAAGCACTGGTATAAAAATAAAAATCTGTAATTTGGTACAGAAATTGAGGTAAAACATTGATCAAAACTTACTATACACAGTAATAAAGAGCAATGCTTACCTAGTTCAATACATGTTATTCCAAGAGACCATACATCTACTTTGCCATCATACTGCCCTTCATCCATGGCTAAAATTACTTCTGGGGCCATCCTAAAACATAAAATGTCATTTAAAGTTAAAAAAGAAAAGTACACTATTCTTTAAAATCGTAATGACCATCTACATGGAGAACACCTGTGTGAATTCCAGATGATATATGTGGACAAAAGAATTCTCACAATTGGAAATAAAGGCATTACAGGTTGTGAGGTAAATATTTACCATTGCACATACAGTGTGGGACTTATTCTCACCATTTGTCACGATCATGTAACAGCGTCCTGGAGGAAAGATTCCCCAGAGAAGGGTTGTATTCTGCATCAATTCAAGTTTGCAGATTTTAATACTGTATATACTTTATGCCAGTGGTTCTCAAACATTTTGGTTTCAGTATCTTATTACAAAAGTCTAGATTTTGCTTGAAAGAGGGCATTTTATCACTGGCACTGTTTCCTTGAAGTAAACAAGCTCACTACATTTAGCTGAGAAAATATCTGCCACAATAAGCAAAAATGAATAAGCAGTCTGTCAGTCTTTTTTTCTAATAGTAGTAGTGTTCTGTGATCAAATTGGCTACGACTGCTACTCATAACTAAATAAATCATACAATTATTAACCTTAGAGGCATCTCGGTTATAAAATGAAACACTAATTCGCATCTTCAGCTAGACTCTAATGTTCGCACTGGTATGCTTCACCTTATACTTCCTTTGTACTTGTTAAGCACAGACATTTAGAAGAGTTTCTGACTGCTCAATAAGATTATCACCAGGAGTATGTGTGTTCCTGTGTGTAAAAACATGTAAATACGTACACAGTACTGTTTTCCTAATATACTATGTACAAATTAACACATGTAACTTTCAATTGCCAATAATAGAGGGGTTCTAATGTGTTAAGATGTTGAAGTAAGCTTGGGGAGTCACTAAGTTCAACAAAGTTTAAAAAGTAGTTTTATTTCTAATGCACAACTTTCTAGCTCCTTTCTAGTATCTAATATTGATCACTGATTTGTAAAGAGGGGGACCATTAAGAAGCATTATTTGTCCAAAGAACCCCTTTTTTATAGAGGGGCAGAGAATTCTATCTAACTAGGGTTCTACATAACAAATTTTTGGTCATACAGAGCAGTAGTCTTCAAATTTTTTATTTTCTTACTTCCAATGAATTTATTTTAAAAATGTATCCACTTGTACATTTTTGAGTTGGCATCAAAATTTTATAAACTTAATAACTGCAAAGGATATAATTCACACATATGTATGTACATTATTCTGTATATGTGCTTTACAGATATTTACAACTTGGAGCTGAGGACCTAGCTCATTCAATTCATTAAAAACACTGCTGTATAATAACCTAATTAGCAAACCCAGTCTGCACGGTCATATCAACCATTCAAATCAGAATTATTTTCTATCAGGAAATGCCAAACTTCTTTTTCAATGTAAATAACATGTTAATGTGTCCTCATGACAATTGTCCCAGTTATAAATGAGGTAATTCATGATCCACTAGAAAAGAAGATGGGAGGGAAGATAACTGGGGAAAAGAAAGAGCAAGGAGTAAAAGGAAGTGAAGAGAGATGACTGTGAAGGCAGAAGGCCCTTGCCAAAACTTTGTGTCCTAACTCTTCAATATTTCTAATGCTATATATTCTAATGTTATGTATTCTCAAGTTGTCCCTCTGGTGATGGTTTGAGGCTTTTAATCCTCAGAACAATGCATCATTCTACTTTCAGGACTGGTGAGAAGCCTTTCTTTAACAAAGTGGGAGTTGGGAGATTTGAAAGGTAAGTGGAAAAGAAAATGCAGTAGACCTAAGACACCTCTCAACATATACAGAGAGAAAACACCTATGGAAGGTGAAGATGTGGAAAATTATTCCCCTCAAACTTGCTGACATTAATATGGAATTATTTATGAATAAAATTAGATGATGTCTAGAACTTGCTTCAAATAACTGGAGGTGGAGGGAGGGCAAGAGGAGCAAGTACACAGGGCAGCTGGGCCCTGGGGTAGTGCTGTTAGGCTGAGCTGACCGCTATGTGAGCCTTCCTTATATTTTTGTCTATTTCCCTGTATACTTGAAATTCTCTGTAATAAAAAATTAAAACAAAAAATTCCTCATCAGCTACCAGTCTTCAGGTACTCTTATTCAGAAGATGACACACAGTAAGTATAAATCTAAAGAAAATTTCCACTTAGGATTATCTATCTTCTCCCTTCTTATATATTTAAATTTTTTTCACTCCTACACCCAATATATGATGTAGATGATAACAGGAAAGAAACGTTGGGGGGACAAATGAAATAATAGGAGATACAAGGGCAGCACTCCAAATCTATATTTGAAACTAACCATAGTGCTTATTTAGAGTAATATCTAAAGTAGCACTGTATTTCCAAGATAAAGATAAAGCATCTGAAAAAAGTACAACCACACTGCCTATTTCAATTATGAGGATCAATACCAGACAGAACTATTCTTACCAATATGGCGTTCCCACAAAAGAATTGGCAGGAGAGGCCATGGAAGCAGATCCAAAGTCAGCAAGTTTCACCTGGCCTGGTTCTGTCAGAAGGATATTTCCTGCTTTGATATCTCTGGGTTTAATTAACACAGAAAATTAATTCTCTTTCCTTCATAAGATTATACTGAAAATGATAAAAAGCATATAAAAATTTATAAATAGGGAAGAAGAAATCATAATAATTAAGGCCCTGGTTAATCTCTCAGGTGGGATGAGAATTAAGATCCAAATTAAGAAATGAGAGACACAGAATTCCTGTAAGTATATAGTAACAATTTTCTAAAAGAGAAGATAAAATAGCAGTAGAAAAAGAAGAAAAAATTAGGTAATTAATAGCACATACTCTATATTTGAGTTTTTGTTTATTGGTACAAATAATGGTTTAAAATTTTAGCTGTACATTCTTATGTAACTATAAGATTTCCGAGTATATCCTTAACATTAAAATGGAGAAAAAGAACCTCATGCCCCAAATTTATTTTTTTTAATTACTCATATTATTCCTAACTTTAGCATAGTTCTCCTACCTAAATACGAAATGAAAACTGAAAAACAAGGATAGGTATTATCAATGATCCCAAATTTACTTTTAAGCTCTTTTCTAAATCAGTAATGTACATGTGAACTAAGAAAATTATGATGGGATTGTATGCCCAATGGGCACCATAACATTCAAAACGAAATAAATTTCTAAGCACTTGTCAATTTATACTATATAGTATTACAGTGGATATAATATTAAGTCAATCTATTTTCTTCCATTTGATTTTTTAACAAATGGATAGGTTCTTTGAAGTTGAGAAGACCTTAGGTTTTACTTCTAACTCTTCCATTCTCTTACTTACTATGCATGTGGATTTCTCTTGGACCTTAGTATCCTCATCTAAAAAACTGATAACCCATTAATTTGCAGCGACTCTACTTTAAAGTTTACTATGTATTGTCTGGTTCACATAGATAATTTTTTAAATGCTAGCTTCCTTCTAAAAACAGGGAAAACCAATACCAATGTTAAAAATGTAGTTTATGATGGTTTAATCTTTAAGGTACTATCCACTATCAAGGATTATCAAGGATTATCTCAAAAGCATAGAGTCTTAAGTAGCTTTTACTTGTCTCTGTCATGGAATCAAATCTGGCATTATGAGTCACCAGGAGGACAAAAGATCTAGGTTAGTTCTAGTCTAATCTATCTTGCTTGTAAGCTTTGGGAAGTTAGTCACAAATTGGGGCATCAGTTTCTTCATCTGTAAAATGAAAAAAGTAAGAATACATCATCCCTATTGTCTCTTCCACCTCCCAAATTATTCTATAATTAAATTTCTATCACAAATCTATAAAGTGCACATACTTCAGAAAGCCCAGCAGCATGTGTAGAAAAAGATAAAAATTATCCTCAACAAAGAGATCAAATAAATTAGTATATTCTTTTAAAGAAATGGATAACCTAAAAAAATATGAGTTTCTAAAACTCCAGAATACTTTTATTTAGCTAAAACCACAAAGCTTTCAGGATTAATAAATTCAAGGTCTGATAAATTCAACAAGCCATTTGCTTACTGATATATGATAATTTTTAAAGTACTTACCTATGGATCATGGTATGAGAATGTAAGTAGGCTAATCCCTGGAGAGCACCATGTGTAATTGCTGCTATTTCCATTTCTTGTAATGGCTTTTTGTGAACTTAAAATAAGAATTTATTTGAAAATAATTATTCTATAGAACATTTCTATTTAAAAATATATATACACATATCTAATATATGGGGAAATTTTTAAAAACTAACATTTAGCAAGAAGGAATTTTTTGCTTTCCAAGATACACAAGGCAACTGAACTTTATAACAAGCATGCAGTTGTGCCTAGTTGTTATAGTTCACAGCCAATTTTCCTCTAACATGTAACAATTATTTCGTGATTATAAAAACACTGAAAGAGAAGCTTTCCCTTTTTATATTTCTACATATCTTCATTCTGAACAGAAGGAATAAATCAAGTTTAATGATAAAGAAAGCAGAAAAATGCCTGTTAAATCATAAAGAAGGAAAACTCATCTGTTACGTTAAAACATAGTATTTAATGAAGACAGTGCACACCCATGCTGAGACTCTAGAAAAGGCAAAGTTTTTACACTTCCTGGAAAGTTTTAACATTATTTTAAGAATCTCTTACTGAATGAATTCTCATTTTATTATACTAATACTTTTCTTTTCTTATTGAATAAAGGAAACTTACCTTCCAGCAAATCTGAAGCAGATCCTAAACAATATTCCATTACAAGCTACAAAGCAAAAAATATTATAAAAAACATTAAAATACACTGCTAAAATAAAAAGATTCTTTCTGAGATAAAATAAATTCACCAAGGAGATCGAGAAGATAGTTTGAAGTGAAACAAACACTAGTTATCAATTACCTTTAAATATAAATATACATTTAGGAACTTGTTAAATGCATACATGAAGTTAAGCCAATGCTACACTAATCTTTTATAATGCCGACACAGAACTGCTTGCAGATGTGTGTTTCATATAATTACTAACTAAAGCTATAAAGGAATATACATATTCTATTAATATTAACCTATAGTAGCAACACTGGTATTGTTAGGAAGCAGAAAATTGTCCTCTGGTACTATATATACAAAGTTTAGGTTACAGTTTAAATCTTTCCTATAAAGCAAACACAGAGCACCTCTTATGTGCCAGGTATTTTATATATATTAACTAATTTAATCCTCATAACCACCTTTGGAAGTAGACCCTATTATCATCCTTGTTTTACAGATGGAGAAACCTGAAAGACAGAGAGGCAGCCTACCCTCTCTGCCACTGTTATTTCCTTAACCACAGCCTCACATTTAGGAGTAATATCACCACCATATTAAACCAAACATTACAAATCTAAATCTAAGTTCTGTATATTAAAATGATAATCAGTTATAGCTTATTAAAAATAAAAGGTATTCCTGTTTAAAAACTTAGCCTTTCTCTTAAAAGACATAATTACTATGCCTATACTGTTGTAAGATCACTACCTCATCTTAGTGCTAACAATGGAGCAAAATTAATTTCCATTTTCTGCAATAAAATGTCTCAATTGTCTACCTTTAGTACTACTATTCACCAAAGAATCACAATCAGTTCAGATTTCACCAGGATTCACCACCAATATTCCACCCAAGATACTTATGGTTAAATAGCTTGCAATACATTTATGTTAAAAATATATGCTGATTTTCATCCTTGCATGATAGGACTGTTCTCAACAAATGTTTGATAAAGCATTTGAAGAATGATACCGCTAACATACATCAGAACATTTTCCCATGCAAGTAATGATCAGGTGAATCTCTGAAGTAAACTGGCAAAAGTTCTATTATCTCTACTGCCCAAGAGTTCTAGGAAAAGGTGCTCCTCCTTTCTCAGTATGAACTAACATTTCAAGGTGTTTGTGCATGGCTTTACACGACTATTTTGAGACATTTTAGAATTAATTATAAACTAAACCTTCTAAAATTACAGCAAGGGGAGAGAAGATACCTACCCATGCTGTGTGCTCACGTAAATAGCAGCCTTTGTATTCTATACTGTTGGGATGTTTTATTCTTTGTAGAAACCTGACTTCCTTAATAATATCCTGCCATTTCTGTGGGGAGAAAAAAAAGAAAAAAGAATTAGGAACCGTTGCCTTTCCATAGAAAGCTATATAAGAAAAAAGTAACTGTTAGATTAAAAAGTTAACAAGAACATACAACTCTGCTTTATTTGTAATATGTAAATGTCAAAGTAATACATTTTAAAGAAATTACATTAATATAGTTTACAACTGAATTAAATAAAATTCATTCAAGGTAGGACATATTTTTAGTTTCATAAAATTTATTATGTCTTATTAAAATTTTACAACCACACACCAAGCCTGCTGAAAACTATATACTACATTTAGTGATTTTTCCTCAAAAGTTCAACCTCTCCCTTCTTTTGTGCAGCTTTATTGTTACATAATTTGCATACCTTAAAGTTCAGCTGTTCTGTTTTTGGCTTATATTGTCTACCAAATGTTAAGTTTTTTCTGCTGTTTAAACTCAAATCAAGTAATTACCTAGATTCCTAAACACACATATTCTAAAATGCTAGTGAACACTTAGGTTATCACAGAGGGAAGTCGACAGAAAAACCAATCAGCATGAAAACATTTTCCTACAGGATTTTATGAAGTCTTCCCATTGACACCTACTAGTAAATAACAGATAAACCTTCAGCAATAAAAGCTACTCTATGACAACTTCAGAAACTTCAGCCATATCCTAATATAGTTACTTGTAAGAAGCAATCAGGGAACTCTGAAAATACAGGTGCTTGGGTCCATACCCAGAGACTCTAGAGGCTTAGTAGATGTGGGATGGGAACTTGGAATCTGTTTTTTGTTCTTGTTTCAGTTTTTCCAAGCTTTGCCACTCACTTGTATCATATTTTTAGAGGAAGTGGAACTAGAATACAGAACTTTAAGAAATGTTTTGCACTAGAATTTAAGATCCTATATCCCCTGTGTTATTTCATGAGCCCTCAACGAAATAGAGCAAAAGATGTTCACAGTGTAAAATGTGTAAGCTATAAAATGCTAAGTTCAGAAAGTGTTTTATGGGCTTTACATTTCAAATATAGAATGCTCTGGGAGGCAAACTCTCAAAACAAAACAAAGCTAAAACCTATATTCTTCAATGTAATGAAAATTTCCATGAAGGATACAATATTAGATGAGAGATGATGATGCCCGTGAAACTTTTTGTTCTAGGCATGACTAATTAAACAGACTCCAACACAAGTCTGCTATGAAAGCTAGTTTTAAAGTTATACTATAGAATGGCAAATAAAATTAGAGTGAAATTGTCAAAAATGGAGGTTTTTTTAGTGATTTTAGAAATTATTAAGAGATTTTTTTTAGGTATCAACATGATGGAACAGTGATCAATCACAATGGTGTTATCATACTCATAAATATGATTATCACAAAAAACAAGATTTGTCATAAAATAGAGATTCCAGAAATGCAGAAAACCAAAATCTTTAAAAATTAAAGACTGATCCAGCCATTCTACCTCTGTGCATATACCCTAAAGTATTAATAGCAGGGATTCAAAGAAATACTTGTGTACCTATGTTCATAGCAGCATTATTCACAATAAACAAAGGGTAGAAGCAACTAGGCGTCCATTTACAGATGATGGATGGACAAAATATGGTGTTTTTACACAGACACACACACACAGAGTCACAAACACACACAACAACATGGATGAACTTTGAGTACATTATATTAAGTGAAACAAAGCAGTCACAAAAGGACAAATAGTGCATAATTTCAATTACATGAGATACCTAAAGTAGTCAAATGCAGAGAGACAGAAAGTAGAAAGGTGATTTCCAAGGGCTGCGGGGAGAGGGAATGAGGAGTTATTGTTTGATGAGTGTAGAATTCCACTTCTGCAAAATGAAAAAGTTCTGGAGATGAATGGTGGTGACGGTTGCACAACAATGTAAATGTCCTTAAGACCACTGAACTTACACTTAAAGTGGTTAAGATGGTAAATGTTTTGTGTACTTTACAATTAAAAATAATTAAATTTTTTAAAGAATTAAAGATATATATAACAGACTTAGAAAGTAGACATTTTATAAACTTATCCAATTAAGAACTAATCAGAATACTGAAGAACAAAAGTACATGCAATACAGTATCAATAATTTTATTTCTCAGATTATTACCACTGCCTTATTTTTCAGACTAGATATATGCTGCCTGATGATTATTTGAAACAGCCATTAAACAATTTCTCAACCATTAAAAATTTATATCCAGTATACTTAGTGTCAAATGTACCTTAGTTTACTTTCTTAGACATGATAATCCCATTATAGAATAATCTTCTAAATAACAATTTAAAAAATTAAACTCATGTTAGCAGGACATATTTAAAAATATGAAAAGTAAGGGACACAGATGGGAGGCTTCTGGGATGTCAAGAATAGTGTTTATGGCTCTAAGTACAAGTTAAATGGGCACACTGAGACTGTGGAAGAAAATTCACTGAGATATACACTTAATATTTGTATACTTTTCAATATACTTTTTTTTAATTCCCACCTATCCCCAATTAAAAATGGTATGGCTTTAACAAGCCAATACAAACATATATATTTCACCTACCTCAGTAGACTGCTTTCCACTATAAGACATTTTCTTGATAGCCACCACTTCATTGGTGCGCACATCTCGTGCCTAAAAAAGACAAAAGACCATTGTAAAAATTAACAGATTAAATCTGGGCAACCATTTCTCTGAGAATAAAAGAATTTATAAACTACCATGTCAAAAAAGATATCAAAACTGCTTTTAAAGAACATTAAAAAATAAGTAAATAGCAAAAAACGTATCAAATTATCAAGGATCTGGTACTTTAGAAACAAAAATAATGCATGTTTTTCTTTGAATGAGCTAGTTGAGAGGAAAAATATAGAATTTGAAAATAGAACTATAAACAAACAAAAAAATGACTAGTACATACAAGTCTATGGTAGGCCTGTAAACTTCAAAATTTCAATGAAATGGACAATTCTCTAGGAAAGAACTACTAAAATTGATCTAGAGAAGAAAATTTGAGTAAAACACTGGTGGCAGATTGAAAAGAATACTAATAGTCTTTAAAATAGTTGTGAGTGGGAAAGTTTCACCAGGGGAACTTCCCAGGATAAAAGGGGAAAAAAAAGGAAAGCTATCCCATTAATTTTATGGAGGCAGTCTAACCCAGCAACTAAACCCTCACCAGCAGCACAAAATAAAAAGTTAGGGACCAATTTGACATGTAAATATAGACAAAGGAACGCTAAATAAAATTTTAAAACCAAATATTACAGGGCATTAAAAGAATATTTCATTTGGATAAAACATTATCACAGAAATGCAAAATTTTGATACAGGAAAACATTTCATAATGTGCCATATTTTTTTTACAAATCAAAGGGGAAAAATATATACTTACATATATATAAATACTCAATGAATTCTGAAAATGCAGAAAGGGCCCAACTCTAAATGTATTCAATGCAGGGAAGACCAAACTCTTAGAAAACCCACGTGGGAAAGGTAATTCCTCAACATGATAAATCATGTCTATTGTAAACAACTATTAACTAGAATTAAGACAAGACAGCTAAAATGTTATCACAATTATTATTTACCACTGTTGTAGAAATTTTGATAAAAAAATAAAAGCATAACAGAAACATGAAAGCTAACTCTTTAGAAACTAAACCCAAATTCTCATTATGTGTTTAAAAAAAAAAGATGATATATGAAGAAGGCACAAGAGGACAGTTGCAAAATATTTCAAATGAGTTCAGTAAAAAGGGTTAATCATCTCTAGTCATCCGTGGAAGAACTCATCTTCAATTCAGTCTTTAATGAATTCCCAAAGATAAAATGTTTTAAAATAGATGATGGTGATAGCAACAAAATTCTAAATTACTAAAAATCTATGAAATGCACACCTAAAATTGGTGAACTTAGAGTGTGGAATTTAAATCTCAAAAAAGCTGTTAAAAAGTTAGACAAGCACATATGTAAATGATACCTAAATAGACTTGCTTAAAAATATATATATATATTATATATATAATATATATATATTCTTTTAAGTGGGTCCTGGGAACAACTAATGACATTCCAATTTCAATTACTGGCAGACTAGTTAATGAAAACGTGCACCACTTACCATAATGCATGAAGTGGATCTATCCACGTAAGATCTTGAATATGAATTAATTTTTCCAAAGTGTTCTTTACTCATCTATTTGTGAGCCCCTTGATTTTAGTCAATAGGTCTAACCAGCTATATTCTTTTCTAACAGTTTTAATGAGATATAATTTACATACCACATATTTCACCCATTTGAATGTGTGTAATTCAATAGCTTTTAGTACACTGACAGATACATGGCAATACTGATTGATATGACAGATATATGCAATTTACTAATAACTACAATTTTAGAACTTTCATTACCTCAAAAAGAAACTCCAAATTGTTTCATTTAAAAATGGTTAAAATGTTAAATTTTATATTATGTGTATCTTACCTCAAATTTTTTCCCAATTAAAAAAAAAGAAAAAAGAAACTCCACACCCTTTAGCTATCACTCTCCTATCCCTTTTCCTCACCCCTTCAGCCCTAAGGAACAACTAATCTACTTTCTGTGTCTCTGGAGATTTGCCCATTCTGTACACTTTGGAACCATATAATATACGGTCTTTTATGATTGGCTTCTTTCAATTAGTATAATTTTTCAAGACTTGTGACAAGTGAATGTTGAGCATCTTTTCATTTGCTTTTTGGACATTAGTACATCTTTGGAGAAATGTCAATTTAGATCCTTTGCACATTTAAAAATTGGGTTGCCTTTTTATTATTGAGTTGTAAGAGTTCTTTATATATTCTAGACACAAGTCCCTTAGCAGACATATGATTTCAAATAATTTCTCCTATTCTGTTGGTTGTCTTTGCACTGTTTTTAAGCATAGAAGTTTTACATTTTGATCAAATCCAATTATCTATGTTTTTCTTTTGTTTATGCTTTTGTTGTCATTTCAAAGAATCCTTTAACAAAACCAAGGTCATGCAGTTTTACCCCTAAGAGTTTTGTAGTTTTAACTGTTATATTTAGATCTTTGACACATTTTAATGTTCATATATGGTAAGAGGTAAGGGTCCAATTTCATTGTTTTGCTAAAGAGCTACACTTCCAACTAGCCTAAGATAAAGTTCAAAAGTGGGTATACTAAATGCAGTGTAGTATCCTGGAGTAGATTCCAGAACAGAAAAGAGCACAAAGACTGGGAAAATCTGAGTAAAGTATGTAGTTTAGTTAATAGTATCAATGTATCAATTTTGATTTCTTAGTTTTGATAAAGGTATTGTGGTTATGAAACTTGTAAACTTTAAAGAATTTGGTTGAAGATTATAGGGTAAAACTCTTTACTATTATTGCAAAATCTGCAAATCTAGTATAACTTTAAAACAGTAAGTTAACGTGACAGTGATTTATTAAAATCCAAACTCATTAGTAATGACAATTATATTAAAATTAAATCAGATTAAGATGAGATTACTTTTGCCTATCACACATACACAAATAAAAACCCCACAGAAAAATATTTAATGTCCACAGTCATGTTTCTCTCTCCCTTCAGGATTACAAGTTGTGCTTACTCATGTCTTATTCATCTCCTCTAATATGGAACAATTTGCTCAACCCTTCCTTGTCTTTTATGACACTGGCAGTTGTTGAGACTACACAGCAGCACTTACCTTACTAAATTTGTGTTTGAAGCTTCTTCAAGATTAGATTCTGGTTACATATCTCTGGCTGAAATACTACATGAGTTATATTGTGTCCTTTTCAGGGTATCATATCTGGAGGCATACAATGTCTGTTCATCACTGGTTACTAATTTTCATCACCCACTCAAGGTATTTGACTGTTTCTTCCAATGTATATAGTTATAACCCCTGTTTCCTACTTTGTATCTAACAAGCAATCTGTGGAGAGATACTTTTAAACTATATAAATATCCTGCTCATCAAACTTTCCCCCTAGGTTTAGCAACCACTGAAGATTCTACCCAAAACAATCTTTGCAATGATTGCTGCAATCTTCAAAATGCTGGTTTTTCCCAACTCTACCATTCCCTTCACATGTATCAGTCAGCATTCTATTATAAAGAAAAGCCCTCCCTTTCCAACTATCTATCCATCCTTCATCTATCATGGAAATTAGGAATTCCTATTTTATTCAATGGGTTATAATCAACAAATGTTTATGTTGATGCTCAAATTGTTCCAGATCTGGCCAGTGGGAGCACCTTCAAGCTGGTTCTAGCATCCTCTTGAAAGAGCCCCCCCCCCTTTTTTAAAGCACTTTTTAACCTTCTGGTACAAGATATTCTAAAGCTTATCTTTAATGATCCCAGTCCCCACAATAGAATGAACCATTACTCCAAGAGCTCTTGATCCATGTAGTGAGGAATTCAAGATCTGAGTGCTAAATGTGCTTGATGCTACTGGGATATAAATGCAACTAGAATCTTACAGAAGAGAGAGCTAGGAAATATATATGTCATATAATTAGTTCATATTAATGCCAAAAATTCCTATCCAATACCTATCTAGTCCCACATGGTTCTTGCTCACTTTCGCCAATTTCCTATTTCTACAATTCTTTCAGTTAGGATCTGACTACAAATGACATCAAAATTATTCACTGCTTAATCTTTAAACACACAGTTTCAGAACTGTCACACCCATACCAATATGAAACAAATTTACTGAGAAGAGTTCAAGATTTGTTTGCAGTTTCCCCTTCCCAATGAGACAGAGGGTATAAAGTTAAAATACTGTGTATGAAGTTACTCGTATTAATTTTGGTTTTTAATCCAATGTGGTTACAGCCCAAATACAGTTGGATTCATTGTTCCTGTTTACCTTTTCATGACTCCCCCCATACATAATGACTTAATTTTAACTTTTAAATATATAAAATATTTATT
Organism: Manis pentadactyla; assembly: GCF_030020395.1. NCBI lineage: Eukaryota > Metazoa > Chordata > Mammalia > Pholidota > Manidae > Manis > Manis pentadactyla. The sequence goes on from NC_080022.1 coordinate 143,646,962, forward strand.
ATCAAAACAGGTAAAACAAGTTATCGTTCTGTCCTCTATCTACTTCTTTCTAGTCCCCACACTATCACCATTCTGTATCTTGAATTGTTGCATGGCATATAACTTGTCTAATTTCATCAAACTATACATTTAATATATCTGTATTTACTGTATATAAATTATACTTAATAAAATAAGTCAATTAAAAAACACTACTGACACACATCGAAGGGCTACATGACAGGGATTTTTTCAACAGGGTTCTCTTATTGGTTCTCTTATACAAGAGTCTGTATATTTTTTTCCTTTACTAGTCTATATTTCTCCACATTAGTATTAAGGAGAATAACGGGAGAAGCATACATTCAGAAAAAACTGTAACAGAGAAAATGGTTGTTTATGAAATACCTGTTTTATGAGTGCCTCTTCCCTTATTCTGTGTCCAATCCAGAAATCAAACAAACATAACCTACATCACACACACACATAAGCATGCGTACACAAAAAGATCCTGCAAGATGTTTATCTAAATGTTAACAGCAACTGTCCTTGGGTAGGAAAATTACAGAGGGAGTTTCTACTACCTCATTTTTACCTCTAATTTACAAATGGGAAATAAACAAAAAGTTCAAATTGTTAAGAATTTGGAACACATTTTTTCTAAGGAAAAAATATTTCAATTGCTGTTTTATTCTTAAGATACCCATTAAAATTAAAAAACTAAATCTGTAATACTACCAAAATATTAAACATCTACACAAAACTTGTTGCTGAGAAAAAAAAAAGCAATCTTAATAGGAAGAAATAATGAATGAATAATAATGAGATGTGGACTTTACATAAGTCAGTGTTTTGCAATATTTGATTCAATAGCAATGTAAGTCATAAAACTGCTAAAGTAGTGTAAACAACATGGAAAAGAGAGTATCTTTCCCATTTTTTCAATAATATAAGAAGCTCAATAAATAAAATGATCTCTTTTCATATACACCTAATGCAAGTGACTATAAAATAGACTATTGCCTATGTTTTTATATTACTGGTTTTTACTCTGCCAGGACTGGATATTAAATAAATGCTGGTCACTGACATTAAGCCTTTAACACTTACAAAGTATACCGCTCCAAAGCTTCCATGGCCAATTTCTCTGAGATCTGTGAAGAGCTTCTCTGGATCTTCTTTGAAGAAGAGTTCTGCAATTTCAGGGTCCTTCAGACTGCCCGCTCGGTTAGTTGATGGCATCCTGCTGGGCAATCAGCTGTCTGATTCTAATTGTATAGCGCTAGCCCAATCCTTGGTTCATCCGTATGAATGAAGCCACGTTGGCATAAACTACTGTAGAGAAATAAGAAAAGAAAAACGTCAGGAAAAGCAAAAGTTGCTAAGAATAATTAGCATAACATTATTTTCTGACAACATATATAAAATTATCTTAGACCTGGAATTTCACTGAAAAGAAGTGTTGCCTACTAGTGCAGGAGTCTTAAACCCGGCTCATCATCACAATCACCTACGCTGCTTTGAAAAAAAAATTCCCACTATACAAAGTATGTAAGTACATACTATACATACACTTCTAAAAATTAGATAAATCTTTATGTCCTGGAAGACTTTCTGTATCAGTACTTAAAAGATTTATCTAACTGATGCAATAAGCTCATCAGCAAAAGAGATAATATAGTAGGAAGACCATTAAAAACATATGAAACAACTCAAAATGTACCCATAAGTTTTTAACAACAGGAAGATTCCCATCTATTAATCCCTTCAAATGTAAGAAAACAGACAATAGATTTAATTCAGTAAGATTTCTTTTCCTTTCAGATATCACATGGCAGTGTTTTAACAACACTAACACAGACATTCCTAAGAAAAATGCAATGGGAGAAAATAATGAATTTAACATAGATAGATAACTGCTTCCTAAATAACCTGATTCACATTAAAAAATGGCCTTATCAAATCTGCTTCGTTACATAAGTAGATACACTACAGAATTCCCTGGTGGTCCTGATATCGGTTCCTTTATATCAGATTACCAAATTTTTTAAATGACTGCCATAAATGAGAGGCTTCAGAACCTGGTTCTAGAATGACACTGCCTAGATAGGAATCCTGGCAACAATTATTAACCAACTATGAACTTGGGTAGCCTAATTTTCCAAATCTATGAAATGAAAGAAACAACCCACCTCCTAGAGTAGCTGTGAGGGTTAAATGAATTAATAAATGTTAAGTACAGACTAGTACACAGGTGGAGTAAGCACTATATTAAATGTTAGTTATCATGACCTCCTTAAATTTACCACTTGAAATAAAAAACTCCAAAATTGATTTCATTAAACTCATAAGGGAAAATAAAGCTCTAGCCAGTTCTTTCCATGCCCAAAGCATATTTTTTTAATTTTTAAATGTTTTTAATTTCAAAACGTTTTTAAACTAAAAACAATTTTTAAGCCTGTCTCATTTTTAGTGAAGTCAACTGAATCAATTGTAATGCTTGTTATTAAACTTCTAACTACATAACACATTTACATATCTTTTGCACCTCCCTAAATTAATACTACATTACAGTAAAAACTCAAATTATTAGTTTGTATTCCTTTTCTAACATATTTTCAAGGCTGCCAGATAGAGTATACTTTTACCAATCTCTCTACTCTGGAATTTCCCTGGAACAGTGCTTCAGTAACAATTCTTCCAAGAATATGTGACCATAGGAAAGTCACTTACCACTTCTAAAATGGGGAGCTTGAACTACATTCCATATAAAGTGTTACTGTTCAATTAATATACCTGTAAAAAACAAAAAGTCTTCTATATCACATAAGACCTTATTTAATAACTTTGATTTATCAAATTACAGCACCTTTATTACAAGCATTATTTTATAAAATTTTTTAACAACTTCCACAATTTGCATCTTCTTTTCTATCTGCATAACAAATTACCATTCAAAATCTTACAAAGTTTAGATCAAAGGTAATGTTTGTGAAGTTTTAACTCTACTAGGAGACCTGGTCACTCTCCCTTCATGCTTCAAAACATTCTTCAGCATTTACTATACCACAATCATCTCTCTTCCCTAGAAAAGTAGGCACAATGTGACTCATTCATCTTTACATTACCTTTCTACATCCTACACACTAACTCTTACAGTTAATATACAAATATATGTTGAAATAAAAGAATACTTAATTCTTCTCCCTACAGCCCCTTTAAAAATGCTTTTGCTTCCACAAATATTTACTGAGGGGTATGAGACTATGATGCACAAAATATTAATGTTGATAACAGAGAAAGAGAGTAAATTCATAATGACAGCACCCTCTAGAAAATCAAAGAAACAAAAAATAAGGGGGGAACTGGAATATATGCTCTACCAAATACCAAAAGAGAATACAAAAATGTCATCACTAGAATAAAATAGAGCAAGTAAATCAATATGAAAGATTTCAGAAACAAACCCATGTATGTATATCTGGAGATTTAGCATATGATTAGGGGAGAAATAAACTTCAAAGAAATGGAGAACCAACTTGAAAAACATTTTAAGATTATATCCTAGAAAAAGATGGCAGTGTGAAAGGTGAGACAGAGGCTTTTTCCTAAAATCGCATATAATATGAAAATATAATTAATACAACTAATCCTGAAAGAACAACAGGAGAGAGGACTGAGCCAAACTGCATACACCTAGAGAAAAGAATAAACCTCACGGAACAGGGTAACGTATCAAAGCTGTGGCCCGGCAGGACCCAAGCCTTTCCCCACCCCAGCACACTGGCAGGAGGAAGAGAAACAGAGTGGGTAGGGAGTGGAGGCCTGGGACTGCTGAATATCTAATTCCAGAGATCTGCTCTGGAAGCACAAACCTATATTTCATGATGCTTGCATGGTACTCTCATGATTAGGGCGTTGGAAAGGTAAGACAGGCAGAATTCCTGGAGAGACTGAGATTCCAGTTGCCTGTGGAAAGCGGGGATCCATATCCGGCTGCTCTAGGACAAGAGAAAGGTGGGCAGTCTGAGAGACTTCCTAACAAGGATGCCCTTAGCAAGAGGACTGCCAAAGGGGCAAGGATTGCACAGAGTTTACTGATCAGGAGAAAGGATAGGTAGATAAAATTGTCCAGATGTACTCTGCCCAGCAGGTTGGGAGCTTTCATGACCTTCAGGTGCTCCATCCAGCTCCCTGGCTGGCTACACAGCTCCAAGGACACCCTCCGTGATACACAGCCTACTGTGCCTTTCTCCTGGCAAGCCCCACCTGGCTCAAAAAGCGGCAAACCCTACCCTGGCGTTAGGCCAGCCAGAGGGAATATCTGTCTTCAGCAACTGCAAACACAAACCACAGAGGTTTATACCTCTGTGCTCAGCCAACTGGTTCAGGCAGTGGAGACAGGCATAGCAGCCAGGAAGCAAGAAACAGCTCTTTCCTCCCGCCAGGCACCAATACCACTCCCCTGAGACCTCCAACATTGCTTCAGGAACTGAGCAGCTCCAGAGAGTAGAGCTTCTGAACACTAGAGGGTGACATACACAAATATTAAACGCCAAAGGAACCTGGTTCAAAGTAAAATTATTAATACAACTTCTGAGAAAGATTTAAATGACATCGACCTCATGAATCTTCCTGAAAGGAAGTTCAAAATAAAAATTATTAATATGCTCATGCAGGTACAGAAAGATATTCAAGAACTCAGGAATGACTTCTGGTCAGAGATCCAATCATTGAAGAGAACAATGGAGGATATTAAAAGGAGATTAGATAAGGTGGAGGAAACGATGAACTACAGAAGATGAATACAAAGAAGCTGAGGCACAGAGAGAAAAAAGAATTCTCTAAGAATGAAAGAATATTGAGAGAACTGTGTGACCAATCCAAACTGAACAATATTCACATTATGGGGTACCAGAAGAAGAAGAGAAAGAAAAAGGGAGAGAAAGGGTCTTTGAGGAAATAATTGCTGAAAACTTCCCCAATATGGGGAAGGAGATAGTCTCTCAGGCCATGGAGGTCCACAGATTTCCCAACACAAGGGACCCAAGGAAGACAACACTAAGACACATAGTCACTAAAATGGCAAAGATCAAGGATAAGGACAGACTATTAAAAGCAGCCAGAGATGGTAAAAAGATCACATACAAAGGAAAGACCATCAGGCTATCATAAGACTTCTCAGCAGAAACCTTACAGGACAGAAGGGAGTGGGCATGATGTATTTAATGCAATGAAGCAGAAGGGCCTGGAACCAAGAATACATTACCCAGCAAGATTATCATTTAAATTTGAAGGAGAGATTAAATAATTTCCAGATAAGAAAAAGCTGAGACAATTTACCTCCCACAAACCATCTCAACAGTGTATTTTGGAGGGACTGCTATAGACGGAAGTGTTCCTAAGGTTTAATAGCTGTCACCAGAGGTAATAAAACCACAGTAAAGAAAGTAGAACAGCTAATTACTAAGCAACTGCAAAATTAAATCAACTATCCCCAAAGTCACTCAGGGATAGACAAAGAGTACAGAATATGACACCTAAATTATAAAGAATGAAGAACAAAGAAAAAGGAGAAGGAAAAAATAAGACCCTTTAGATTATTTTTGTAATAGCATATTAAGTGAGTTAAGGTAGACACTTAGATAGTAAGGATGTTAACTTTGAATGTTTGGTAACCACGAATCTAAAGCCTGCAATGGCAATAAGTACATACCTATCGATAATCACCCTAAATGTAAATGGTCTGAATGCACCAAACAAAAAACAGAGTCACTGAGTAGATTAAAAAACAAGACCTGTCCATATGCTGTCTACAAGAGACTCACTTTAAACCCAAAGACATACACAGACTGAAAGTGAAGGGACGGAAAAAGATATTTCGTGCAACTAATAGGGAGAAAAAAGAGGAGTTGCAGTACTTGTAGCAGACATAATAGACTTCAAAACAAACAAAGTCACAAGAGACAAAGAAGGACATTACATAGTGATAAAAGAGTCAATCCAACAAGAAGATGTAACCGTTATAAATATTTATGCGCCCAACAAAGGAGAACCTACATATGTGAAACAAATAGTAACAGAATTAAAAGGGGAAATAGAACGCAATGCATTCATTCTAGAACACTTCAACACTCCATTAACTCTGAAGGACAGATCAACCAGACAAAAAATAACTAAGGAGACAGAGGCACTGAACAACACATTAGAACAGATGGACCTAACAGACATCTACAGAATTCTACACCCAAAAGCAGCAGAATACACATTCTTCTCAAATGCACATGGAACATTTTCAAGAATAGATCATATACTAGGCCACAAAAAGAGCCTCAGTAAATTCAAAAAGATTGAAATTCTACCAACCAGTTTCTTAGACCACAAAGGTATGAAACTAAAAATAAATAGCTCAAAGAAAACGAAAAAGCCTACAAACACATGGAGGCTTAATAACACGCTCCTAAATAATAAATGGATCAATGACCAAATAAAAACAGAGATCAAGCAATATATGGAGACAAATGACAACAATAATTCAACACCACAAAATCTGTGGGACCCAGCATAGGCCATGCTAAGAGGAAAGTATATTGCAATACAGCCTTACTTCAGGAAAAAACAATCCCAAAGGAACAGTCTAAACTCACAATTAACAAAACTAGAAAAGGAAGAACAAATGAGGCCCAAAGTCAGTAGAAGGAGGGACATAATAAACATTAGAGCAGAAATAGATAAAATTGAGAAGAATAAAACAATAGAGAGAATCAATGAAAGCAGGAGCTGGTTCTTTCAGAAAATAAACAAAATAGATAACCCCCTAGCCAAACTTATCAAGAAAAAAAGAGACTCTACACATATAAACAGAATCAGAAATGAGAAAGGAAAATCACTACCGATACCACAGAAATATAAAGACTTATTAGAGAATACTATGAAAAATTATATGGTAACAAACTGGATAACCTAGAAAAAATGGACAACTTTCCAGAAAAGTACAACCTTCCAAGGCTAACCAAGGAAGAAACAGAAAATCTGAATAGACCAATTACCAGCAAGGAAATTGAACTGGTAATCAAAAACCTACCTAAGAACAAAATCCCTGGACCAGATGGCTTCACAACTGAATTTTATCAAACATTTAGTGAAGACCTAACACCCATCCTCCGTAAAGTTTTCCAAAAAGTAGAAGAGGAAGGAATACTCCCAAACTCATTCCACAAGGCCAGCATCATGCTAACCACAAAATTAGGCAAAGACACCACAAAAAAAGAAAATTACGAATCTAAAGCCTGCAATGGCAATAAGTACATACCTATCGATAATCACCCTAAATGCAAATGGTCTGAATGCACCAAACAAAAAACAGAGTCACTGAGTGGATTAAAAAACAAGACCTGTCCATATATCGCTGATGAACACAAATACAGAAATACTCAACAAAATATTAGCAAACTGCCAGCCCTCTGCAGCCGGGCTGTGGGCAGCGGCGGGGGTGGGGCAGGCTCCCAGGCGCCCCTGCCCTGCCAGGCCCTGCAACCTGCAGCCCCGGCCTTGCGCCTCCTCCCTGACTATTAAATTAATGCTTTTCACTGTCAACAAAGTAGAACAGAAAAGCACAAGGAAGGAAGCTCTTGGGCCGAACCCTTGATCCCCGGAGACAACTGGGTTAACATTAAGCCCTCCTTGTAGCCTGGAAAAGATGACAGATCTTGTAGCCATTTGGGATGTTGCTTTAAGTGATGGAGTCCATAAGATTGAATTTGAACATGGGACAATGTCAGGCAAACGAGTGGTATACGTAGATGGGAAGGAAGAGATAAGAAAAGATTGGATGTTCAAATTAGTGGGCAAAGAAACCTTCTGCATTGGAGCTGCAAAGACAAAAGCAACCATAAATATAGATGCCATCAGTGGTTTTGCTTATGAATACACTCTGGAAATTAATGGAAAAAGTCTCAAGAAGTATATGGAGAACAGATCAAAAACCACCAATACTTGGGTATTACACTTGGATGGTGAGGATTTTAGAGTTGTGTTGGAAAAAGACACTATGGACATATGGTGCAATGGCAATAAAAAAGGAGATGGCAGGTGAGTTTGTAGAGACGGGACTGAAACTCACTTCAGTATTGGGAGCCATGACTGTTACATAAAGGATGTCAGCAGCGGCAAGTGGAAAGAAGGGATCATTCATACTCTCATTGTGGATAATAGAGAGATCCCGGAGATTCTTGAATGACTTCATGTTAATGAATTTTCATCTTAAGAAGTAAGGTCAGGACTTTTAAATTACTGTGGTAATCAAATATGTTCAGTATGTACTTTCAGTACATTTAGTCTGCCATGTTTTCATTTCTTACTTGAAACTAGTCTTTGAAGCATCAGGAAAGAAAAGAATTATGTACAATCATAACAATTGCAATTTATTTTGTGAATAATGCAAAATATTTTAAAGCCAAGTGGAAAATAAGATATGGACCCAAATCACCAGTGTTTTACAAGAGGAGCTTCTACTCTAATAAACACTAAAAAATAAAAAAAATAAAAAAAATATTAGCAAACCTAACTCAAAAATACATGAAGAGGATCACACACCATGACCAAGTGGGATTCATCTCAGGGATGCAAGGATGGTACAACATTCAAAAATCCATCAACATCATCCACCACATCAACAAAAAGAAGGACAAAAACCACATGATCATCTCCATAGATGCTGAAAACGTATTCAACAAAATTCAACATCCATTCATGATAAAAACTCTCAACAAAATGGGTGGGCAAGTACCTCAACATAATAAAGGCCATATATGACAAACCCACAGCCAACACTATACTTAACAGCGAGAAGCTGAAAACTCTTCCTTTAAGGGTGGGAACAAGAAAAGGACGCCCTCTGTCCCCACTTTTATTCAACATAGTTCTGGAGGTCCTAGCTATGGGAATCAGATAACACAAAAAAATAAAAGGCATCCAGATTGGCAGGGAAGAAGTCAAATTGTCCTTGTTTGCAGATGACATGATATTATACATAAAAAACCCTAAAGAATCCACTCCAAAATTACTAGATGTAGTATCTGAATACCGCAAAGTTGCAGGATACAAAATTAATACACAGAAATCTGTGGCATTCCTATACACTAACGATGAACTAGCAGAAAGAGAAATCAGGAAAATAATTCCATTCACAATTGCATCAAAAAGAACAAAATACCTAGGAATAAATCTAACCAAGGAAGTGAAAGATCTATACTCTGAAAACTACAAAACACTCATGAGAGAAATTAAAGCAGATACCAATAAATGGAAACACATCCTGTGCTCATGGATAGGAAGAATTAATATTGTCAAAATGGCCATCCTGCCTATAGCAATCTACGGATTCAATGCAATCCCTATCAAAATACCAACAGCAGTCTTCAGCGAATTAGAGCAAATAGTTCTAAAATTCATATGGAACCACAAAAGACCTCAAATAGCCAAAGCAATCCTGAGAAGAAAGAATAAAGTGGGGGGAATTATGCTCTCGGACTTCAATCTCTACTACAAAGCAACAGTAATCAAGACAACTTGGTACTGGCACAAGAACAAGCCTATAGACCAGTGAAACAGACTAGAGAGCCCAGATATAAACCCAAGCATATATGGTCAATTAATATATGATAAAGGAGCCACGGACATACAATGGGGAAATGACAGCCTCTTCAACAGGTGGTGCTGGCAAAACTGGACAGCTACATGTAAGAGAATGAAACTGGATTATTGTCTAACCCCATACACAAAAGTAAACTTGAAATGGATCAAAGACCTGAATGTAAGTCATGAAACTATACAACTCTTAGAAAAAAAACATGGGCAAAAATCTCCTGGACATAAACATGAGCGACTTCTTCATGAACATATCTCCCCAGGCAAGGGAAACAAAAGTAAACATGAACAAGTGGGACTATATCACACTGAAAAGCTTCTGTACAGCAAATGACACCATCAGTAGAACAAAAAGACATCCTACAGTATGGAAGAATATACTAATAAATGACATATCCGATAAGGGGTCCAAATTATATAAAGAGCTCATGCACCTCAACAAACAAAAAGCCAAATAATCCAATTTAAAAATGGGCAGAGAAGCTGAACAGACACTTCTCCAAAGAAGAAATTCAGATAGCCAACAGGCACATGAAAAGATGCTCCAAATTGCTAATCATCAGAGAAATGCAAATTAAAACCACAATGAGACATCACCTCACACCAGTTAGGAACCAACATCCAAAAGACAAACAACAACAAATGTTGGTGAGGACGTGGAGAAAGGGGAACCCTCCTACACTGCTGGTGGGAATGTAAGCTAGTTCAACCATTGTGGAAAGCAGTATGGAAGTTCCTCATAATAGTGAAAATAGAAACAGCGTTTGACCCAGGAATTCCACTCCTAGGAATTTACCCTAAGAATGCAGCAGCCCAGTTTGAAAAAGACATATGCACACTTACATTTATTGCAGAACTATTTGCAATAGCCAAGAAATGGAAGCAGCCTAAGTGTCCATCAGTAGATGAATGGATAAAGAAGATGTGATACATATACACAATGGAATATTATTCAGCCATAAGAAGAAAACAAATCCTACCATTTGCAACAACATAGATGGAGCTAGAGGGTATTATGCTCAGTGAAATAAGCCAGGTGGAGAAAGACAGGTATCAAATGATTTCACTCATCTGTGGAGTATAAAAACAAAGGAAAAACTGAACGAACAAAACAGCAGCAGATTCACAGAACCCAAGAATGGACTAACAGTTACCAAAGGTAAAGGGACTGGGGAAGATGGGTGGGAAGGGAGAACTAAAGGTGAAAAAGGGGCATTACGATTACCACACGGGGAAGGCAGTATAACAGAGAAGACAAGTAGTGACTCTGTATCATCTTACTACACTGATGGACAGTGACGTAATGGGGGTGTGTGGTGGGTACTTGATAATAAGGGAGTCTAGTAATCATAATGTTGCCCATGTAATTGTACATTAATGATACGAAAATTTAAAAAATTTTCTCATTCCCTCAAATTTGGAAGGCTATATATACCAAAATGTTGACAATTGTTATGTGTGGGTGGTAGGATTTATAGATGACTTATTGTCATTTTGCTTATCAGTATTTTCTAAGTTTATTTTGCTTTCTTTGGATGTAGTTTGTGTGAATTTTTTAAATGTAAATTAAAAAAACAATAGAATTGCAGTGATTCTTGAAAGTGTCAGAAACTTATATGCATGTAGGAAAAGGCAGGATTTTTTAAACTTCAATATATCAACAAGTGTTAAAACTTCAGAAAGGAGAAAATATTTTTGTTTAAAGTTTGCAAAATTTCCGTGCATGCATTGAAAAACAGTATTCTGAAAAAGTATTGACTCAAAGATTTGGGGAGCAGAAAAAAGACTGTCAAAACTATTTATCTACAATTCCACGCTAAATTTTAAAATCTCTCAAGGGAAGATTTTCTGTTAGAACAGAAATTAGCTTCAAAACAAGTCATATGAAGTCTTCAAAATGTCATGAAAAACAAAAAAGACTTGGGAAATGTTTTAGAGATCAGAGACTGAAGAGACATAGCAAATAAATGCAATGTGTGGTAATTGACCTAGGGGAGAAGAAATTCAGCTTTTAAATACATTGTTGTGACAAACTGGAATAATCTGACTACAGACTGTATATTTCATAAAGAGTATTACACATTGTTAAATTTCCTGTCACAATTTTATTGTGCTTTAGTAGAAGAAAGTCCTTGCTCTCAGGCAATACATGCTTAAGTATATAGTCATGTCTACAATTAACTCAATTAGTTCAGGGGAGAAAAGTGTGTGTATATGCAATACAACAATAGTTATTGTATGTTACATATATGTTAACTGGTGATTCTTCGTAAGGAGTACAATGGGTATGCACTCTCTTGGTCTTGCAACTTTCCAATCAATTTTACATTTTTCAATATAAGAAGTTGGAAGAGGGTGATGATGGCAATGAGGCTGTGGGTGCCTCCTCAGGGCCCAGGCTACCACCATTAGCCCGGGGTAGTGGAACTGCCCACTGAGGATCTGAAAGGGCAGGAGGTAAAGTGAACTCTGTGCTTAAAGCTGCTGCCCATCTCTATAGCACAGTGTGATTAGCCCAACAAGGAGTTCGTGATGTGTGGCTAGGAAGAGAAAGATCTGTGAGAGTATTTAAAAACGGCAAGCTGGTCAGCAAGTATGCCACAGACTTAGGCAGATAAACTATGAGGAGTTTTTTACAGAATATTGGGACTTGCACTGATTATTCCAGCCTGCAGTTATTTCAACACTGTCACAAACGGCAGACAAAGTTTGACAAGTGTGTGCTAGACAAATTGGGCTGCTTGAGACCTGACCTGGGAGAGTTGTCAAAGGTCACCAAAGTGAAACAAAATCTCTCTCACTCAAGACCAAGACCACAGCCCAATCCTGAGAAAGAAGATATGAAGCCTGCCAAACATACCAACTACCTTTTTTTCTCACCCACATAAAGACTGGTCCAAGGCCCATATTCAGTCCCATGCTCAGACAATGAATGATGACAATTCCAAAGCAGTTTGCATCAACCAATAGAGTGTTCTTTCAGGGATAACAAACATTAACAAAAAAAGTTCATTTGTATGACATGGCAGTTATTCTGTATCCTTTCCTGGCCATTAAAAATTTTTAAGGAAAAAAAAAAAGTTGAGGAGGAGGAAAAACTGGAAACAACTTAAAAGCCTAACTGATGGAAATAACTAAAACTTGCTCAAGAGGTAGAAAGAATGACAAAGTATTACATTCAGTTATGATTTAGAACTTGATAGTTGTATTGGTGAGTACTTTCCAACTTCAAAGCAGAAAGGTAGGAAAATTTTTTAATTTGTTTTGATACTTGCATAGCCCTAAGGATAGGAAAACAAAAACAAAACAAGAAAAATCCACCAACCAATTTTACTTTGAATTCATGTAAAGGTTCTATTTTCTATAGAATATTCAATAAATAATATTCAAACAATGTTTAAATTTGGGATTACAGATATGAATGCTGTCACTGTCTTCTCAGTACTCCTCCCCCATATTTACAGAAGACTTTAATTCACCAGCATTCTTTGAGGTCTACATGCAGCTCCACAGTCCTTATTAGCATCTCCCCTTCATTTCATTAGAACCAAAGTAGAATGCAAAACTTATTTCCCACTTCCAGATTTTCTGCTTTAAAAAAGCTAAATTAGATTCCTATTCCTTATATATCATATGCCAAAATTAATTGGAGATAGACTGACGAGTTTAGTCAGAAATAAAAACTAGAAAAACATTATTTGAAAATTCTTCTTTCATAATGGAACAGATTAAAGATAAAAATATGTAAGAAACCCCAATATATGGGTGGGACTTGATAATATGGGTAAATGCAGTAACCACATTATTTTTCATGTGAAACCTTCATAAGAGTGTATATCAAGCACACCTTAATAAAAATAAGTAAAAAAAAAGAAAAGAAAGAAACCCCAATAAAAAAATACAGCTATATAAATTTTAAAACAAGTATTCCTAAAAGTGTTGAAAATTCACAAACTTCAAATTGCTAGAAATAATTTCAGGCTATATTTTAATATAAATAAAGGCCATCAATAAAAAAATCAAATAAATAAGTAAGGAAAAAATCAGTAAAAGAAGGACTACATCATGTAAGTTCACTCTGTCAATAAAACCACACCAATAAAAACACATATGAAACAAACGGGCTTTTAGGAAACTGAAATCTCAAAGGTTTTTGTGGGTTTTTTTAATGGCAACACTCAGGGCTTGCAAAGATACATTCTCATATGTACATAAGAATTTATGAGAAATCAGAATGTATACTGATTCTCATTTATGGAAAGCAATTCAGGACTAGGTATCAGTATAAAAATATTCCTGCCCTGAGGAGCTGAACAGACAGTTCTCCAAAGAAGAAATTCGGATGACCAACAGACACATGAAAAGATGCTCCACATCACTTGTCATCAGAGAAATGCAAATTAAACCCACAATGACACACCACCTCACACCAGTAAGGATTGCCACCATCCAAAAGACAAACAACAACAAATGTTGGCGAGGTTGTGGAGAAAGGGGAACCCTCCTAAACTGCTACACTGCTGGTGGGAATATAAATTAGTTCAACCATTGTGGAAAACAATATGGAGGTTCCTCAAAAAGCTCAAAATAGAAATACCATTTCACCCAGGAATTCCACTTCTAGGAATTTACCCTAAGAATACAGCAGCCCAGTTTGAAAAAGACAGATGCACCCCTATGTTTATCGCAGCACTATGTACAATAGCCAAGAAATGGAAGCAGCCTAAGTGTCCATCAATAGATGAATGGATAAAGAAGATGTGCATATATACAATGGAATATTATTCAGCCATAAGAAGAAAACAAATCCTACCATTTGCAACAACATAGATGGAGCTAGAGGGTATTATGCTCAGTGAAATAAGCCAAGCGGAGAAAGAGAAATACCAAATGATTTCACTCATATGTGGAGTATAAGAACAAAGAAAAACTGAAGGAACAAAACAGCAGCAGAATCACAGAACCCAAGAATGGACTAACAGTTACCGAAGGGAAAGGGACTGGGGAGGATGGGTGGGAAGGAAGGGATAAGGGCAGGGAAAAAGAACGGGGGCATTACGATTAGCATGTAAATGTGGTGGGGGTGCACGGGGAGGGCTGTGCAACATAGATAAGACAAGTAGTGATTCTAGAGCATCTTACTACACTGATGGACAGTTACTGCAGTGGGGTTTGTGGGGGGGACTTGGTGAAGGGGGGAGTCTAGTAAACATAATGTTCTTCATATAATTGTAGATTAATGATACCAAAATAAAAATAAATAAAAATAAAAATATTCCTGCCCTTTGATTCAATTCTATCCCTATGAATTAAAGAAATAATCATAACAAATACATTCAAGACCAGCATTATTTATAAGAGCAAAACAATTCAAAATGATCTAAAGGTCTATCACTGCAGTAAATGAATCCACTTGATGAACTTCTACAGTCATTTAAATTTCATTTTCAAAGAATATTTATGACATGGGAATGTGGCCCCAATAAAAGCTTTAATAACAGATTAAATACATTGCATGTATATGCAATTCTTAAAAGTATGTAACATTTATTATGTCCGAAGCACTATACTAAACATATTACATCCCTTAATTTATCCTCTTAAAGGCACTATTTAGTTGGTCTTAAATAGGCATTTATGAGGATCAAGATTTTATACATAACATATGGAGTAAAGTACCCAACACAGCACACAGTAACAGTAACATTTACTTTTATTATTCCCATATCACAGATGTGAAACTCAAGAGTCAGAGAAATTCAGAAATATGCTAAATATCACATAGCTAATAAGTGATGGAACAGAAATCTGAACCCAGGGGGTTTAATTCTAGAATCCCCACTCTTAATTACTATACTGCATACCTCCTATATATTAAAACTTCAGAGAAACAATAGTAAAGGAAATACGCCAAAACCTAGTGATATCTCGAGGTGGTAAAATCAGGGGTGGTTTTTATCTTCCCAATGTTCTACATCTATACATGAATTACTATTAAAGCTGTTTTTTTCCAGAGAACTTAAAAACATTAGGAACATATATATCAACTTTAGGACCTAGAAGTTATAAAATTTGCATCAAAAGCTTAGTCTTATTATTTCAATATCACAATGCAGAGTGCCCACATATTTTCTTATAAAGGGAAACTACTGGATCTAAGCTCAATAATCAAAATCATATAACCTCAGAATAATTTTCAACTTATTTAAGAAACATTAGTCACATCTTTTTTCAAGAAAACTTTAAGAGAATAGTTAAAATACCCAATATGCCCAAATGTATAAAGTAATACTGTGGCGACTTATCAGTGCTGTATCAAATAAATACGATGGGGAAATAAAAACACCTTCCTTCTGGTATAACTATTCCTATCGTAATCTATAGTAACCTGGATAGCTGTAGTTTAGGTAAACCAATAATGATTTATTTATTAACAAAAGGAAGGAGACATTTAACTTCAATATCCAAAATGGATTGTTTTTAAACCATTAGATTTGGATTAGCCCTCTTCTCACTAGTCATTTCACAGGGTATACTCTTGGTTCTGCCATTCTCCAAAGGAGAACTGTCCTAACACTTACCTGAGTTGCTTGCCTTTTAGATCAAAAATCTTTTCACATTATTTTATTAGCTCTAATAACTGACAGTCAAACTCTATTTACATTCTTTTTGTTTACCAGTAACTCAAGAGACAACAACTGTGATATAACCCTGGAAAAGTATAATCAGCTATGTTATTAGAGACAAAAGAATGGGCAGCCCATTTATTGACAACAGAGAAAGTTCAAAGACACTATAAAACTATGTATTTGACATCTCCACTTGAGTATCTCAAAGGCACTTCTAACTCAACATAATATACTCACTCAGTCTTCTTTCTGTGTGTCCTACATGAAATAAAGTGAACCAACCTAACGTAGCCAATTCAACAACTCTGAAACCTAAGAGTTATTTCTTGTCATCCTCCTTTCTTTCACTAATAACCCAATCCATCAGCATGTCTTGTAGATTTGTCCTAAATCTTTCTCAAATTTATCCACTTTCCTGGATCTCCACAATCACTTCCTTAATTCCAGTCAGGCAACTACTTTATCTCACTCAGGCTACTTACTGTAACAATCTCGTAAATAGTACCATTGCATCCACTCTTGGCCCCTCTCCAGTCCATTTGGTCTACTCTAACCAGAATGACCTTTCAAAAATGCAAATCTGATAATGCCATTCCCTCTACCTAAGTGTTCAATGCCTTTACACTGTACTTTGGTTGAAACAAAAATCCTTAACATGAATTTCAAGGAATTACATGGTCTGACCCTACCTACCTAAAGCCTCATCTCCTTCCAACTTCAGTGCTCTGATTACACAGGCCTCTCAGTTTATTGCCATGCTCCTTTTATCACAGAGCCCTGAGCACACAGTAACTAAAAACACAGGTTCTGGAATCATATCGTCTAAGTCCCAAAACTGGACCTGCCAAAATACTAACCGTTGGCAGTAAACTTTCAGAACAAATAACTTAGTATCTCTGACCTCAGCTTTCCCATCGCTAAAATAAGGAAAATGGTTAACACCTGTATCATGGAAATTTTGTAAGAGTTACATGAAATATGTGTAAAGAATTTAGTGCTCATAACCAGTATACAGTTGATGCCAAACTCTCTCCTTTCTTCAATTTCTGGTTATCATTTCCACTGGGAAACTTTCCCCAACTCTTCTCCTAGGCATAATTAATTGGTTGTATGTATATGTGATGCTTCCATAAGGTTTGCTTACACTTAATAAGTGCTTACATCATCTCAAGTACTGAATTATTTGTTTACAGATATATCTCACCATACAAGGTAAGTTCCTTAAAGAAAGAGGCCATCTTACTTATCTTTGTATCTGGTATACTTAATCACAATGTTTCTTATAGATAGTAGACATTCAAGAAATGTCAGAGTGAATACAGCAATTACACAGATGAACAAAGAAAAACCCAATTTTAATAAGCAGGATTTTGATAGTATATATAAAATTTTGGTGCACATTTGTATTCTGTCTAAGTGTGTCCAACAGCCAACTACATGAGAACTATCAAGTGTGTTTTAAAAATACATACTCCTGGGCCCCTCATCTAAACTAAGTATGGATTTCTGGAAGCATGGTACAGGAATCTGTAAATTTCTTTATAAGCAGTTTTCTTTTTATTTTTGTAAATCAAAGGTTAAGAGTAGCTAGATTAGAATAATTAATGAAAGCTAACATAATTATTTAAGTGTAAATTTAAATAAGAAAATGAATAGAATGGTCAGTCAAATACTACACACTTCAAGGGCCTTAAAAGTAGTAATTAAGTTATTTAACTGAACCTACTGTTGAATCAGTTGATTATTTATAAGTCAACACTATTGGTAGGTTGTGTTGAGTAATTTCTGAATAGAAGAACTTAGGAATAAAATAAACTGTCTTCAGATTATTTCCAATGTGATACTCTCTATAACACAGACCTAGCTTGAAGTGAAAAGGGCCAACAAATTAAAATATAGACAATTTAGCTTTACCATACCATGCCCAAACCTGAAAAGAAAATATTCAGCAGCAAAATATGAACTACTTTGGATTATTTTTTTAAAGACTTATCTGTTCCCAACAATTATCTCCATTATAAATTCCACTACAGGATGGTCCACTTTTAAGGGACATTTCTAAGCTTTGTGATCTTCCTAATATTCCCAAAAGAAAAGGCAGATACCCAAGTTTAAGGATTCATATTTTATAACTTTTTCAATCATCATACAAATGAATAAAGAAATTGTTAACTAATACTTGGGTAGAGAATGAGTTAAAGGACAAAGTCTTCTTTTTTGTCATTTTTGCTCAATGCAAGGAAAAGCCCTTCTGAGTTTTCCCAAATTTCAATATGTACTTTTCCTTTAATACTAAAGTAAATTTACAAGATGAAAACTGAAGTTTTTTTACTCTCATCAAGACCTGGTGTGCTGATGAGATCTTAGAATCACTTCCAAAATAAAAATAGGGCACTCTGTGTGACAGATATAAACAGACTCAGAACATCTGAGCTACAAAAGGTACCTTAGATATAATTTAAGTCATTATTTACATTATGGGTAAGAACCTGAAGGACCGAGTTGCATGCCTAAGGTGGCAATAACAGAACTAGGACTAAAAATCTAAATTTACTAAATACAAGGTAGTATCCTGAGTTGGGTCCAGGAACAGGAAAAAGGACATCAGTGGAAAATCTGGATAAATCTGAATGAAGTTAGTGATTTACTTAATAGTATTGTATTAATATTATTATATTCTTAGTTTCGACAAATATACCATAGTTATTTTAAAATGTTAACATTAGAAGAAGCTGGGTGAAAGGTATGTGAGAACTCCCTGTGGTATCTTTGTAATTTTTCTGTAAGTCTAAAATTATAAAATAAAAATGAAAGCCTTATTTAAAAAATTCTAAATCAAAACTACTTTTTAATCCAGAATGCTTCTCCCTTCTGTTTCCATAAAAATCCCCAAACATAAAGGCATTAAGTTCTAAACCAAGCTTACACAGTTAACAAAATACAGTACCTCTACAGCATCTCCCAACCAGAACCAATCAAAAGAAATCTTAGAGGTTTTAATTTTCCCATCCAAAAAAAAAGAAATCTTGTTTTTTGGCTTAATAACATTAGAAATTAACACTCAGTGAGCTGATGTTATATTCCAGGTGCTTTGCTTATTTTATTATTTCTCACAATTATCCTAAAATAATTATCAACCCAAATTATACTTGAGGTTCAGAGAAGTTATTTCCTACCATACAGCTAGTAAATTTAACAGAGCCAGATTTCCATTATCAACTTCCTTCCATTACCTAGGCACTTTAGAATCACCTGTGTATTTGAAAGAGTAAGAAGCATCTGTTACTAATTTACAGATTCTATCTTGCACAGGGTTTTTCACATCAAAACCCCACTGCCAATCACATTGCCACTACTTTTTTGTTCAGGTCTCCATAACTTTCTTGTCTGTTCTAGCAAAAAAAAAAAAAGCCTTTCAAACAAGCATTCCAATCTCTACTCTTTCTCCCTTAATCCATTATGATGTACAGCTACAGATGTTTGATGGCCTCCCAAAAACTATCCCCACTTTTTAATAATGTTGATTTCCTTTGGGGAAGTTACCTCTCCTCTGCCTAGGCAGGACTATCTATAAAGATGCCTAGTTCACCCCTCACAGATGAATGGACATGAACCAAGCTAAGCCTACTGTACTTTGGTTTCAGGGACTCTCAATCTTGAGTAAAATCACACACGTTTGGAGAAAAAAATGGGTGGCACACATTCATTCTAGTGATGTCCTGACTAGACTGTCAATTTCTTCTTGATATCAAGATCCCAAGAACTGCCCCAGATTGGCTCTCCAGCCTTCCTTTTGAGTCTATGAGAAGTTTAATAACCTTACACTAAACGTCCTTTCTCCTTATGACAGTTGTCAGTTTTCTGGTTGCAAACAAAGACCTTAAGAGACACAGCACCCTTGATTCATATAAGATCTCTAAGGCACCTCTAAAGCATGACTCAATTCTCCCACTCAAAAACTTTAAATGGCCCACAAGTTGCCATTATTACAATCTTCTCCAAGGTGACTTTTCAGGGTTCTCCCCATTCAGGTCTAACCTACATTTCTGAACTTCTTTCTCACCAAAGGCATTACATTTGTTTATTAGTGCTACTCTCTCCACTTGGAATGCTGTCCATCAAACACCATCTCTGCCGGTAAATCTTATCCACCCAAATCTACTTCAACTGTTTGTTCCCCTGGATGTAAATTCTTACAGATTCTACTAACCCAGTAAAATATTGAAGGAAAAAATTCTCATGCCGCTTTTTATCTGTTTTATTGCATATTCTACATATACTTATTTCTATATGGGATACCTTCTTCCACTGGCCTCACCAACTCTTCCAAAAGGCCAAAGAGGGTGTAGAAATGTGTTAAGTATGTGCAGTCACAATTGACTCAATAACGATACCACAATATTGGCCATAATACTATGACAAATTTTAAACCAATCAAAATGTTTCTGGAACTTGGTGTACACTAATTTGGGATTGACACCTGCTTCGGAGTAATGTTTGAAGAACTAGGACAAGATTCACCTTCCTGTAATAAAATACCTTAAAAACTGGAAAAATGTAAAATTCCTTTTTAGACACTTAACAAGAGGCAACACTTGACTACAATCTCTGAAAGAGGTAAAATGAACAAGGTAAGTTCTATGGTTCCTGGCTTTCTGCCTGGAAACCCTTTCTAGAATGCAGTACAGGGAAAGGGATTCTAAGTAAATACAGCAGTCTCTCTGAGCTGAGAGGGCAGAGGTCAGAGTTCAGGAAGGTCAAGCCAAATGAAATAGAGAAAGTAGGATTTCTAGGGAAAGAATTCTATAACTGTTCCGAAGATATCTTCAAGTATCTAACTAAATAATAAGTTGCACATACATATGGTGAAACTCCCCAAGGCTGGTCAAAGAACTACTATTAGGAAGCAGAATCCCCAGAGGTCATACAAGGCTGAAAGCTATCTGAGTTCCAACTCAATCACAGTGGAGTGTTTGTTGAAGACCTGGAGCATTCAGTAGAAACTGCAAAAGGGCTGTACCTTAATTGTAGTGCTCAATTAGCCCTAGCATAAAGGCTACTCTAAATTCACCTTAACAAAGCTTTAAAAAGCCCTAGAAGGATCAAGCTGACCCACAAGATTTAACTGTCGTGAAATGAAGTGTGACACTCTTTAAAGACAGATGAAAAAAATGCAGCACATGAAGAGGAAAACTGACAACATATTACACTTCATCAAAAATTAACACATACCAAAAAAGAGGAAATGTTAGCCATAACCAGCAGAATTCATCAACAAAAACAGACCTCACAATGAAAGATAAGTTCACAGAAAAGGGCATTAAGTTACTTATTCTAGTATCTTCAATTATTTAAATAAGAACATACATAACAAGAAGAGAAAAAAAATTTTAATGGAACTTCAAAAGATGAAAAATGCAACTCAAAAATAAATGAACTAAATGGGACTAATAGCATATATGATACTGCAAGAGAAAAGATACAGAAATTTTTAAAGATCCATTAATATTGAGATATTGAAAATAAGAACTAAATAACAGCACAGATATAAAAAAGAATTTTTTAAATGTGCAGAATCACAGTAACTGTGGGACAATATTAAATGGTTTAACATATGTGCACTTTGCATACCACATCAGAAGGTGGACTAAAAGAATTATGAGGATAATCACCAAAAATTCATTAATTTTGATGGAAAATACAAGCCCAACAGATTTAAGAAACTAAAAAAATAAAACAACCCACCAGTATGACTTCAAATAAGGCAAAAGCACATCATAATCAACTTGCTAAAAAATCAATAGCAAAAAAAAGTCTTAATTAAGAGTAGCCAGGAAAAAAGACATTTCTTACAGAGGAACAAAGGTAAGAGTAATTGCAGATTTCTCAGCTGAAACTATGAAAATCAAAAAACATAATGACATGAGACCTTTAAAGTACCTAAAAAAAATTTGTTTTGGTTGTTTCTTATGCCCCTTTTCCCTGCTTCTGTCTGGATCGAATATAGTCATCCAATCTTACCCCCTCTTTTGGCTTAACAAACCATAATTTTTTTAGTGGTAATTGTAGGGTCATTGTAGGCCTCTTTAACTTACCACAATTCACCTGCAAATTTACATTTTTCTTGTATGTATGTCAATCAAAATATTATATGTAGTAAAATATACTTTAAAAATGAAGGAGATACTACACACTTACCAGAATGGCTAAAATAAAAAAACAATTACAAAACCAAATGCTATCAAATATGTTAGTCATCAAAGGCCAAAAATTGTATGATTTGTTTCACAGGAGGTTCCTACAGTAGAGAAATTGATTCAGAGAGAAAGTAGAATGGTAGTTGCCAGGAGCTGGAGATGGGGAATGAGAAGTTAGTTTTTAGTTAGAACTGAATTATGATGGGGGAAGATTAAAAGTACTGGAAATGGTGTGGAGGGTTGCACAATGTAAATGTACTTAATGCCACAAAACTGTACATTTAAAAATAGCTGAAATGTTAAATTTTATATTATGTATACTTTCCACAATTAAAAAAAATGTTGGTGAAGATGTGAGGAAACTGGATTACTCATCTACTGTTGGTAGGAACGTAAACAGTTATAAACACTCTAGAAAAGTATGGCAGTTTCTTACAAAACTAAACTTACCATATGACCTAGCAATTGCACTCTTTAATATTTCTCCCACACAAGCAAAATTATGTTCACACAAAAACCTATATACCATTTGTGTATCTGTACTTTATTTGTAATTGCAAACTGGGAAATACCCAAATACCCTTCAACAGGTGAATGATTAAACAAAATGTGGTACCCAGCAATAAGAAGCAACAAACTATTGGTACATACAACTTTGATGAATTGCAAGTGAATCATGTGAAGTTTCAAAAACTTACACACCATATAATTCCATACATTCCATAAACATCAAAATTATAAAGAACAGATGAGTAGTTTCCAGGGGTTGGGGTAGATAAGGGAAAGAGATGGCTGTGACAATAAAGGGTAGCACAAGTGAACCTTGTGATACTATTCTGTATCTTGACTGTGGTAGTTGTCATACTCATCTACACGTGACAAAACTACAAGCAACTAAATATACATACAAACACAAAGGAATGTAAGTACAACTGATGAAATTAGGGTCAAGTGGACTGTATCAAAGTCAATTTCCTACTGGTGATACTGTACTATAGTTATGCAAGATGTTACCATTGGGTAACAGATCTCTCTGCATTACATCTCATGAATCTGCAATTATGTCAAACAAAAAAGTTTCTCTTAATTAACGTGAAATAAAGACTTTTTCTGCCAAAATCTCTCAGAACTCATTAACAGCAGATCTGCACTTCAAGAAATGTTAAAAGATCTTCAAACACACAAAAAGTAGTATCAAATTGAACTTGGTATGAAGAGCAAAGAATGAAGAGCAATAGAAAAGGTAAATATATGGTATAAATATAAAAGACTTTAAAAAATAACTTAATTATTTTAAAATATAATGTTTTAAAGCAAAAATAACAACAATGTAATGTGTAGTTTTTAACATACATACAAGACAAAGTATGACAACAAGAGCACAGCAGATTAGAGGGGAAAATAGAAGAATGCCATTGAAAGGGTCTTGCATTATATCTGAAGTGGTAAGATTATTTGAAGGTGAAATACTGGTAAGTTAAAGAGGGCTACCATTGGCTCCCCCCTGACTCTGACCTGCACATTTGGAGGGAACATGACAGAAGGCTGAAGATCTGAAAGGCCAGCTAGGGGACTCAAGGCATTGCAGCACAAGAGTAATGCCAAAAAGGCACTCTTCATATTTATTGAGCAAATGCACTCAAACATCTAAAGAATTCTGAGTAGGGAGTTCAACACATGATCAACACACAATCATTAACTGACCTTGAGTCTAGCCCTAGGGCCTGACGCTCCTCAAGGATAGGCGGTCACAAGTTGTAGGAACTGTTTTGACTCTAATCATTCCGTTTTTTATTACGCATCAAGAGTTGTAGGAAAAATAATCAAGTCATATATGTATTTGTACATTTGACTTCTATTCTACTTGATTTGTGTATTAATTCCATTAATTCCACATTTCCCCTTTTTCTTTTAAGTAGTAGATAGTTTCTAATAGGCTTTTAACATAGTTAACTTCTCCATATTATGCAGTATAAAATAAAAAGTCTACTTCTTGAATTTACATGATATAAAATAAAGATAGAAAGTAGATGTAGTGGAATTAGAAGGTAATTGCAGGTAATCAGGGCTATGCCTATAGACTGGGTTTTGATCTGAGTTGGGCAAGGACAGCAAAACAGCCATGGGTACAGAAGCTTTGTCTCAAAACTGGGGGGGTGAGGTTCTAAGCCTCACCTCTGTTGACCCCCAATTTCTCACCTGATGGCCCTTCTGTGACTGTGCCTCTCTTAAGTTGTTCCTCCCTTGAGGAATCTTACCCGTCTCTGGCTAACCAGCCATCTTACGGGGCTATACAGGGAGATGTAAAGTTGGTAAGTGAGAGAGAAGTAGTATTCTTTGAAGAGGTTAGCTTTCTGCTTTTTTGAAAATTTATGCTTCATGGCTACTATGTCCAGTACTTGTCCTGAGGTATCCTCATTAGCTGGAAAGGCTTTGATACACTACAATTCTATGTATGAGACAAACTCTAGAAAAAGGGTTGTATTCAGGAAGAGAGAAGAAAAGTTTTAGAAGTAGCAAACAGAAGAAAAATGTGAGAAGATTGACTATTTCTATGACATAACTTCTTGTAGAGTAGCATAAGCCTGTATAGGTTTTAACAGACTATTAATTAAATTACGTACACACATTAACAGAACAGGAATACAGATACATAACAAAAGCAGACCTACAATTAAGGGCCAAATCCAATGAAACCAGTTACGTAACCCAGGCATTTGTGAAAACTTATTAATAGTATCATGAATACTGTCTAGTTGATTTTAAATGGTTTGAGAGAAGTCAGGCAAATTAAAACAACACATTCCTGGAAATTGTTCACATCCCATATGTTCTTTTAACAACAGACAGTCTATAGTAGCACGATTCTGAAGTACTGCAACTCGCACTTCTCCTAGCTCTTGACTGAGTTCAGATAATATAGAAGCAGTCAAATTTGTTGTCTTGCTATACACACAGGCCAGCTTAGGTATTTCCTTTTGCATTCCACTGACAAGTCCAGGAACGAGCAGGATGAATGCAGTTGCAACTGCAACAGAGGTGGGATCTAAAAGTTTCAAGTTGTCGTCACAATCAGACGGCAGAGCTCGAAGAAATCTTTTATGACTATTTCCGGGATAATCTATGAGAGCAGGAAGGATGGGTCCCACGCCACATATACCTTGATAATGGAAGAAAGGGCTTAGAGTGTGGACTTGTACCACTTGCCCTGCCCCTAAGGTGGGCTGGGTTGTTGTCTGTTTGCTAGGGCTGTATTGCAGAAGATAAATTTCTTCCATTTCAGGGAGTCTAGTTTAAAAACCTCCCAATTTTTTAGGATAATGATGAACCCAATAAATAGAATAGATTTCCACCAAAATAATTTTGAAAACTAGTTCCATATGTAGTAGTTCACGGGACTTTTGACTGTTTTCTTTCCTTGCATTAAAATAAATGTAGCTGCATAACCTTATAATATTATATACTTCTCTCAGGGGCCAAGACTTTCTAATCAGAGACTTAAGACTGGTAGCCGACGCTAATCGTCTTTTAAGTGGCTAACGGGTGCCCAGACACATTTTATAAGATAAAGAATACAGCATTTAGTCAGGAATAAGAGCAAAGCATGGATCTCCTACCTTGCAGTGGTGGGCATCCGATTCTGTGAAACTGATTAAGTTAGAAGAGAGTTAGGAACGTCCCCTACCTCACTCAGAGACCACACAGCCTGAAGAAGCAGGCTGGAAGTCAGAGATAGAGAGTCACTCCTCATGGACACCCAGTCGGGCTGTCGGGGGTCTGATTCCAGACACACGGACCTTTGAGAAGCTGCTGAAGTGTAGCCTCAGCCTAGACTCTCGCAGTTGCCCATGGCTTTCCTCAGTCCCTCGCATTCAAGGAGATGCCTCTGAAAGGGAATCCTGGCCTCCACTCAGGTGACTTTTCTGGCTCCCAAGGGAGATGGGGGATCCACTGAGGGAGACGCAGGGGAATCTGTCACTTTAGACTTTGAGAACGGCAGCCGGGCTAGTCCCATTTAAGTGGCTGACGAGTGCCTGATGTTGAGTGAAAAAAAGGCAGGCTTAGATGCTGATACTCACCTCCGAAGTTATCCCGGACGAGCCCCCAAAAATGATGCTTGGGTTCTTGTTTGCGGAGTCAAAGAATGAACTTAGCAAACAGTCAAGGTAGGAAAGCTAAGGGGAGGCTTTTATTTAGAGATAAAGTGAAAGGACAGACAGAGCTCCTGGCTTACACCAGGAGGGGACAAGAGAGCCGTGTGCACATAATTTTGACAAATTGTAGGATTATTTAACATTCCTCAAGGAAGTACTTTCCATTGGAATCTTTCTGAAGGAGCTTGCAAATTTGAGGAGGGTACAGTAAAAGCAAACTTTTCCCTGCCAAAGCTAAAGGAATTGTAAAAAAACCATCTTTAAGATCAATGATAGCCATGTCCCAGTCTTTTGGAATCATAGCCAGAGAAGGGAGGCCTTGTTGTAAAGGTCCCATAAGTTTGAGGACTGCATTAATTTGTCTTAAGTCATGTAAGAGTCTCCATTTTCTGGACTTCTTTTTTATAACAAATACAGGGGAATTCCATGGACTCTTGGAGAATTCTTATCTATTCAACTGAAGCTGTTCCTGAACTAATGTGTTTAAAGTTGCCAGTTTTTCTTTATTGAGGGGCCATTGATCCACCCAAACAGGTACAGGGATAATGTTTCCCTGTCTGTGAGCCTTTTTGAAACCTCTTAATACATTACTCCAATCACCTTGTCTGAGGGTTCCTTGTGGGGGCAACCAGTAACAATGTTTTTTAATATATCTGTGAAGTTGAGCAAAATCGTTTTTAGAAATTTTCACTCCTGATGTTTTTAGAAGGGAAAGGAGTA